>NW_012114677.1:1326144-1337703 GCF_000951035.1 Colobus angolensis palliatus
GGCTGGAGTGCAATGGCATGATCTCACCTCACTGCTACCTCTGCCTTCCAAGTTCAAGCAGTTCTCCTGCTTTAGCTTCCGAGTAGCTGGGACTACAGGCATGCGCCACTACACCTGGCTATTTTTTTTTTTCTTTTTGAAACAGAGTCTTGCTCTGTTGCCCAGGCTGGAGTGCAATGGCACGATCTCACCTCACTGCTACCTCTGCCTTCCAAGTTCAAGCAGTTCTGCTTTAGCCTCTGAGTAGCTGGGACTACAGGCATGTGCCACTACACCTGGCTTTTTTTTTTTTTCCTTTTTGAGATAGAGTCTTGCTCTGTTGCCCAGGCTGGAGTGCAATGGCATGATCTCAGTTCACTGCAACCTCTGCCTCCCGGGTTTAAGCAATTCTCCTGCCTCAGCCTCCTGAGTAGCTGAGATTACAGGTGCACACCACCACGCCTGGCTAATTTTTGTATTTTTAGCAGAAACGAAGTTTCACCATGTTTGTCAGGCTAGTCTCGAACTCCTGACATAGCGATCCACCCACCTTAGCCTCCCAAAGTGCTGGGATCACAGGCGTGAGCCACCATGCCCAGCCTAATTTTTGTATTTTTAGTAGAGGCAGGTTTTTGTGTGTGTGTGTGTGTGTGTGTGAGATGGAGTCTCGCTCTGTCACCCAGGCTGGTGACAGCTTGCTCACTGCAGGCTCCACCTCCCAGGTTCATGCCGTTCTCCTGCCTCAGCCTCCCGAGTATCTGGGACTACAGGCGCTGCCACTGCGCCTGGCTAATTTTTTGTATTTATAGTAGAGACAGGGTTTCACCGTGGTCTGGATCTCCTGACCTTGTGATCCTCCCACCTCGGCCTCCCAAAGTGCTGGGATCATAGGCATGAACCAGCGCGCCCAGCCCGAGTAGAGGCGGGGTTTCATCATGTTGGCCAGGCTGGTCTCAAACTCCTGACCTTGTGATTCGCCTGCCTTGGCCTCCTAAAGTTCTGGGATCACAGGCGTGAGCCTATGCACCCGACCCAGTGTCTAGTTTTAATATCAGTAATGACCAACAGAAAAACGGGGTAGAAAAAAATGTGAGTTTGTGTTTGATGTATAAATAAGATACATCAATTTTAACTGCCAGAATTTGGGGCATCAAGCCTTAAGCTTTCAAATTTCCTGATTTTTTTTTTTTAATTTTAATTATTATTATTTTTTTGAGGCGGCGTTGTCACTCTGTTGCCCAGGCTGGAGTGCAACCTCCACCTCCCAGGTTCAAGTGATTCTCTTGCCTCAGCCTCCTGAGTAGCTGGGATTACAGGCACCTGCCACCACACCCAGCTGATTTTTGTATTTTTTAGTAGAGATAGGGTTTCACCGTGTTGGCCAGTCTGGTCTTGAACTCCTGACCTCAGGTGATCCGCCTGCCTCAGCCTCCCAAAGTGCTGGGATTATAGGCATGAGCCACCATGCCCGGACTATTATTTATTTATTCATTTATTTTTTGAGACAGGGTCTCTCTGTCCCCCAGGCTGGAGTGCAGTACGCGATTTCGGCTCACTGCAACTCCGCCTGGTAGATCACTGCAACTTCCACCTCCTGAGCCCAAGGGATTCTCCTGCCTCAGCCTCCCATGTAGCTGGGATTACAGATGTGCGCTACCACGCCCAGCTAAGTTTTTGTATTTTAGTAGAGATGAGGTTTCACCATGTTCCCTGGCTAGTGTGGAACGCCTGAGCCCGGGCAGCTGGCCTTGGCCTCCCAAGGTGCTAGGATTACAGGAGTGAGCCATTGCCTGGCCATAAATTTCCTGATACTGACTGAAGACTACCTTGAGCTTGAGATGGAACTGAGCTCCTGGATTTGGTTTAACTCAAGCGTAGGGAGTACTTTGCCAGTAGATGGAGTCCTGATACAGCAGGAACTCTGACTTATACTTACAGTCCTCCGCTCACATTGTAATCATAGTGTATGTAACATTCTGAATTATTAATCACATGCACCTGAAAGGTAAATGGCTATGTTAGCTATTCTGTATTTTTATTTATTTATTTTTTGAGACGGAGTCTCTGTTACGGAGGCTGGAGTGCAGTGGTGCAATTTCGGCTCACTGCAGCCTCTGCCTCTGGGGTTCAAGCAGTTCTCCTGCCTCAGCCTCCCTAGTAGGTGGGACTGACTACTGGTGTGCACCACTGCACCTGGCTAATTTTTGTATTTTTATTTTATTTTTGTATTTTATTTTAACATGGTGGGGTTTCGCCGTGTTAGCCAGGCTGGTCTCGAGCTCCTTATCTCGGGTCATCCACATGCCTCAGCCTCCCCAAAGTGCCGGGATTACAAGTATGAACCACTGCCCTCTGCCACCATATATATTTTTTTGAGATAGAGTCTTGCCCTGTTGCCCAGATTGGAGTGCAGTGCCAGGATCAAGGCTTATCCAGCCTTGACCTCCTGGGCTAGAGTGATCCTCCTGCCTGGGCCCCCTACGTAGCTGGGACTACAGGCAGGCCCCACTGTGCTCGGCTATTTATTTTGGAGATGAAGTTTCAACCTTTTTATTAAAATCAACTTCTCACAATGTGTAAATACTGCATATTAGCACACATGAAAAAGACAACTTCTAAGGTACCCAGAAATGTGTTCATACACGTTGCAGGAGCATTCACAGAGTGGACAGTTTGCTTTAGACAGTCAGCATTGGATAAATCAGAAGATTATCATCCCTCAGTACTGTACCCAGTCTCAGTAAATATTTACAACATGGTGAGAAGGTGTCAGCTGTACCTGCTTTCTAATTCTATGAAGTACTCAGACTTACAGATAATTCAGAACTAAAGACTCTCCCATGATACTCTGGCAAAATAAAACAAGTAGTCTAAAGTCTTGGTGATTTTGGTGTGTGCTACATCCATGATCAAATCCAAACACTCCTGGGGTGGGCTGGGTAAGTTTTTGGTAGCCTGCTTCATTATCAGAAGTTTGATAATAAGTCTTACCAATAGAATACCATTTCTTCAGCATCAGTCATTTCTCAGCTCGTTAATGGATCAATGATCTCATCATGAATGAGAATGGAGAGAGAACTGAAGACAATTCTTCTCACACTTAACAGGAATTAGGATGGGTCAATGCAGTCCGGGTGTGGTGGCTCACGGCTGTAATCCCAGCACTTTGGGAGGCCGAGGCGGGTGGATCGCCTGAGGTTGGGAGTTCGAGACCAGCCTGGCCAACATGGAGAAACCCAGCCTCTACTAAAAATAAAAAATTAGCTGGGCGTGGTGGCTCATGCTTGTAATTTCAGCTACTCGGGAGGCTGAGGCAGGAGAATCGCTTGAACTTGGGAGGCGGAGGTTGCAGTGAGCCGAGATCGTGCCATTGCACTGCAGTTTGGGCAACATGAGCAGAATGGGTCAATGCAGAACAGAAAGAGGCAGACATTTGGCAAGTGCAGGATCCTACTGTTTAGTATAGACGTGTCTGAAAAATTCTTCTGGAGGTTCGTATTCAGATGAAGGAGTCTACACTGGCCAGATAACCTGGAGGAATGCCAGACCTGCACTTTTATGATACAGATACAGGCTTGGGACTCCACAGCGGAAACACCCACCTGAGAGAGTCTCAGTTAGAGACTTACCCTGCAGATCCTTCTCAGTTTGACAACAAATCTCTCTGTATGGCCAGCCAGGGGGAGCATGAGGTTGGTGGAAGTGAGTAGTTGCTCTGCACCATCAAGCATGCACGTATCTGTCTAGCTGTACCCACAATCTATGAAACTTGGGCTTTGTTAGAATAATGGAATTCTTTGGTCCTCGGTTTTATGAAAGGCAATATTGTCACAATCCTGTCAGCATTGACATTGGCAATGACTGCAAGCTGGGGACTAATGGCATAGGGACAAATTAAATACTAAATGGGAAACTCTACACTCTCTTTTTTTTTTTTTTGAGACGGAGTCTTGCTCTGTCGCCCAGGCTGGAGTGCAGTGGCCGGATCTCAGCTCACTGCAAGCTCCGTCCCCCGGGTTCACGCCAATCCTCCTGCCTCAGCCTCCCGAGTAGCTTGGACTACAGGCGCTTGCCACCTCGCCCGGCTAGTTTTTTTGTATTTTTTTTTTAGTAGAGACGGGGTTTCACCGTGTTAGCCAGGATGGTCTCAATCTCCTGACCTCGTGATCCGCCCGTCTCGGCCTCCCAAAGTGCTGGGATTACAGGCTTGAGCCACCGCGCCCGGCCGGAAACTCTACACTCTCTGAACTTCTCAGAGTCAACTTCATGAGCTCCAGCATCAGGCTGGGTGTTGGATCAGTGAGATAAGGCTAACCCATAGAAATGCCAGAACTGAAACTGAAAATTAGATACGGGTTTTTCTGACTGCCACACACACTGCAAAAATTTGAAGCAAATCTCCATCTTAATGTCTGATGTGGTGACTTTATAAACACATACCAGAGATGAACCAAATAACTTGATTTTAGCCATATGATAGCTCTGGACTACTGAAGTGTGGACACCCAAAAGGAATCATAATTTAGTTTGAAGTCTTAAATTCTAGTTGGTTTTATTAGACCTCCCAAACACAGTGGGCACGCTGCCAAGGAGCTCCGTGACTTCTGCTCTAGTAAGACAGCCCTGGATAGATTCAACTGATAGGTTCTGTTCTACATCTAGTTGGCTTTTGTCCTGCTAAACTCCAGTTTAATATGGTGTGATACAGATAGTTCACTGATATAATGCTTTTATTTTTTTGAGTGGGGGGGTAGAGATGAGGTCTCACTATCTTGCCCATGCTGGTCTTGAACTCCTGGGTTCAAGTGATCCTCCTATCTCGGTTTCCCAAGTGTTGGTATTACAGGCGTGAGCCACTGTGCCCCACCAGCCTTTGAATATTTCTTAACATACAGTTTGAAAGGAAACAAAGTACGTATCATGGTTCAGTAGCATTTTCGTTTTATTGCAGCTTTACCACTCCTGAAGGCCCTAAACCCCGTTCCAGATGCTCTGACTGGGCAAGTGCTGTTGAAGAAGATGAAATGAGGACCAGAGTTAACAAAGAAATGGCAAGGTACACATCTTGGACTACTTTGAAGTGTTAATCTGTGGCGTTTTCAGTAACACATTAAATTTGATATATGTCTTAGAACAGTGGTTCTCAAAAGGTCTGGGCTCCAGACCAAAGGCATCAATCAACATTTACTGGGAACTTGTTAGAAATACAGATTCTCAGACCCTTCCCTGGGCCTGTGAATGGGGTGGGGCCTGGCCATCCTGTGAAAAGCCCTCCAGGGTGAGTCCACTCTTTCAAGCTTGGAGACCACTGTGTTCTTGGTGGTAATCCTTCTGAGAGTGGAAGTAGGTACACAGTGGTGTTACTGCTGGATTGCAAGCTGGAGGACTATCAGAAACTTTCCTTTTTTTTTTTGGAGATAGAGTCTTGCTCTGTCGCACAGGCTGAAGTACAGTGGCAGGATCTTGGCTCACTGCAAGCTCTGCCTCCCGGGTTCAAGAGATTCTCCTGCCTCAGCCTCCTGAGTAGCTGGGATTACAGGCACAGGCCACCACACCTGGCTAATTTTTGTATTTTTTGTAGAGATGGGGTTTCACCATGTTGGTCAGGCTGGTCTTGCATTCCTGATTCACCCACGTCAGCCTCCCAAAGTGCTGGGATTACAGGCATGAGCCACTGTGCCCGGCCTAACTATCAGGAACTTACTACAGTCATTTGTTACCATCGACCTTCTGTGTGCGGTGCTCACAGAAGGAGTGCTCTCTCCAGATGAAGGAATACATTGACACCGGCTCAGGCAACAAACACACCTCAGAAATGCCAACATACAAGGAAAGGTCTCAAACTTGGATTCTGTGAAACTCTTGCAGTTGTACACAAGATTGTGTGTGTATCCAGGTTACTGCAAACTAAGCTACTTCCTCTTCGTTGACTCATTACCTAATGCATCCTTAACCACTGTTTAATCTCCCTTGATTATCAGTGTGTTGGTCCTTTCTCTTTTGATGAATTGCGTAAGTCAAACCCAGTTGCATGGACTGGGTTTATTCAAACCCAGTTAAAATGTGGCTTATAATTAGTTGAAATATTTTACAAGATAATTTTAGCCAACAGGTGGCTGATAAACAGGGTCTCGAGAAAAATGTGTCTTGCGTGTCAGCCACGGAATCATACCTAGACTACTTGTTCTCATTTTGGCAGCTAGTGATGGTATTTATAGCTGCCTCCTTTGAAAAGGGACAGAAATATGTGGGAATTGGTTATTGAACATTTGGGGGAGTTATTTGTAATTTCTTCTGGTGTCAAAATGTTTGGGTGGATAGTATGCCTTGGTAAAAGAAATGAAGTAGGAGTTCACAGATGTGAGTACCAATGTTTTTAGTGAATTATTGTATTTATATAGGTCTTCACTTTCTCAACTATAAAATTAGAATGTTAGCCGGGCGCAGTGGCTCACGCCTGTAATCCCAGCACTTTGGGAAGCCGAGGCGGGTGGATCACGAGGTCAGGAGATGAAGACCATCCTTGCTAATACGGTGAAACCCCGTCTCTACTAAAAATACAAAAAATTAGCTAGGCATTGTGGCGGGCACCTGTAGTCCCAGCTATTCGGGAGGCTGAGGCAGGAGAATGACGTGAACCCAGGCGGCGGAGCTTGCAGTGAGCCGATATCGTGCCACTCTGCTCCAGCCTGGGCAACACAGCGAGACTCCGTCTCAAAAAAAAAAAAGAATGTTGACTTAACCCGTATAGTTTGTGTTGCATTCACAAGTCTTAGAACAGTTCTTCCATACCTATAGCCTAGTTGCTCCCTCAAGTCACCCCTTGCCAGGGATTATCTGCAGCTCATATTCAGGCATATTCTACCTGTTTACATTGTCCTGTGAGTGGATCCCTATTTATTCTTCAGATATCTCATGAGTCTGTGCCTAAAAATTGTCTTGTTTTAGAAAACAGCACTGTTTGGACTACTCTGTTGATTATACCCTTTGTGATGGAAAGCTATGGCTTTTATTTATTATTTTTTGAGATGGAGTCTTCCTCTGTTGCCCAGGCTGGAGTGCAGTGGTGCAATCTCGGCTCACTGCAACCTCTGCCTCCCAGGTTCAAGCGATTTACTGCCGCAGCCTCCTGAGTAGCTGGGATTATAGCCATGTGCCACCACATCCGGCTAATTTTTGTATTTTTAGTAGAGGCGGGGTTTCACCATGTTGGCCAGGCTGGTCTCAAACCCCTGATCTCAGGTGATTCGCCCACCTTGGCCTCCCAAAGTGTTGGGATTATAGGCGTGATCCACCGTGCCTGGCCAAAGCTGCGGCTTTTAGTGCGACCTGTGTGATTTAAAACCTCCTGGCCCTTTAGTGAACCATTACCGGCAGGCCAGCTTACTTCCCAACAGTAAGAGGGGTATGAAATGTCAGCTTACTATGCTTTAAGGAGACTAACAGACTACAAACTAGCAGTATAAGAGTATGAAAATGGATTTGTGGCATGGCACGGTGGCTAACGCCTGTAATCCCAGTACTTTGGAGGCCGAGGCTGGCGGATCACCTCAGATCAGGAGTTCGAGACCAGCCTGACTAACATGGAAAAACCCCATCTCTATTAAAAATACAAAATTAGCTGGGTGTGGTGACTCATGCCTGTAATCCCAGCTACTTGGGAGGCTGAGGCAGGAGAATCACTTGGACCCGGGAGGCGGAGGTTGCATTGAGCCAAGATCTCACCATTGCATTCCAGCCTGGGCAACAAAAGGGAACTCCGTCTCAAAAAAAAAAGAAAAAAAAAAAAGAATGGATTTTCATCATACCTGAAACCAGTCTTTCTCATTGGTGGCACTGGAGAGAATGAGGCCCTGTAGCACATGATTTGCAGGACTAATCTCTGAATCATACAAAGATGGTGTTATATAGCTAGTGCTACTCTAGATAGGAGATAGCACAGGAGATAATTACTTCATTACATTCTGGCGTCCAAGCTGCACTGAACACCTCAGCAAACTTGGGTGGATTTTAGATTTTAAGAGGAGGCACAGTGATACATGACATAATTTAGATGCTTGCATGACGGGCCAGGCGTGGTGGCTCACTCCTGATCTCAGTACTTTTGAGAGACCGGGAGGATCGCTTGAGCTCAGGAGTACAAGAGCAGCCTGGGCAATATAGACCTCCATCTCTCCAAAAAAAAATTTTTTTTGGAGATGGGTATGGCGGCACTTGCCTGGAGTCCTAGCTGCTTGGGAGGCTGAGGTGGAATGATTGCTTCAGCACAGCAGTATGAGGCTGTGGTGAGCCGCCATGATCGTGCTGCTGTACTCTAGCCTGGGTGACAGAGTGAGACTCCATCTCAAAAAGAAGATACCCACAGGAACTTGGAGCTCAAGGTAGTTAACATGGTTTCAACGTTAGATTGCGCTAGACTCCTTTTGGAGATGTCATACTTCTTTTTTTTTTTGCAAAGCTGTGTTCTGGTAATGACTGCAATAGAAAGCAGATGCCTCGGGAAGTTCATGAGGAACAAGACAAAAGGGGGCACGTTTGGTCTCCAAGATTGGAGAAGGTATGCAGTGCCCAGTAGGCATGCAGGTCCCATTAGTAAGTGTGGTGTTTTTAAAATAAAAATACATTTCAATTTATGTTTTCTTTTTCTTTTTTTAAGGCTGCTAAGTTTTTGGGGATGTACATTTTTGTTGTGTGGATCTCACTACTTAAACTGAACCTGACAAGGATTTCTTTTGGCCCAGGGAGCTTCTGGATTGCATAGGATGGTGTGCCTGAGGGTATCAGGGTGGAGCTTCCTCAGACCAGGCTGCTTTATTTTTAAACCTTTTTTAAAAACAGCAATATTTATTTTGCCCTCAGATATAAAAGGAAACTTCTCATCAATGACTTTGGAAGAGAGAGAAAATCATCATCAGGAAGGTAAAGGCTGTGTAAATGATTCTTTTCTAATTTGATAGACCTGTAATTTGTTAAAAAAAAAATTGTGACAGAAATGCTGATTGTCACAGTAGCATTTTATTAATACTTTCTTCACTGATTTGAAATACTATATCTGTTGTGTACTAAATTCCCATACATGCAGTCTCTGGACTGTTGAGGATTAATATGGCTGGGAATCTCGAGTGAATCCTCCATTTTTGTGTTTTGACATTTTCTTGGCTTACCTTACATGGTGATCTTAATTGCAGGGCTTATTCTGTTAATCTGTTGTTTTTTCAGTTCTGATTCAAAGCAGTCTGTGTCTACTGTGCCGGCTGACTTTGAGACAGATGAAAGTGTCCTAATGAGGAGACAGAAACAGATCAACTATGGGAAGAACACAATTGCCTACGATCGTTACATTAAAGAAGTCCCAAGGTAGTCTTCTCTCAGTGGCATGTCTTGAACAAGCCATGTAGCATTGCATTTCTAAAGAGTTGCTTAGATTGGGCAGTACAAATGATGCTGGGGATAGTTCACACCTACTAGGAGCTATTTAATAGAGATTTATTGGGACTTAGGACGTAAATAAAGAATGGATTGGCAACTAAAAAGCTAAAGACATGAAGATTTTAAAAATCATTTTCAGAATTTTGAATGTTAGATAACATTTTATTTCTTAGGAGTCAGCAATTATATAGATGTAAACTTATTAAAATACATGATGGGATAAAAATGAAGTTCAAGTTAAATACTGTAAAATTCTAATTGGAGAAAAAAAATTGGCATTGCCCTATTTCCTTTAAGCAGCATGTATCTTGCCTATCTTGCTCCATCAAACACACAGACACAAAAGGATATAAAGAAAGCTTTAGTGTTTTCCTGAACTTTTTGGCAAGATTGGGGTTGAAATTTAGTTTTCTGGGCCAGGTGCAATGGTTCATGCTTGTAATTCCAGCACTTTGGGAGGTCAAGAGGACCACTTGAGGCCAGGAGACTAGCCTGGGCAATACAGGGAGACCTTATCTCTACCAAAAATTAAAAAATCAGCCAGGTGTGGGCCGGGTGCGGTGGCTTATGCCTGTAATCCCAGCACTTTGGGAGGCTGAGGTGGGTGGATCACGAGGTCAGGAGATTGAGACCATCCTGGCTAACACGGTGAAACCCCGTCTCTACTACAAATACAAAAAATTAGCTGGGCGTGGTGGCGGTTGCCTGTAGTGCCAGCTACTCAGGAGGCTGAGGCAGGAGAATGGTGTGAAACTGGGAGGCAGAGCTTGCAGTGAGCTGAGATTGCGCCACTGCACTCCAGCCTGGGCAGCAGAGTGAGACTCGGTCTCAAAAAAAAAAAAAAAAAATTAGTCAGGTGTGGTGGTTTGCACCTGTAGTCCTAGCTACTTGGGAGACAGGTGGGAGAATTGCTTCAGCCCAGGAATTCAAGGTTACAGTGAACCATTAATCACACCACTGCACTCCAGCCTGGGCTGCAGAGTGTGAGACTTTGTCTCTAAAAAAAAAATTTTTACTTTTGGCCAAGTGCAGTGACTCACACCTGTAATCCCAGCGCTTTGGGAGGCTGAGGCCGGCGGATCACGAGGTCAGGAGATCGAGACCATCCTGGCTAACACGGTGAAACCCCGTCTCTACTAAAAATACAAAAAATTAGCCGGGGGTGGTGGGGGGCGCCTGTAGTCCCAGCTACTCGGGAGGCTGAGGCAGGAGAATCGCTTGAACCTGGGAGGAGCAGGTTTCAGTGAGCCAAGATTGCACCACTGCACTCCAGCCTGGGTGACAGAGCAAGACTCCATCTCAAAAAAAAATTTTTTTTTTTTTTTTTTTTTTACTTCCTTGGAACATAGATGGCAAAGGAATAGTAAGATTCAATGTGATGGTGCTTTTTTGTTTCCTCCTGAGTCTTGCTCTGTTACCCAGGCTGAAATGCAGTGGCATGATCATGTCTCACTGTGTATTTATTTTATTTTTTTGAGATGGAGTCTTGCTCTGTCGCCCAGGCTGGAGTGCAGTGGCACAGTTTCGGCTCACTGCAACCTCTGCTTCCCGGGTTCAAGTGATTCTCTTGCCTCAGCCTCCTGAGTAGCTGGGACTACAGGCACACGCCACCACGCCTGGTTAATTTTTGTATTTTTAGTAGAGATGCGGTTTCACCATGTTTCCCAGGCTGGTCTTGCACTGCTGACCTCATGATCCGTCTGTCTCCGCCTCCCACAGTGCTGGTATTACAGATGTGAGCCACCGCGCCTGGCCATGATGGCTCACTGTAGTCTTGAACTCCTGGCCTCAAGCAGTCCTCCCACCTCAACCTCCTGAGTAGCTGGGACTAGCAGGACATGCCACCATACCTGGCTAAATTTCTAAATTTTTGTAGAGATGGGAGTCTCCCTGTTTCGCCCAGGCTGGTCTTGAACTCCTGGCCTCAAGTAGTCCTCCCAAAGTACTGGGATTACAAGTGTGAGCCACTGTGCCAGGTGGATAGTGCTTTTTTTGAGATGAAATTTTGTTCTAGTTGTCCAGACTGGAGTGCAATGGTACAATCTTGGCTCACCGCAACCTCCGCCTCCCAGGTTCAAGTGATTCTCCTGCCTTAGCCTCCAGAGTAGCTAGGATTACAGGCATGCGCCACTATGCCTGGCTAATTTTTTT
>NW_012114677.1:1337838-1350368 GCF_000951035.1 Colobus angolensis palliatus
TTTTTTTTTTTTTTTTTTTTTTACATATTTGTTTGTTTTGTAGAATCTCAGTTGATTTTTTATTTATTTAATTTTGAGACGGAGTCTCACTCTCGCCAGGCTGGAGTACAGTGGCACGATCTCAGCTCACTGCAACCTCCACCTCCTGGGTTCAAGAGATTCTCCTGCCTCAGCCTCCTGAGTAGCTGGGATTACAGGTGTCTGCCACCATGCCTGGCTAATTTTTTGTATTTTTAGTAGAGATGGGGTTTCACCATGTTGGCCAGGCTGGTCTTAAACTTCTGATCTCAGGTGATCTGTCTGCCTCAGCCTCCCAAAGTGCTGGGATTACAGCGTGGACCACTGTGCCCGACTTTTTTTTTTAAGGTGGAGTCTTTCTCTGTTGACCAGGCTGGAGTCGCAGTGGCATGATCTAGGCTCACTGCAACCATTGCCTCCTAGGTTCAAGCGATTCTTCTGCCTCAGCCTCTGCAGTAGCTGGGAATCTAGGCATGAGCCACTATGCCTGGCTAATTTTTGTTATTTTTGGTAGAGATGGGGTTTCATCATGTTGGCCAGCCTCATCTCAGGCTCCTGAGTTCAAGTGATTTGCTGTGTCCAGCAGGGTTTTTTATTTTCGAGACGAAGTCTCACTCTGTTGCCCAGGCTGGAGCAACACGAACTCGGCTCACTGGAGACTCCACCTCACTGGTTCAGGCGATCCTCCTACCTCAGCCCCCCAGTAGCTAGGATTATAGGCACAGGCCACCACGAGCGGCTGATTTTTGTATTAGTAGAGACGGGATTTTGCCATGTTGGCCAAGCTGGTCTCGAACTGCTGACCTCAGGTGATCCACCCGCCTTGGCCTCCCAAAGTGCTAGGATTATAGGTGTGAGCCACTGCACCCAGCCCCTCACTGTTTGTTTTTTGTTTTTGTTTTTGTTCTTTTTTTTCCAAGATGGGGTCTCACGCTGTCACCCAGGCTGGAGTGCAGTGGCACAATCTCGGCTCACTGCTACCTCCATCTCCCGGGTTCTAAGCAGTTCTCCTGCCTCAGCCTCCCAAGTAGCTGGGACCACAGGCGTGCACCACCAGGGCCAGCTAATTTTTGTATTTTTAGTAGAGACATGGTTTCACAATGTTGGCCTGGATGATCTCGATCTCTTGACCTCGTGATCTGCCCGCCTCAGCTTCCCAAAGTGCTGGGATTACAGGTGTGAGCCACTGGCGGCTGGCCTTTTTGTTTTTTTCTTTTTTTTTTTAAATAGAGATGAGGTCTTACTGTGTTGCCCAGGCCTTTTTCGAATTCCTGAGCTTAAGTTATCTTGGCACGACCTCCCAAAATGCTAGGATTACAGGCGTAAGCCACCATGCGTGGTAATCTATAATTTTTAAAATAATACTAATCTCATAGTTTGGTTAATCTTCGAGCTAATGTGGAAATGTGAGTGGCATGTAGGCATGTGCTAGAATAATCTTTCTCCTGTAGACACCTTCGACAACCTGGCATTCATCCCAAGACCCCTAATAAATTTAAGAAGTATAGTCGACGTTCGTGGGACCAGCAAATCAAACTCTGGAAGGTGGCTCTGCATTTTTGGGATCCTCCAGCTGAAGAAGGATGTGATTTGCAAGAAATGTATGTCTTTATTGCATTCTTGTTCTGTGATTCTCTGACTAGTCCAGTGACTGGACCAGCTGTGCATCACTGAGACGTGAGGTTCTGGTGCCAAGTTCCCCAGCAGCTGTTGGGGAGCAGAGCAGCTGTTGGGGAGCAGAGCAGCTGCTGCTGCAGCTTGGTGCCGAGTTCTTCTGTACTGGGTGGGAGGCAGCTGGAAGCAAGAGTTTGCTTCCTGGATTGACTTTAGTTTTTCAAGCACAGTCATTCTGGGAATACAGGTTTTGTTTATTGTTTTGCTGTTTTTATTGTTGGAGTTATTTTTCCCCTAAAGTACAGCAATCTCTGGAATTTGTTTTTTAAATATAAATATCCTGAAAAGTATTTGTGTCATTTCTGTTCAACCATGAAAATAAAAGTTCTTAATTAAGGAAGGCTTTCTTTCCCTGTTGGCTTTTTTTTTTTTTTTTTTGAGATGCTCTGTCACCCAGGCTGGAGTGCGGTGGTGTGATCTCGGCTCAGTGCAACCTCCACCTCCTGGGTTCAAGTGGTTCTCCTGTCTCAGCCTCCTGAGTAGCTGGGATTATAGGCACGCGCCACCATGCCGGGCTATTTTTTGTATTTTTAGTAGAGACAGGGTTTCACCACGTTGGTCAGGCTGGTCTCAAACTCCTGACCTCGTGATCTGTCTGCCTCAGCCTCCCAAAGTGCTGGGATTACAGGCGTGAGCCACCGCTCCCAGCCCTGTTGGCTTTTAAACTTGTGCCTAGTTGAAATATCTCAGGCCTGAACTTTTGCTGCATCATGGGAATACCTGCTGACCAGGAAGGTAGAGAGAATGATCTTGTACCTCCCTCTTTCTATGTGGGGTTTGTTCTCAGCTCCCCTCTGGTCCTGAGTCTCTCCCTTCCTCAGACACATTTTTTAAACAAACAATTGAGTTTCTCCTCTGCTGGGAAATTTATATTAGAGACTGGCATCTTTGAAACGATTTATAAGTGACTTTACCAGTTTATCCTGACAGATGTCATTCGGGTTTTTTCCCCCAGTGTGACACTATTGTCCCATTCTCTGAGTAGAAACTTGGAAAATTAGTGATGATGCATAGTATGTTCACAGTGCTTGTTTCTCCCCTCAAAAATTGGGCTTGTGAGTGCTTCTGTTTCCAAGGATGCTTGTGTGGTGAGCCCAGCAGATCTTTTTGCTGTTTCTCATTGCCACCAGCTTTCTCTCTGCTGGATTGATTGGGCTGGGGTTAAGTCTGTCAGATAGTCACTGAAAGCTGACCCCTCAGGGAGCCTAGGGGACACTGTCAGTGTCGTGTCTCCTAGGCTCACACAACATTTGTGGCTGTACCATATGGGTGGGGTTTGTCTGTAGCGAACAGACTTGAAGAATTCAGCTGCGCCCCATCTCCTGGGTTTGTTAAGTTAGTGCCTGATGCACCTGTTGGATTTCGTTTAACAGACACCCTGTAGACCTTGAATCTGCAGAAAGCAGCTCCGAGCCCCAGACCAGCTCTCAGGACGACTTTGTAAGTACTTTCTTTGGATGAGTCTTTCAGGTTGGGGGTTGCAGGTGAATTGTTAACACATGCTGCCTTACAAACTGAAGTTTGGGCCGGGCATGGTGGCTCACGGCTGTAATCCCAGCAGTTTGGGAGGCCAAGGCGGGCAGATCACCCAAGGTCAGGAATTCAAGACCTGGCCAACATGGTGAAACCCTGTTTCTACAAAATACAAATATTAGCCGGGTATGATGGTGGGTGCCTGTAGTCTCTGCTACTCAGGAGGCTGAGGCGGGAGAATAGCTTGAACACAGGAGGTGGATGTTTCAGTGAGCCGAGATTGCACCACTGCACTCCAGCCTGGGCGACAGAGCAAGACTGTCTCAAAAGAAAAAAAAAAACGTCTGCTGGGAACGGTGGCTCACGCCTGTGATCCCAGCACTTTGGGAGGCTGAGGCCAGCAGATCACCTGAAGTCAGAAGTTCAAGACCAGCCTGGCCAACAATGGTGAAACCCCATCTCTACTAAAAATACAAAAACTAGCCGGGTGTGGTCGTGCAGGCCTGTAATCCCAGCTACTCAGGAGGCTGAGGCAGGAGAATCACTTGAACCTGGGAGGCAGAGGTGGCAGTGAGCCGAGATTGCACCACTGCCCTCCAGCCTGGGCAACAGAGTGAGACTCTGTCTCAAGAGAAAAGAAAACCGTTTTAAAATGTGCGTACATCTAAACTTCAGTGTCTTGTAAATAGTACATGTGGTTTCTCTTTGCAGTGTCATTTTTAAAATCTCAGTTGCACGTGAAGTGTACACCTTGCTGTGCATTACGTCACATGATTTACCACATAAGCTGTGGGGGTGTAGGAAGTGGTCTTTGTTTTCAGGGTGAGATGAATGTCAGCTGACCCATGCTTCTGTTTTCCAGGATGTGTACTCTGGCACACCCACCAAGGTTAGACATATGGACAGTCAAGTGGAGGACGAGTTTGATTTGGAAGCTTGTTTAACTGAACCCTTGAGAGACTTCTCAGCCATGAGCTAACTGCCACCTGGCGGCCAGGAAGAGAAACAGCTCCTCCCTGACTAGGTGGAAGGCTGGCCAGGCACCAAGCATGTGTGTGCACTTACACCTGGTGGTTTCTCTGTTAGTAGTCCATTATCTCATGATGAATTATTTTTGCCTTACTTTTTTAAGAAACATTAATTTTATGTATAGTGAGTGTATTTTGCATGTTTTAAATTGTAAATGGCGCTAAATCCAAGAAAGTATACTTGAAGCAATCTTCCAGCAAGCTTAATTGCGTAATCCCTGTTGTCCTCCAGGGTAAGCTGACAGGTCTACTTAACTGGTTTTCCACAGGCACTTCAGTTGCTGCTTGTCAGATGGACTGTTTTGGATTTCACCATGTAATCCATGGGACCAGTTGAGAGTCAGCTACTTTTATAGGCATCAAAGTATTCTCAGACACCTTTAATATCTTTATGGAGACTTAATTTTTGGCCTTTTATCAGTATGTCATAACAGCACTCTGAAGTCAGACATTGTTAAATTGAGCTATTAAACTAATGGGTTTTATGTAAGTTATATGGTCTTAATTTGGTACTTGTAAATAGCACTAGATTCTTTAGAATACTCCAAGAGTTAGGGCAGCAGAGCAGAGTGATTCAGAAAGAACATTTTAAAACAATCAGTTAATTTACCATGTAAAATTGCTGTAAATGATAATGTGTACAGATTTTCTGTTCAAATATTCAATTGTAAACTTCTTAAGACTGTTATGTTTCTATTGCTTTTGTATGGGATATTGCAAAAATAAAAAGAAAAGAACCTTCTTTAAGTGACTGAGGGTGTTGCCAGGTGGGCCAGCTGCCATGAGAGCGAGGGTCAGAGTTGTCTGCCTTTGTTGTGTCTGAAGTGAGTGGCACTGGGTAAAGGGCCTTTTTTTTTTAATGTTAGTTTTTGATAGAGTTTTGCTCTTGTTGCCCAGGCTGGAGTGCAGTGGTGCAATCTTGGCCCACTGCAACCTTGGCCTCCTGGGTTCAAGCGATTCTCCTGCCTCAGTCTCCCAAGTAGCCGGGATTACAGGCATGTGCCACCACGCCCAGCTGATTTTGTATTTTTAGTGGAGATAGGATTTCTCTAGGTTGGTCAGGCTGGTCTGGAACTCCCGACCTCAGGTGATCTGCCTGCCTCAGCCTCCCAAAGTGCTGGGATTACAGGTTTGAGCCACCGCGCATGGCCGGGGGCCGCCTTTCATAGGTGTCACATGTCATACTTGGTCTGATGCTTATCAGCACTGGAATGGCAGCCTTCCCTGTCTCCTGGGACAGACCCTGTGGCAGGACAAGCATCAGTCTGAGGGTGCCCCACCCCCACTGTCTTCACCCTTGGACCCTGGCTGCTGCCTGCAGACATGACCACTGGCCCACACCACAGCCACATGTCCCGGAAATTCCTCCAAGTGATGCTGGGCTGGTCTCAAGCCAAGGGTGGGCTCAGGTCACGTTGTTCTAGGAGCTTGAAGAGGGCAGAAGCCCTTGTTAGCTTGTTTATGGAGACCTCAAGCAGTGTCAGGTGGAGGGTGGTAGACACTGGGGTTGTAGCATGTACCCTGGTGAGGAGACCCAGCTTTTTCAGGGTGGTAGGAGGTGCCTGATAAGGTGGCATTTGGGGAGGGCAGCAAGCAGAGGCCCCGAAGTGGGAGCACTCGGCATTGACTTTGAGAGTCCTAAAACGTGGGAGGACCAGGCATGACTGCAGGCCTCAGCCTCGAGGAAGCAAAGGTGAAGGTCCTCGTTACGTGGTGACAGTTCAGTGGCACTGTGGCCTCCATCATGACTGCGATGGAGAGAAACTCTCCCGGATTTGTCGCTAAGGAGCTGCTTCCCTTAAGCTGCGAGCAGGCCCTTAGCGATGAGCGGCACTCGGTGCTCTTAACGGCTAAAATTCAGTGGCTTCCAAGCAAATATGACATCCAGAAGACAGCCAGAAAGGTGATCTAAGCTCAAGCTGAGGATGTGGCATGAAATCCTCTGTTACAACCTTAGAAAGTTGAACCTTTCTCTCTTTTTTGAGACGTAGTCTTTCTTTGTCTCCCACGTAAGTGCAGTGGCGCAGTATCAGCGCACTGCAACCTCCACCTCCTCGGCTCAAGCAGTCCTGCCTCAGCCTCCTGAGTAACTGGGATTACGGGCGTGAGCCACCACACCTGGTTAATTGTAGTTTTAGTAGAGATGGGGTTTTGCCATGTTGGCCAGGCTGGTCTTGAACTGACCTCGGGTGATCTGCCCTCCTCGGCCTCCCAAGGTGCTAGGATGACAGGTGCGAGCCACTATGCCCAGCCGTTAGAACCTTTCTTTCCCGCAATAAGGCTTCTTGCTTCTCTGCAGGAGCCCAAGATGGTGCTATTCTGAAAAGCCCTGCGGGTGTGGCTTCTAATGAAATGAACCCTAGTGTCACAGAATTACATGGGCGGAAGCTGCTGCCAGGCTGGACTGAAAGGGCCAGGCAATACAAGAGGCCTTGGACCCTCTAGTTATACCAGCGGGAAGTAGGAAGATAAAACTCTCCAGCTGCAAACACAGGCTGCCTTTCGTGAAAAGGAAGTGGGTGGAGCCAGGAGCCTGGAGGACTGAGGCTGGCCTAGTCAGGGGACTGCCAGGTGATGTGTGCCTAGCGGGATTTCAGACTTGCTGTGGGTCAGGGACTCCTGGGAGCATCTGCAGCAGGTGTCCTAGGTCTGTCCCCACTGTTCATTGGGGGTGTGCGTGTGTGTGTGTGTGTGGGGGGGGGCAGGGACAGTCTTTACGTGGAAAAGGGGTCAACACAGGAGCTGTCAGGAGCCTCCTCCACAAGGGAACGGATTCAGATGAGATTCTGGGCTTTGGGTTGATGCTGTGGTGGGGTGAAACTTGGAGGCCTTGGCAGGGGATGAGCATATCTTGGTTTTGGAGGATTGTAAATGAGTTGTGGTCAGAGGGTGGACTGTAGTGATCTGACTGCTGGAGCAGGGGAGAGGCATAGGGTAGGGGAGGGTGCTGTGAGAAAGGCAGCAGCTGTGCTTAAGTACAGTGGGCAGCCAGGGGCCTTGGGCAAGGGTGTGATTCACGTTGTAGAAGAATACTCCGGACTACTAGGTTTTGCTTCACATTTACATTTTTGAAATGCTCTTTTTGTTATTTTGATTTTTGAGATGGAGTTTTCCTCTTGTTACCCAGGCTGGAGTGTGATCTTGGCTCACTACACCTCCACCTCCCGGGTTCAAGCGATTCTCTTGCCTCAGCCTCCCGAGTAGCTGGGATTACAGGCACCCGCCACCACGCCTGGCTAGTTTTGTATTTTAGTAGAGACAAAATACAAAACAGGATTTCACCATGTTGGTCAGGCTGGTCTCAAACTCCAGACCTCAGGTGATCCACCCACCTTGGCCTCCCAAAGTGCTGGGATTACAGACGTGAGCCACTGCGCCTGGCCAAAATTCTTGGAATGCTCTTAAGCACTGAGGGAATAAATTTTCAGACTTTAGTTCTTGTCTCTCTTAACTGCTGTTAACATAATCTAGTATTTTCTTTTTTTTTTGAGACAGAGTCTCACTCTGTCGCCCAGGCTGGAGTGCATTGTGCAATCTCGGCTCACTGCAACCTCCGCCTCCTGGGTTCAAGTGATTCTCCTGCCTCTGCCTCCCCAGTGGCTGGGACTACAGGTGCCCGCCACCACGCCTGGCTAATTTTTGTATTTTTAGTAGAGATGGGGTTTCGCCACATTGGCCAAGCTGGTCTCGAACTCCTGACTTGGTGATCTGCCTGCCTCAGCCTCCCAAAGTGCTGGGATTGTGGGTGTGAGTCACCGTGCTCAGCCAACATTATCTAGTATTTTCTGTATGAGTGTTACAAATAACCAATGGGCTTGGACTGAGTTGTCTTTATTCTCGACTCTTCTACGTCGAACCAAGCGTCAGAACTAAATTAAGTTTGCCCAGCATGATTAATTCTTCACAATCCCACACTGATTGCTTGCTATCTCATCCCCATCAGTCAGTCATTTTCTTGTCTTTCCACACACAGCTGGGGTCAGCTTATCAGGGCTGTCATCCTACATCCCCTGACTGACTTTTTCCATGTATTATGAAGCTGTTCTTATTTCCTGCTGGCCTGTCAGGAACCTGTCCTTTGGGTTCTCTTTTCTAGCAATTCTGCCAAGTTGCTGACTCCTCCGTCCCTGTGGGAGGAAGATGTCAATGGAGTCTCCCAGGAGTCAGCAGCCTCTGCTGAGCCCAAGGTCCAGCCACTTCTGGCTTTCTGGACCCGTGGGGATGGCTCTTACGATTAACTAGGTTTCAGGATCTTTTATTTTATTTAATTAATTATTATTTTTGATACAGAATTTCACTCTTTTGCCCAGGCTGGAGTGCAGTGGTGCAATCTCGGCTCACTGCAAGCAACTTCTGCCTTCTGGTTTCAAGTGATTCTCCTGCCTTAACCTCCCAAGTAGTTGGGATTACAGGTGCACGCTACCATGCCCGGGTAATTTTTGTATTTGCTTTTTGGAGAGACAGGGTTTCACCACGTTGGCCAGGCTGGTCTCGAACTCCTGACCTCATGATCCACCTGCCTCGGCTTCCCAAAGTGCTGGGATTACAGGCATGAGTCACCGAGCCTGGCCTAATTTATTTTTTGAGACAGAGTCTTGCTCTGTCACCCAGGCTCAAGTGCAATCACTCGATCTCAGCTCACAGCAGCCTCCGCCTCCTGGGTTCAAGCAGTTCTCCTGCCTCAGCCTCCTGAGTAGCTGGGATTATAGGGGCCCGCCACCACACCTGGCTAACTTTGTATTTTTCGTAGAGACGGGGTTTCACCATGTTGGCCAGGCTAGTCTCGAACTCCTGACCTCAAGTGATCCACCCGTCTCGGCCTCCCAAAGTGCTGGAGTTACAGGCGTGAGCCACCGCGCCCGGCTGTGTTGCAGGATATTTTGTTTTCCACAGAGGCAAATTTGAAAGGTCCGCTAGGTGAAGTCACCTTTCAGTACCTGGCAAACTGAAAGTGCCTGGCACGTTGGCGTGTTGGCTTCTACTTTAACCTTGGTTGGTTCGCAGGGAGAAGCACACCTATTTGATCACCTGTCAGCATATAATTGTACATTTAAGGATCTTGGCTGGGTGCGGTGGCTCACACCTGTAATCCCAACACTCTGGGAAGCTGAGGCAGGTGGATCACTTGCGGCCAGGAGTTCAAGATCAGCCTGGCCAACATGGGGAAACCTCATCTCTACTAAAAATACAAAAATTAGCCAGATATGGTGATGCATGCCTGTAGTCCTAGCTACTCAGGAGGCTGAGGCGTGAGAGTCACTTGAACCTGGGAAGCAGAGGTTATCGTGAGCCAGGATCGTATCACTGAACTTCAGCCAGGGCGACCCTGCCTAAAAAAAAAAAAAACAAACTTGGTTTGTTTTTCTTTGTGCTTTGTTTTGTTTGCATTTTAATGTGCAGATGCAACCCAAGCCAGTTGGTAACAAACACACTGCGTAAAGTTTTCAGGAAAAGCCACTCTCGGACTCAATAGCTGAGGTTCCAACAAAGATGCTGTGTAGGATATTCGTGGCACCTGCTGCCTGGCCTGGCACTTTCCCTGTGGTGGGCTGTGGAATGCAGACCTGTCATCTCATCCCAGTTCTACTGCTTCATAGCTGCATGACTTGGCCTTCATGTTCCCGTCTGTGAAATATGTATAATAGCATCTACTGCAGAGGATGGCTCTAGGGGCTAAACGAGCGGGGGTGGGAAGCCAACTGCATAATAATAATAATGCAAGACAACAGTAGCTGTTGTTGCTGAGGGCCCCACTCATCCCTTAATTCCTCAGGCTGCACTAATAGGCTAAGGTCTTCAGGCAAGGATAACAACAGCAGGCACTTAGGAAGCATGACGTTCATGGGGGCATCCGCACTGCTTCGTGGAGGCTGAGAGGGGACAGCTCTGCCCAAGGGGATCCCAGTCACCCCCTGCCAGGCCTCTGGAACCCAGTCCTCATTGTGAACATGAACATGGGGGCGTGCAGCATCCCCTGGTGGTGGCCCCAGATGCGGTTTTGAGAAGGGTTTCCAGGTGTGATGGCTGATAGCACTGGCTATGTCTTCAGAGAAAAGGCAGACTGAGTTTCCAGAGGCACCCCCACCCCTTGGGCAGAAGTGCCGAGGCAGGGACCTGCCACGGACGCAGGCAGGCAGCATGAGCCCACGTGAGTCATTAACGCTGCGTAACAAATCACCCCAAAGCCTAGTGGCGTATGAAATGGTCTTTACTATCTCAGTTTCTGGGGGCCAGGAACCTGGGTGTGGGTTAGGAGGGTCCTCCTTCCAACTCCCACAGGCTGCACTCAAGCTGCTGGCTGAGGCCAAGCCCTCATCTCAAGGCCGGGCCAGGAGGACCCACTTTCAAGCTTGCACATGTGGCTGCTAGCCTAAGTGGGCCCTCAGTTTCTGGCTAGGTGGGCTTCTCCACATGGCAGCTGTGTCATCATCCTGAGCAGAGGGCACAGGAGGGTGTGAGCATGAGGGAGTCCTGGCCTTGTACAGCCTGATTTGGTGGCAATGGCCTGTCTCTGCTGTTGGTTAGAAGCAAGTCAGGCTGCTGTTGGGAGAGGGGATTACACCTCCGTCTCAAAAAAATAAAAAATAAAAAATAAAATAAAATAAAATAAACAAGAATACTTAGTTTCAAATCTAACAAAACATGTATGGGATCTGTATGCTGAAAACTGCACGACACTGATGAAATAAAGATCTAATATGTGGAGAAATGTAACATGTTCATGGACTGAAAGACTCAATAAAGATGTCAATTCTTGGGCCAGGCACAGTGGCTCACAACTGTAATCCCAGCACTTTGGTGGGAGGCTGAGGTGGGCAGATCACCTGAGCTCGGAGTTTGAGACCAGCCTGACCAACATGGAGAAACCCTGTCTCTACTAAAAATACAAAATTAGCCGGGCGCGGTGGCTCAAGCCTGTAATCCCAGCACTTTGGGAGGCCGAGACGGGAGGATCACGAGGTCAGGAGATCGAGACCATCCTGGCTAACACGGTGAAACCCCGTCTCTACTAAAAATACAAAAACTAGCCGGGCGAGGTGGCAGGCGCCTGTAGTCCCAGCTACTCGGGAGGCTGAGGCAGGAGAATTGCTTGAACCTGGGAGGCAGAGGTTACAGTGAGCCAAGGTCGTGCCATTGCACTCCAGCCTGGGCAACAAAAGGGAAAGTTGTTCTCAAAAATAAATAAATAAATAAAATAAAAACTAGCTGGGCATGGTGGCACAGACCTGTAGTCCCAGCTACTCCGGAGGCTGAGGTGGGAGGATCCCTTGAGCTCAGGAGTTTGAGGCTGCAGTGAACTGTGATCACACCAGTGCAACCCATCCTGGGTGACGGAGTGAGACCCTGTCTCAAAAATAAATAAATAAATAAATAAAAACTTTTGTTCTACCAAATACCCTGTTAAAACAATGAAAAGGGCCGGGCATGGTGGCTCACGCCTGTAATCCCAGCACTTTGGGAGGCTGAGGTGGGCGGATCACGAGGTCAGGAGATCAAGACCGTCCTGGCTAACACGGTGAAACCCCGTCTCTACTAAAAATACAAAAACTAGCCGGGTGAGGTGGCAGGCGCCTGTAGTCCCAGCTACTTGGGAGGCTGAGGCAGGAGAATGGCATGAGCCCGGGAGGCGGAGCTTGCAGTGAGCTGAGATCGCACCATTGCACTCCAGCCTGGGTGACAGAGCAAGACTCCGTCTCAAAAAAAAAAAAAAAAAGTAAGACCCATGTTGTCTACATGAAACCCATTTTCAATATAAAGGCAATATATAGGTTCAAAGTAAAAGGCTAGAAAAAGATACACTGCATTAACATAATGAAAAGAAAGCTTGAGTGAGTATATGGTATATTAATATTAGACAAAGCAGGTTTCAGAACAAGAAATGTTAGTAGGGAGAAAGCAATTTCCTAGTGATAAAGGTGTCATTTCTGCAGAAAGATTAGCAATCCAAAATGGGTACACACTTGATAACACAGGTTAATAACACACAAAATAAAAGGCTGATATAAGTCAGATGAAAAATAGACAAATCCAGAATTATATTTGGAGATTTCAACACTGCTCCCTCAGTAACTGATAGAACAAGTAGATTAAAAAAATCAATAAGGTCCGGGCATGGTGACTCACGCCTGTAGTCCCAGGACTTTGGGAGGCCGAGGCTGGCGGATCACAAAGTCAGGAGATCGAGACCATCCTGGTTAATACGGTGAAATCCCATCTCTACTAAAAATACAAAAAATTAGCCGGGCGTGGTGGTGGGTGCCTATAGTCCCAGCTACTTGGGAGGCTGAGGCAGGAGAATGGCGTGAACCTGGGAGGCGGAGCTTGCAGTGAGCCAAG
>NW_012114677.1:1351105-1352144 GCF_000951035.1 Colobus angolensis palliatus
CCCGGCTAATTATTGTATTTTTAGTAGAGACAGGGTTTCACCATCTTGGCCAGGCTGGTCTCGAACTCCTGACCTCATGATCCACCTGCCTCAGTCTCCCAAAGTGCTGGGATTACAGGCGTAAGCCACCCTTGTTAGTTTTTATGGAGGTGAAATTCATATAAAATAAAGTACTTAAAACATACAACTTAGTGGCATTAATACATTCACAATGTTGTGCGGCCACTCCCTCTATCTAGTTTCAAAACATTTTCATCACCTCAAAAGGAGACCCAGTATCCAGTAGGCAGTTGCTCCTCATTCCCCCCAGACCCGCTAATCCACTTGTTATTTGCCAATTCCGGACATTGCATGTAAATGGAATCATCCAGCATGTGACCTTTTGTGACAGTGTTTCGTCAGTCCCACAGTCAGGCAAGGGAGACTTAGTCAGGCCCATCCTAGGGTCCCTGCTACCCAAGCCAGCCCCATCCCAGTGGCTCCAGGGAACCTGCCCAGAAGAGCCGTGCAGCACCAGAAAGGTGTGGGTACCAGGCCAGCCCCGCCCTTCCCTTCAGGGCTTCATCAGCGCCAGGCCACCATGGACCCAAGACAAGTCCGCTTCTCCTGGATGGGAGCATTCCCAGAGGGCCGTCAGGAGAGAGGGTGGTGGCAAAGCCACAGACTGTCACTATGGTGGGACAAATCCCTTTGTTCTGAGGCTCAGCTTCCTTATCTGTAAAATGGGGAGGATTCCAACACCTTCCCATGGGCTAGTCCACAGCAAGGGCTAGATAACACGGCACTGTGATGACGGGCCCTCAGCCAACACAGGCCAACTGCCCCACAGCAGCCTGAAACATGGCCCTGATCCGACTCCTCCCACATGAGGGAGGGGTCTGAGCTCTGAGACCCAGCAACCATCTCTGGCCCGCAAGTGTTTCCCTGCAACCTGCCCTGTTAGGAGGGCTTTGAAATGCTTTTCGGTTTTACTGGAGATCATCAAGTCAAATGGGACATTACTTTAAAGGGGCACAGACTCTATTTTTTTTTTTTTTTT
>NW_012114677.1:1359054-1363095 GCF_000951035.1 Colobus angolensis palliatus
CGAGGCGAGGCCCGGCCTGGTAGCTCCGCGCCGTGGTTCGGTGGCGCGAGAAGCGGGGAGTCGCCGCGGTAAACGGGGCCTTGGGGCGTCCCGAAGGGGACCCGGACGCGGGAGGCCAGACTTACCCGACGACCCAAGGAGGGGACTTGCGGCGGATTCCAAAGCCGCTTTTTCTGCGTAGCCTTGAGGGTGTAAATCGCCGAGATTCTCCGGTGTGGAGAAGGCGCCGGTGCCCGCCCGCTGCTGCCGGACCCTAGAAGGGGGTCCTTTTCCCTTAATCTGAGCGCAGTCGCGGAGCCCCCGTTTCCCACGCAGCCCGTGTTAAGTGGCCTCGTGAGTTTTCGCACGCCGTCCTTGGTGCCTCTTCTTTGAAGCTAAGCTTCTATAACTTTAAAGCACTTTTCGTTTTAAACTCAGACCAGACTCACACTTAATGTTTCTGTGATGATCTCCCAGTACGAAGAACTTTGTAAGATGGATGAGTTTGGCTTCAAGAATGGGCTTGTGGCGGGTGCCAAGGGAGTGAGTTGTCTCTGTTGCTTGTTCAGTCCGTTACAGATCGAACTCCTTGTTCCACTCTTTCCCCCTTCTCACTGCTACACTTGACTAGTCTTAACACAAAAAAGGAACATAATGGGCTTCCGTTTCACAACATTTAAGAAATTTAACCTGAGCATATTGATGCTGCTTTCAACACTCTCCTGTCGCCTGAGCTTGTCCCTCGTCAGAGTGGGTGCTAGAAGGGAAGTGCAGCCTTGCTCCCCGAAGGTAGAAGGCTGGGAAGCGTTTTTGATTTATTTGAAGCTCTTGAATGTTACCCCAAAATGGAAATTGGCATTGTTTAGAAACAGTGGCTTTTCTTTAAATTGGGTTAGTTAGCGCAGGAAAACTAGGTGGTAATTCTTTCAGACAGTTGTAGTTTTCCCTCGTCCGGCGCCATTGTCCCCCTCCTTGAGTCCTCCTTGTGCGCTGGGCACTGGCAGTCCTGATGCCCTGCTGTGGCTTGGTAGATGATTCCCCGTGCTGTCCCGTGAACTTAGAGCCTGGTTCTGCAGCTTCGTCCCTCTGTTGTGTTCTGTGTTGCGACTTTGAGGGTCACACTCACTGAGGCCTTGGTAATGGTTCCGCCCCTTTGGATGGCTCCTTATGTTTCCTGACTTAGGTTGGAAGTGAGGACCACAGAACGTTTTTGTTACTATTTGAAGTATATAAGAGAAAATGCCAAAGTAATTTTTTCTTTTCTTTTTTTTTTTTGTGCATGCTTTTGAGGTCTTTCTAGTTATAGAGGTAGTTGCTCATATGCAATGGTGTGCACAGGAAACAGAGATAGGAAGAGGCTCTAATCTGAGAGAGTACACTTTTTTAGCTGGTAGATAAAAGAACGAAGAAGGCCAAGCGCGGTGGCTCACGCCTGTAATCCCAGCACTTTAGGAGGCCGAGGCGGGCGGATCACGAGGTCAGGAGATCGAGACCATCCTGGCTAACACGGTGAAACCCCGTCTCTACTAAAAATACAAAAACTAGCCGGGCGAGGTGGCGGGTGCCTGTAGTCCCAGCTACTCCGGAGGCTGAGGCAGGAGAATGGCGTAAACCCGGGAGGCGGAGCTTGCAGTGAGCTGAGATCCGGCCACTGCACTCCAGTCCGGGCGACAGAGCGAGACTCCGCCTCAAAAAAAAAAAACAAAAATTTATATAAACCCTTTTGGCATTTTCCACAAAGATATTAAAGAAAAATCGAACTTCAGTCTTTTAAGCATTTGTTATAAGTGGTCATAATTTAAAAATGTGTGTCAGGGACTCAGGAACTGTCATGTGTTATTTAGTTTAATCTGATTCCTTGAAGCCTCATGAAGTGGGTGGTTTCTTCTCATTTTCAGTTTCCAAGGAACCCAGGCCCGGAGAGGTGAGGTTACTTGTCCAGGTGAGGTTACTTGGCCTGGCTAGTGAGTGGGTCCAACTGGTGTCTGAACCCGGGGCTTTGTGCAGCTGTCCAGAGCTCACCTGTGTTCTTCACCTCACAAATGACTTGGCACAGTTTGTCTTTTTCCGTGTGGTGATATGGTGCAGCCTGTTCTCACCAGTGGAATGGTTACAATGATAATCTTCATTTTACAGTTTGAATTACTTGGCCAGGCTTGGTGGCTTACACCTGTGACCCCAGCATTTTGGAAGGCTGAGGCAGGAGGATCTCTTGAGCACAAGAGTTGGAGACCAGCCTGGGCAATATAGTGAGACCCCCATTTCTACAAAAAATAAACATAAAAAATTAGCCGGGTATGGTGGTGTGCACCTGTAGTCCTGGCTACTTGGAAGGCTGAGGTGGGAGGATTGCTTCAGCCAGGGAGGTGGAGGCTGCAGTGAGCCTAGGCAACAGAGTGAGGCTTCATCTCAAAAGAAAAAAAAAAAAAAAGATTTGAGTTTCTTCTTTGTTGGGTTGCAAAAGGAATACTTCACATGTGGTTTCAGTGCACTTAAAAATAGCGAGTTCAGCAGGGCACGGTGGCTCACACCTGTAATCCAGGCACTTTGGGAGGCTGAGGCAGGCAGGCCACCTGAGGTCAGGAGTTCAAGAGCAGCTTGGCCAACATGGTGAAACCCCGTGTCTACTAAAAAATACAAAAAATAGCTGGACGTGGTGGTAATGGGCACCTGCAATCCCAGCTGCTTGGGAAGCTGAGGTTGCAGTGAGCTGAGATCGCACCATTGCACTTCAGCCTGGGCAGCAACAGCGAAACTCCATCTCAAAAAAAAAAAAATGGAGTTCCTAGACACTATACCTTCTGCCCCCACACATGCAGGGCCTCCTGCATGACTAGCGCCCCCCACTGGAGTGGTGCAGTTGCTACAGTTGATGAACCTATATGGATACATGCTTATTATCCACAGTCCATAGTTGACATCAGGTTCACTCTTGGTGTTATAGTCTATGGATTTAGACAAATGTGTAATGACCTTTGTCAACCATTATAGTATCATGCAGGATAGTTTCACTGCCTTAAAAATCTGTGCCCTGCCTCACCTCTGTCTACCCCGGCCCCTGGCAGCCACTGTTTTTTTGTTTTTGTCTTTTTTTTTTTTGAGATGGAGTCTCGCTCTGTCACCCAGGCTGGAGTGCAGTGGCGCGATCTTGGCTCACTGCAACCTCCGCCTCCCGGGTTCAAGCAATTCTCCTGCCTCAGCCTCCCGAGTAGCTGGGACTACAGGCGCCCGCCACCACACCCGGCTAGTTTTTTTTTTTTTTATTTTTTAGTAGAAACGGGGTTTCACCGGGTTAGCCAGGATGGTCTCGATCTCCTGATCTTGTGATCCACCCGTCTCGGCCTCCCAAAGTGCTGGGATTACAGGCTTGAGCCACCGCGCCCGGCCACCACTGATCTTTTTACTAGCCCCAAAAGGTAACCTTTTCCAGAATGCCATATGGTTGGAATCATACAATATGCGGCCATTTCAGACTAGTTTCTTTCACTTAGTGATATGCATTTAAATATCTTCTATATTTTTTGGTGGTTTGATAGCTCATTTCTTTTTAGTGCCAAATAACATTATACTCTCTGGATGTATCACACTTTATCCACTTACCTACAGGAAATCTTGGTCGTTTTTAAGTTTTGGTACTTACAGATACAGCTGCTATGGGCGTCTGTGTGCAGGTTTTGTGCGGACATAAGTTTTTGGTTCCTTTGAGTAAATACCAAGGAGCAGGATTGCTGGGTCGTGTACACAGTTGCTCCACATCCTCCTCCGCACTTGGTGTGGTCAGTGTTCTGGATTTTGGACATTCTGATGGGTGTGGTGTGGTACCTTGTGTGTAGTGGGTTTTGTTTTGTTTTGTTTTGTTTTTGAGACGGAGTTTCACTCTTGTTGCCCAGGCTGGAGTGTTGTGGTGCGATCTCGGCTCACTGCAGCCTCTGCTTCATCCTCCTGAGGAGCTGTGATTACAGGCACCTGCCATCGTGCCCAGCTAATTTTCGTATTTTTAATAGAGACGGGGTTTTGCTATGTTGGCCAGCCTGGTCTCAAACTCCTGATCTCAGGTGATCC
>NW_012114677.1:1366080-1367338 GCF_000951035.1 Colobus angolensis palliatus
AGTAGAGACGGGGTTTCACCGTGTTAGCCAGGATGGTCTCGATCTCCTGACCTCGTGATCCGCCCGTCTCGGCCTCCCAAAGTGCTGGGATGACAGGCGTGAGCCACCGCGCCCGGCCGCCTTAAGCATTTTCCAAAGCTGGGGCGAGAGAAGACCCTGAAAGCTGAGCAGGCATCCTGGGAGTGGGCTCCTTACAGAAGTGGAGGAGAGAAGAGGTGTGGTCTTCACATGCCCCGTTCTCAGGAAGCTGCAAGATGAGGGTGAGGGGTGCCCCGAGTGGGCTGGAGCGCACCCCTGCCGGCCCTGAGCACAAGGCGGGACTAGGAGCAGAAGGACCGGAGGTGTCCTGATGTCTTTCAGCAAAGGGCTCCCTCCTAGGAGGTGTATCAGTCTGCTGGGGAGTTTGGGGCCAGAGTTTATACTGGGCAGAAACTGCATTCGTAAAAAGGATGGAATGATGAACTTTGGAGAACAGACCCCAGTGTGTGGCCTACCTGGAAACACTATTTATAGTGACGTGATAATGTCAGCGATGACTTGACAGAAGGTTCACACAGCCCTATTGGGAGGTGTGGAGCGGGGCTGTGTTGGCAAAGAGATACCCCCTGACGTGCCTTCAAGCCAGCAGATGATGCTCTGGGGGGCGCGCCGGGGCACAGTCCAGGAGCAGCAGTGCCTGCGGGCTGTGTGCGCAGGTGTAGTAAGTACCCGAGGACAGGGCTGAGGGATGGAAGTGCCCACTGCGGAGTGGCAGGGGTGAGGCCTCTGCACGCTTGGGAGTCGCTCAGTGTTGGTTTGTGAGCCAGCACCCTGTGTGTGTTGCCGTGGGGAAATTAAATGCAGCTGGTTATGGGCTGAATGACGTCTGCCCCCAAAGTCACACATTGAAGTCCTGACCCCCCAGTACTTCAGAATGTGTACTTACTTGGAAATAGGGTTGTTGTAGATGTAATTAGTTAAGATGGGGTCACACTGGAGCATGGTGGGTCCTGCCCCAAAATGACTGATGTCCTTATAAAATGGGGAGACTTGGACACAGGCACACACAGGGAGAATGCAGTGGGAAGATTGGAGTGACGCCAGAGCCAGGAGGGAGGCCTGAGCACACCCTCCCCAGAGCCTTCAGAGGGGCGTGGCCCTGCTGGCATCTTGGTGTTGGACTCCCAGCCTCCAAGGACAGCTGGCTAGTTCATTTCTGTCCTAAACCACCACTTTGTGATACTTGGTTATAGGAAACTAATTCATGGCTCTACAAATG
>NW_012114677.1:1367768-1370421 GCF_000951035.1 Colobus angolensis palliatus
TTATAAAATGGGGAGACTTGGACACAGGCACACACAGGGAGAATGCAGTGGGAAGATTGGAGTGACGCCAGAGCCAGGAGGGAGGCCTGAGCACATCCCTCCCCAGAGCCTTCGGAGGGGCGTGGCCCTGCTGGCATCTTGGTCTTGGACTCCCAGCCTCCAAGGACAGCTGGCTAGTTCATTTCTGTCCTAAACCGCCACTTTGTGATACTTGGTTATAGGAAACTAATTCATGGCTCTACAAATGCTGTATCTGACTCCATGCAGATTGAGTTAAAACACAGAAAAATAGAAACTGCTTTGGTGCATTTTTGGAGGATGGAGTCCTGGAGAATGAGAGTGGCCAGAGCCGCCAGCCGAGGGCATTTTGCCACTGTCCCGTGAGGCGGCCATATGAGCGGAGTGGGGGCTCCGCTGTGCTGCCCCCGTGGAACTCCAGCTCTGCGTTTGATGGCCTGTGGTGGGGGCTCGTCCCTGCTGCCCCCGTGGAACTCCAGCTCTGCGTTTGACCTTCCTAGGGGTCTGCAGGGCACTGGTGTGGCCAGAACCCGGGGCGCGAGGGGAGACGATGGGGTAGTTGGGGGATCAGGGTGAGGATTTTGGCCTCTGTCCTAAGGGCTGAGGAGGCTGTTTCTGGGGACCAGAGTGCCATGATCTGCTTTCCGTTGAGGTCAGGCCAAGGGTTGCCCAGTGGATGGGAACGGGTGTAGGGTGCTGCAGCCCTCCAGACCTTGAGGATCAGGCTTGAGCTGGGTGCAGAGGTGGAAGGAGAGGCAGTGAAAGCCCCTGGAGTTGTCGGCTAAGTCACCAGTGCAGTTACAAGGAAGGGAGTTACAGTGCAGTTACAAGGAGCCTTTGGGAGTGAGGACGGCGACTTAATGCAGGAAAAGTGGAAGTGAGTTCGTTGTAGCCGTCCTCTGAAGTGAGCCCACTTAGCGTGGGGAGAAGGCGTTGCCTGGGCTCAGGGAGGTGCTTGTGGGCTTGGGAGGGACCGCTTCCCGTTCAGAGGGGCCGGTGCTGAGAGGTCCTGGAGTAGGGGCGAGGGATGCCCGATGCCGGCTGTGCCGCCCGGAGCTCAGGTTGTGGTCCTCTCCACTGGCTCCCACTCCTCACCTGTTGGTGGCAGGGACAGTGAGTTCCAGCAGCTGGAGCCAGGTTTCTCTCGCTTCCCATGTCTCTTCTACATCTACCTCGAACCCAGAGGTCTGTTTTCCCACTTGTCATGGCCTTTGTCTCCTTTTCCAGGCCCCTCTTGTTTAGCTTTCAGTCCTGGCTCCAATATCACTGCCTTAGAGGGACCTCTCTGATCGCCCCTCGAAAAGGCTGTCCTGCCATGGTGGGGTCCTGCGGCATCCTCACTGCCACCATCCGTCACAATTTCCATATCTCTGGGCTTTCCCAGCTCCGGCAGGGGCTTCCTCTGGTCCTGAACTCCTCCTTCCCCAGACTTCCCTCATGCAGACTGGTCTCGGAGAACCGCCAAGCGGGAGGGACTTGCTGTCCATCATGCCTCATGCCTGGTGCTGCATCCTCATGTCTCAGTTTATTGTAAGGGGAGACGGGCCTGGCATTGTGTGTGTGGAATTGCATCCCCCAGGAGGTTATGTTTAAGTCTGCACCCCCAATACCTGCAAATGTGACTTTATTTAGGAGTCTTTGCAGATGCTATTGTAATTTTTTTTTTTTTTTTTTGAGATGGAGTCTCACTCTGTTGCCCAAGCTGGAGCGCAGTGGCATGATCTCGGCTCACTGCAACTTCCACCTCCCGGGTTCAAGCAATTCTCCTGCCTCAGCCTCCCAAGTAGCTGGGACCACAGGCATGTGCCACCACACCCAGCTAATTTTTTGTATTTTTAGTAGAGACAGGATTTCACCATGTAGCCAGGATGGTCTCGATCTCCTGACCTCGTGATTTGCCTGCCTCGGCCTCCCAAATTGCTGGGATTACAGGCGTGAGCCACCGTGCCCGGCCAGATGCTATTGTAATTAATGTAAATTAAGATGAAGTCATATGATTAGAGTGGGCTCTCACCCAATTATTGGTGTCCTTATAAGAAGAGATAGTGATACAGGGACTCTGTGGCAATGGGAAGAAGGCCGCGTGGTGACAGGGGCAGAGATTGCCGTGGTACAGCTACAAGCCAGGAAATGCCGAGGACTCCTGGAGCCACTGGAAACTGGAGAGAGGCTGGAACCGGTTCCCCCTCAGCCTCCAGAAGGAGGCAGCTGTTGATACCTCTGTTTTGGACTTCTGGCCTCCAGAACTCTGAGAGTAAACTTTTGTTATTTGAAGCCCGTCAGTTATGGGAGATTGGTATAATGGCCCTGCTGGCATCTTGGAAGCCAACACACGTGTCGGTGACGACCTGAGTAACGCCTTCCTTCCTGCGGGAAACGCATGTTCCACAGGAGGGTCTCCTCCCCTCCCTGCGCAGCACTCACAATCCCTGTCTCCTGGACTCCCGGCAGGGAGCTGCTGTTGGCAGCAGACATGGTCCCTCCTGTGCTGCATGCACCTCTCGTGTGCCAGAGCTGCTGCTCGGACACTGCTAGGTGTTCCGCATTGGCGCTGCTGGACACTTGCCCTGGCTGCTGCTTTGCAAGCACACTTTATCTGATTTTTTTTTTTTTTTTTTTTTTTAAACGGAGTCTC
>NW_012114677.1:1371025-1373048 GCF_000951035.1 Colobus angolensis palliatus
TCCCGAGTAGCTGGGACTACAGGCGCCCGCCGCCGCGCCTGGCTGATTTTTTTTTTTATTTCTAGTAGAGACGGGGTTTCACCGTGGTCTCCATCTCCTGACCTCGTGATCCGCCCACCTCGGCCTCCGAAAGTGCTGGGATTCCAGGCGTGAGCCCTGCTCCCGGCTGCGAGTGTGACTCTTGCACACACGTGTCATCGTTTCTCTATCGAGGGCGTGCAGACCCTCCAGCCGTTCACATGATCTCACGTGACCACAGGCAGTAGTCACAGCCAGGAGTGCGGCGTCAGTGTGGCGTGGTGCTGGCATCTGACGGTGCTCAGGCAGATTTGGGACATGTCCTCCCTGCCCTTTTTCCGACCCAGGGTCACGTGCTACATTGGGACCCCCCCCCCCCGCCTCCAGTCTGGATGGGGCCTCCCCGAGCTCTTTCCTGACCCAATGCTTCTGAAGGTTTCTGGCTGGTCATTTTGTAGAGTTGGCCTGTTTTGAGATTGTCTGACATTTCTTCAGAATTAAATAATCAGGTTCCAGGCCAGACGTGGTGGTGATACATGCCTGGAATCCCAGCACTGCGGGAGGCTGAGGTGGGCGGATCACCTGAGATCAGGAGTTTGAAACCAGCCTGGCCAACATGGCGAAACCCTATCTGTACTACAAATACAAAAACTAGCCGGGTGTGGGGGCGGGCGCCTGTAGTCCCAGCTACTTGGGTGGCTCAGGCAGGAGAATCGCTTGAACTCGGGAGGCGGAGGCTGCAGTGAACTGAGATCGCACCACTGCACTCCAGCCTGGGCGACAGAGAAAGACTCTGTCTCAAAAAAAAAAAAGGGGAAACTCAGGTTCCTGTGTTTGCAGAAGGAGGCTCTTGGGGTGTTCACATTGATCGCTGGGTTCCGGTGCCTGCCGGGTACCCCTGCTGTTACTGTTTTTCCTTGGTGACTGCCGAGCATCTTTTGGGGCTCAGTTTGAGGCTGTGAGCTCTGTTTCTCGCCATACGTTCTCTGTGGGTCCAGCATCATGGATGCATCTTGCCTGAGACTGTTGTATTGGGATGTTGGTCAAGTGATGGTTTTAAAGCACTTCCTTCATTCTCTCTGCACTCACTAGTGGCTCCCCACCGCCCCGTGAGGAGGTGCTTTCCCGCCACCCCCACCTCACCTGGGTCCGTGGGTTCCTGGGTTCCTGGGTTTGTGGGTTCCTGGGTCCATGGGTCCGAGAATTCTTGGGTTCCTGGGTCTGTGGGTACCTGGTTCCTGGGTCCCTGGGTCTGTGGGTTCCTGGGTTCGTGAGTTCTTGGGTTTGTGGGTTCATGGATCTGTGGGCTCATGGGTTCGTGAGTCTGTGGGTTCATGGGTTCCTGGGTTCCTGAGTCTGTGGGTTCCTGGGTCTGGGGGTTCCTGGGTCTGTGGATTCCTAGGTTCGTGCGTTCTGGGTCCGTGGGTTCCTAGGTTCCTAGGTTCATGGGTTCCTGGGTATCTGGGTTCATGGGTTCCTGGGTTCCTGTGTTCGCTGCCACTTGCTTTGCTCTGTGTTACCGGCAGGCTACTGGGGAGCCATCCTCACTTCCTGCACCTGGACAGGCTCCAGCTCTTTTCCCTGCCCCAGCCCTGCAATCAGCCATTTCTACACAGACTGTGAAGCCTGCTTTTAAAATAAAACCCTAGTTATTATTTTTTCAAGTGATAGTGTGGCTGCTGTCCCCTTTCTAAGGTTGTGTGTGTGCTTTGTGCAACCAGGAGGGTTCAGAAGGTGGGTGTGCAGCCCCTCGTGGTGCACGGTGTGAAGGGAGCTGGCCCTCGCCCTGCAGGAATGGTTGGTGGGATTAGGGAGGGAGGCTGGCTTGTCAGCCATAGAGCCCCGTCCTGTGAGGGCTCTGACGCTGAGACAGAGGTGAGTCCGGGCCGTGGTGTGAGCTGGGGGCTCTGACGCTGAGACAGAGGTGAGTCCGGGCCGTGGCTGTGAACTGGGGGCTCTGAGCTGGGACAGAGGTGAGTCCGGGCCGTGGCTGTGAACTGGGGGC
>NW_012114677.1:1373968-1378876 GCF_000951035.1 Colobus angolensis palliatus
GGCCGTGGTGTGAGCTGGGGGCTCTGAGCTGGGACAGAGGTGAGTCCGGGCCATGGTGTGAGCTGGCACCCCAGTTGCTGGTGGCTTTCCCCAGCTGACATTGACCAGCATTGGGTGTGCAGTGTGACTGGCTCTGATTTGTGCTGCTTAGTTTGAGACAATTTGAATGGAGCCACTGCTGCGGAGAGACCTCCTTCTGAGGCATCACAGTGGGCCCGGCTGACCGTGACCCAGTGCAGGACACCCCTCTTGGAGTCTGGGGTTCTTGGCTGTGGGCTGGAGATGACAGTGGTGGCTGCCGAGGGTGGTGGGAGTGGTCAGCCCCGAGCACGTGATTTCAGACCCAGTGAGCCAGGTGGGCACAGCCTTTAGCTGATGTGTTGTGGCCCCTGGCCTGGAACAGCCCCATGGGTGGGTGGCACCTATCAGGACCTGTGCACAGACCCTGCCTGGATTTGGTCTGCCCAGTCTCCTGGACCTGGCAGCAGCAGGGCTGTGCCTGGTGACGGGAAGGCTCCGAGCCAGGCCAGGTGGCCCACTGTGCGCGTAGCTGCTGTGTTGGTGGCGCCTTTGCCCTGGCCCTCGTTCAGGAAGATGCTGGCTTTTGGGCTCTAGGGAAGTGCCTATTGGTTTCTGTTGAGAGCAGTTGTATGTGCACATTTTAAGTGTGGAACGCAGGTATTGAACCGTGTTGAAACCTTTCCAGCGTTGGCAGAAGTGTGCGTGTGAGTCCTTTGCCCTCTTACTTTACTGGCAGGTGGCGTGGCCCGAGTGGCTGGCGGTCCTTCCGATGGGGCGGCCCACGTGCCTCCCACGTGCCAGGCTTTTGGGGCAGATGCTTGTGAACGCTGCTGCCCATGGGTTGCTTTCATTGGTGGAGGTGAGGCCTCAGCTTTGGCGTCCTGTCTGCCCTTCATCCTTGCCTAGGAGCAGTCTGTGGGCCCCAGAAGACTGGCCAGAAGCTGGAGCTGGGCGGCAGCTGAGGACGCGCACCTTGGAGGTTGTGTGGAGGTTCCGTCACTGCTGTCTTAGTTCCCAGGCACTCTTCTTTTTCTCTGGAAGTTCCTTTTTAAGAGTGTCCTGGTCTTCATGGAGGTGCCGTGTCACTCCGAGGGCAGAGGGCTGCTGCTGAGGAAGTCCTTACCCTCCTACCTAGGGCTCTTCTCCAAGTTGCTGGTTTTGCTTGTTTGCCCCTTGTCTGTTTTGGCCTCTGTTGGGTCTGAACTAGGTGGCCTTGGCAACTCCTCACACCCAACAGTGGGAGCCTGAGAAGGGTCAAAGCTGGAGCAGGTTGGGGACATGCTGGGCGCAGGGCCACCTTGCTGGGCACCTCGGCCCGTTGGTGTCTGTTGGGAGCAGCCCTGGGGCAGCCCCGCAGCCTCTGCCGGCAGTACAGACAGAGCTGCCCATTCCTGGGGCTGAAGAGCTCAGGGCCTGAAAGACCCCCCTGAGCTCTCGCCCTTCCTCTGCCGGCCCCTTGCTGTCAGCAGACCAGGTGCAGACCCTGGTAGGCTTCCTTTGCCCCAGCTTTAGTGCAGAGCGCTTGCCTAGCTGGCTGGCGTGGGAGTGGGAGGGGTGTTTGGCCACTTGGAGCAGAAGAGGGTGGGTAGTCAGGGTTTCTGCATTCCTGGCTTGATACTGGCTTTCCAGCAGCTTCCCAGCTTCCAGAATGTCCTTGCCATCATCTCCCATCCTATTTCCCCTTTTTTGGAGCAGGAGACTGGGGTGGCCTATCTTCTTCTTTCAGTTGAGGCTTCCAGGGGGTGAGATGGGTCTAACATGTGCCTTTTCCTTTAGCCAGAAGACCACCGTGATTAGATTTTCCAGAAAAGAACTTGCATGGTAGTTTTGAAAATGGGAGGGTGTTTGTGAGGCAGGATATCAGAAATACTTTATACACAAGGGACCTGGCATGTAACAGAAACATCAACAAAATGATTTTGCGTATAATCACATGGTGATTTATCTCTTCTGAGAAACAGGCACAAATCCTGAAGAGCCTGTGGGCACGGACCGCTCATCTGTAAGGAAAGTGGAGACATGACCTTGAGATTTGGCTCAGAACTAGCAATGCCGGGGCCTTCGAAAGTCTGATGTTCCAGCACTCCAGTGCCTGTTGTTGTGGACGGAGGACACGGGGCCCCAACCATGGTCACACTTATCACTGAGAAGCTACAGAGCCAGAGCCTGGACGACCTCACCTGCAAGACCGAGGCTGGTCCGGTAAGCAGCTGCGGGTGGCACGAGGCTGTGTGCCCCTCCCCCGTGCTGTCACAGGGGAATGGCCACACTGGGAGGTGGAGGTGAGGGCTAAGTTCTCAGGGGCCTGGGAGGCACTGCCAGGCCAGGCATGGGGGTGTCTGGTGCACAAGTGGGCCCCAGAGCCCATCAGTGTCATCACAGCGGATTTTCAGCATCATTTAAAAAAAACAGACTTATTAAAAATGCCAGCTGGGCACAGTGGCTCACGCCTGTAATGCCAGCACTTTGGGAGGTTGAGCACGCAGATCACTTGAGGTCAGGAGTTTGTAACCAGCCTGGCCAGCATGGTGAAACCCCATCTCTACTAAAAATACAAAAATTAGCCGGGCGTGGTGGCAGGTGCCTGTAGTCCCAGCTACTCGGGAGGCTGAGGCAGGAGAATGGTGTGAACCCGGAAGGCGGAGCTTGCAGAGAGCTGAGATGGCACCACTGCACTCCAGCCTGGGCAACAGAGCGAGACTCCATCTCAAAAAAAAAAAAAAAATGCCTTGAGTTGCTATTTAAAAAGATAGGGTTTTACTAAAAGGCTGACTTACACATGGAAGCTGGCGCCCCAAGCGCAGGTGTGCCTGTTACATCCAATCAAGCAGCAGCATGTGCTCCACTGGCCTCCCTGTCCCTCCCCTCCTAGCTCCACCTCCCAAGGGAGCCTCTGTCTTGGATTTGATCACCACATTAGCTTCCCACAGGCAGATTGATTTTCCTACAGTCATGGTGAAGTGAACTTTGGATGTGCCACCTTCGGGACCCCCCCGCCCAGCTGCCCTGGTTAGAGGGCATATCTAGAAGGAGGTGGCTGATATCTAGCCTGGAGGGTCTCGCCAGGCCCTCAGAGCCAGCAGGGGTGCTTGGAACACCTGCCTGTCCTGGGCCTCGCTTGGCTGTGGCTCTGGAGGCGTGAGCATGCTGTATGTGTAGCCCCGTGCATGTTAAGGAAATGAGAGGGTGAAGGGAAAGCTGTGGGTCTCAGGCCTTTGGGCCAGACACGTGTGACCCATCTTCACCGCAGGGGGTTCCAGCGACCGTCTGAGGGTCCAAGCTGAAGCCTGTCCTCCCGAGAGCTGGTGAACTTGGGCGTTGGGCTGTGGGAGGTGGCATGTGGCCTGAACCTTTGCAAGCACTGCTTATGGGGCCTGGCGCTCAGTGCCACTATGACCGAGGTGACCGTGGCAGTGCTGGCTGTGTCCTGTAGTCTACGTTTCTGGCTGTCAGCCCACGGGTAGGGGTGGCTGAGGTGGGGAAGGCAGTGCTTGCCTGATGTCTCAGTGCCTTGCTGGCTGCAGAACCATGTTCTTTCCAGACACTGTGGCCAGTTCCCATTTTTTCTGGAGACAGAGTCTTGCTTTGTCATCCACGCTGGAGTGCAGTGGCACCATCTTAGCTCACTGCAACCTCCGCTTCCTGGGTTCAAGTGATTCTCATACCTCAGCCTCCCAAGTAGCTAGGGTTACAGGCACACGCCACCACACCTGGCTAAATTTTTTTTTTTTTTTTGAGATGGAATCTTGCTCTGTTGCCTAGGCTGGAGTGCAATGGTACAATCTTGGCTCAGTGCAACCTCTGCCTCCCAGGTTCAAGCAATTCTCCTGCCTCAGCCTCCTGAGTAGCTGGGATTACAGGTGTGTGCCACCAGGCAAGGCTAATTTTTGTATTTTTAGTAGACAGCGTTTCACCATGTTGGTCAGGCTGGTCTCGAGCTCCTGACCTCATGATCTGCCTGCCTCGGCCCCCCACAGTGCTGGGATTTGTGAGCCACCGTACCTGGCCTAAATTTTGTATTTTTAGTAGAGACGGAGTTTCACCATGTTGGCCATGTTGGCGAGGCTGGTCAGTGATCTGCCCATCTTAGCCTCCCGAAGTATTGGGATTACAGGCGTGAGCCACTGCGCCTGGCCCCATTTTTCCTTTTGATTAAATGGAGAAAATGTTTTTAAGGAATCTCTAACCAAGACCAAAGGATGCAGAGTGGCACATGCCTGTCAGATGGCTGTGTGCCTCCGGGGACATTTTTGGCAAGTGGATGTCAGCCAGGGCATGGGCAGCTTTCCAGGGAGGTGGCTGCACAGCATGCCTGCCGGGCCTGTGAGGTGTCTGGACAGATGTCCTGGTTTGGCGTGACCCACAGGCCCCCACATCCTCTGTGCTTTAGGTGGCCACTCTTCACCTCTTGTTTTCAGCTTTGATTTTAGATACGGGGGGTACATGTGCAGGTGTGCCCCTTGGGTGTATTGCACTTGGGTTGTGAGCATAGTACCCAGTAGGTAGCTCTTCAGCCCCTGCCTCCTTCCTCCCTCCCGTTCTTCATCTCTTTACGGAGCACTTGTCCGTTGACAGAGGAAAGGCAGCGTGGGCAGTTCCTCGGTCCGCCTCAGCCTTGAGACAGGATCCCTGGGGGCCCTGCAGGGTGAGTGGTCATGAGGGTTCCATCACAGCCTGCTCCTGCTGCTGCTCCTGCTGACCCGGCTCTGTTAGTGGCCAGCCAGGGCCACTGTTGAGTCTGTTGCTGTCGAAGATGGTTTTTCCCAATGACTCTTGTTTTCTTAAAACACGGCCTGTGCATATGGCGGTGGTTTCTTTCTGAAATGGGAGGACAAACCTTTTTATCCCTAAATGTAAACCTTTTTACTTTTTTTTTTTTTTTTTTTT
>NW_012114677.1:1379397-1380662 GCF_000951035.1 Colobus angolensis palliatus
CTGACCTCAAGTGATCCACCCACCTCAGCCTCCCAAAGTGCTGGGATTACAGGCATGAGCCACCGCGCCCAGCCTTTATCAGGATTTTAAAATTTTATTCATTTATTTTCATTTTTTAGATGGAGTCTCGCTCTATTGCCCAGGCTGGAATGCAGTGGCATGATCTTGGCTCACTGCAACCCCTGCCTCCCGGGTTCAAGCGATTCCCCTGCCTCAGCCTCCTGAGTAGTTATTACAGGCACATGCCACCAAGCCCAGCTAATTTTTGTATTTTTAGTAGAGACGGGGTTTCACCATGTTGGTCAGGCTGGTCTCAAACTCCTGACCTCAGCTGATCCACCCCCGTCGGGCTCCCAAAGTGCTGGGATTACAGGCCTGAGCTACAGCGCCCGGCTGGGTTTTTTGATCTTTGTGATGAGGACAGTGTGATTGCCTGTGTTGAAGAAACCCAGTTACTCAGTGATAGATTGTTTACACGTGAGACCAGCTCGCCCACGTAACTTGTGAATATCTAAACACAAGTTACTTCTAACATTCACAGAAATAAGTCAGTATTTTAAATAGCCAGTTCGTTGTATAAAAATAGAAATTGATGTTTTCAAAGGTGACTTAAAATAGTATTTTTATGAAAAATAAGTGTAGACAGTTGTACAGAGTAGAAACTCAAACATTCATGTGTGAGTTTCTGTGTGGAAGTATGTCTTCATACATACCCACGGCCCGGCCTCAGTGAGCAAGCGAGGCGGGTGCCGTTAGCTCAGGGCTCCTTGTTTGATCTGTGCCTTCACCCAGTCCCCTCCTGCCATGATTTCGTAGCGCATTCTAGACATACTTTCTCCGCAGATATCTCATTCTGTATCTCCAAAAGAGAAAGACTTTAAGACACATGACCAGAATGTCATTTTCACACCTAAAACCCTCAGAGATTCTTTAATATCTCTAAATGTCCTGTCAGCGTTCAAACTTCCCCAATTGTCTGAGTTTAAGAATTTGTTCAGGGAGTCCAGATTCAGGGCGTCTCATGTCCCTTTTCCCCGTAGGGTCCCCCTTGGAGCTTGTGTGTTGAGGACGCAGCTGCTTGTCCTGGAGTATCCAGGCTGCATGCTCCGGCTGGCGCCTCACGCGCTCTCCTCCCATATTTGTTCCGGAGTTGCTGGTTGGAGCCAGTGCTGCCCTGCCTCCTATGGTTCCTTCTAGTTGCACATGGATTTTTAAACTGAAATTAAAGTTGATTCAGTGATTTAGTTTTGTTTTTTTTTAGATGG
>NW_012114677.1:1381374-1382418 GCF_000951035.1 Colobus angolensis palliatus
TTTTTTTTTTTTTTAAAGACAGGGTGTCACTAATTTGTGAATGTATTTGGTAGAGACGGGGTCTTACTGTGTTGCCCAGGCTAGTCTCTAACTCCTGGCCTCAAGTGACCCTCCTGATGTGGCCTCCCAAAGTGCTGAGATTGCAGGCGTGAGCCACTGCGCCCAGCCTACGGTTCGTTAAAGTAGAACCCACATAATGCTGTTTCCCTCTTGGACCAGACACACTGCTAGTGCTCACTGTCTCTGAGTGGCTGGTGGCTGCCGTGGTGGACAGCACCGGTATGGACAGCCTATCGGCTGTCCCTCACCACAGAATGTTCTCGCAGGTGCAGGTTTGCGTTTGAGAGACCACCATTTGCTCATCCGTTTCTCTGTTTTTGGACCTTTGGGTGGTTTCCATATTTTAGCTATTAGGGATAATGCAGCTGTGAACATTCATGTGTGAGTTTCTGTGTGGAGGTTTCATACGTGAGCTTCTGTGTGGAAGTTTCATGTGTGAGTTTCTGTGTGGAAGTATGTCTTCATTTCTTTTGGGTGCAAACCTAGTTGTGGGATTGCTGGATCATATGGAAATTCTATGTTTAACATTTTGAGGAACTGCCAAGCAGTTTTCCACAGTGTCTACCATGTTCTGTTCCACAGCAATACATGAGAGTTGTAGTTTCTCTCCCTCTCATCAACGCGTGTTATTGTCCATTTTTTTGATAAACGCCACCTTCATGGGTGTGGAGTGGTATCTCATTGTGGTTCTGATTTTCTTTTCACTGTGGTGAGCTATGTTGAGCATGTTTTCACGTGCTCATTGGCCATTCGTATCTCTTCTTTTGAGAAATAGCTAATGAAATCCCATTTTTACTTTAAAATTGGGTTATTTCTCTTTTTAGTTTTGAGTTGTAAGAACTTTTTTTTTTTTTTGAGACAGGGCCTTGCTCTGTTGCCCAGGCTGGAGTGCAGGGTCTCAATCACTGCTCACTGCAGCCTCGACCTCCTGGGCTCAAGTGATCCTCCTGCCTCAGCCTTCTGAGTAGCTAGGACTACAAACAT
>NW_012114677.1:1383028-1384528 GCF_000951035.1 Colobus angolensis palliatus
AGCTGAGATCGCACCACTGCACTCCAGCCTGGGCAACAGAACGAGACTCCGACTCAAAAAAAAAAAAAAAATTTATATCTTATAGAAAGGGGGTCTCACTGTGTTTCCCAGGCTGGTTTCGACCTCCTGGGCTCAATGGGTCCTCCTGCCTCAGCCTCCCAAAATGCAGGGATTACAGGTGTGAGCCATGACACATGGCCAGTAAGAGTTTTTTATAGTTTCTTCCCCCGCTTTGTCATTCTGTCATCTCGAGAATGGTCTGTAAATGGAGTGACACAGTGCGCAAGCATTTGAGTTCTGCCTTTCCATCAGCGTGCTTCCCTAGAGGTCCTTCCAGCGGTTCCTCTACGCCACCAAGAGGTGCTCCGTGGCATGGAGGTGCACTCTGTGTAACCATGTGGAGGAATGCCACAGGCCTAATACAAATCATAACGTGATTTTTAGGGTTCTGTCGTCATGGGGGGCCTACACAGACGACCAGTGACCACAGGCATGAGGCGGTGGGAGGGCAGTGGGCACGGGTGCCTTGCTGAGCTGCCCGAGCAGCAAAGAGGGTTCGAGGTGTGATGGCAGCTGAGTGCTGGAAGATGGGCAGGATCTTAATGTTGGGGTGGGCAAAGACCATTGGGGGCCACAGGGAAGGGGACATGGTGGGTGGGTGGGGCCAGCATTACACTGCTCTGGCTGGGGCTTCCCCAGAGAGCCTGGGGCAGCAGCCAGGAGACGGCAGGGCCTGAACGTCGCGTGTGAAGGTCATTCAGTGCGTTGGGGTGTCCCCACTGCACTGGCTGTGCTGGGTTAGCAACATGGAGCTCACTTCCTGCAGGGAGGCGGGTGGGAAGCAGGTGACTAAGGAGTCGTGATGGTACATCAGGAAAAAAGTAGAGCCCAAGGGGTGCTGGGAGTTTATATAGGGCGCCGGGCTGTGACTCCCAGGTGGAGCTGGAAAGTGGGTGGTGAGCCGTATGGACACCTGGGGAGAGTCAGCCAGGCGGAGGTTCCCATGGCCGTGGGAGGCTGTGAGGGTGGGAGCCTGGGGGCACAGGCACCTGGGATCTGCCTCTCAGGAGTCCAGAGGGCAGAGTAGAGGGCCACAGCCAGGACCAGAGCGGCAGTTCCCGGGCTGAGGGGCGGAGAGCAGGAGAGCTGAGAATGTCAGGGTGGAGGAGAGAGGAGGTGGTGTGATGGGGCTGTGCTTGGGGCTGTGGGCGCAGGGAAGCTCGCTGTGCCACCGGCCTAGCGGGCATGGTGTGGGTGGGTGGCGAGCTGTGGTGTCCTCCAGCTCTGTGCCGCTGTGCAGATACAGGCTGGGATTGATTGGTAGAGAGTTGGTTTTTAAAAACTTTTAGTTTTTTTTGTTTGTTTGTTTTTTGTTTTTGAGACAGAGTCTCGCTCTGTCACCCAGGCTGGAGTACATCTCTGCTCACTGCAAGCTCTGCCTCCCGGGTTCACACCGTTCTCCTGCCTCCGCCTTCCGAGTAGCTGGGACTACAGGCGCCC
>NW_012114677.1:1385063-1387339 GCF_000951035.1 Colobus angolensis palliatus
TAGAGACCAGGTTTCCATGTGTTGCCTGGGCTGGTCTCAAACTCCTGGGCTCAAGTGATCCTCTCCTCTCCCCCTGGCCTCCCACAGTGCTAGGATTCCCCTGCGTCCAGCCCTGAAGTACAGATTTCTTTTTTTTCTTCTTTTTCTGAGACAGAGTCTCGCTCTTGTTGCCAAGGTTGGAGTGCAGTGGTGTGATCTCAGCTCGCTGCAGCCTCTGCCTCCCGGGTTCAAGCGGTTTCCCCTGCCTCTGCCTCCCAAGTAGCTGTGATTACAGGCACCCACCACCACACCTAGCTAATTTTTGTATTTTTAGTAGAGACAGGATTTCACCATGTTGGCCAGGCTGGTCTCAAACTCCTGGGCTCAAGCAATCTTTCCGCCTCGGCCTCTCACAGTGCTGGGATTCAGGTGTGTGTGCCTGTGCCCAGCCCTGAAGTCCAGATTTCTTGAGGCTTAAGGGGTGCATGTTCATGTTCCCCGAAATCCATATGTTGAAATCCTTACCCTCAAGGTGATGGGATGAATATTTGGAGGTGGGGCCTTTGGGAGGTGATTAGGTCATGGCGGCAGTGCCTCATGAATGGAAGGAATTAAGTGCCCTTATGAAAGAGGTATCAGAGAGGAAGCTAGCCCCTTCGACCATGCATAGATACAACCGGAAGAACCATCTGTGAACCAGGAGGTGGCCTTACCAGACACTGAATCTGCCTGTCCCTTGATCTTGGACTTCTGCCTCCAGGACTGTGAGGAATAAGTGTTTTTGATAAGCCTCCGACCTGAGCCTGTGGGTCCTGGCTGCCCGGCCTCTCCTGGCTGCCGGGGACCCTGGCTCTGTTTGTCTGCCGTACGCACATCCCACACGGCCAGCACCACTGGGAGTAGCTGCTGCCCCTGGCGTGTCTTTGCACAGAGGTGGTCACATCGAGGCTGTGCAGGCTTGTGGCTCCTTCAAGCTGCCCGTGAGGCCGTCTGTGCCGGCTGGGATGGGAAAGTCCTTTCCTTGCTAGACATTTTTCCGTGGTCGTGTCCGGCTGAGTGCTGTTCATGTGACCCTGGGGATGGGTGCCATGCAGAACAGGAAGAGAGTGAGGTCCTGGTGCTTGCTGGGGGAGGCCCAGAGCTGGGAGGATCTACAGCAGCAAGGGTCCCTGTGGCGTGAAAGCCTTCAGGTCCTCTAGCAGAGCTGCCTGTCTTCTCTACCATCGGACCTGGGTTCCGCGGTGGGAGAACCTAGAGGTCATGTGGTTCCCGTGCCCGCACCAGGCCCCGTCCTCCTGGTGTGGCCAGGTGCTCACAGCTCGACACTGCTGTGTTGGCTGAGGTGGGACCCCGTGTGTACGCGGCCTGTCTGTGGATGGGTGTCTTTTTTCGGGGTCACAAACCCAGCTTTTAACTTAATCCCTTTATGGGAAGCAGCGAAGGATTTCCTTTTAATTTTATCATGTTTGGAAATGTTATCACAGGATGCAGTGCCATGGACTTCAGTGTTAACTGAGAGGTTCTGAGGTGTGGCAGAGGAGCCCTAGAACTCTAAGGCAGAAAAGCAGAGGGGCTGCTGTGCCTGGACCCTGCGGGACAGCCATGTCCTTGTCACAGGGTGGCCTTTTGTGTTCTCACAGACCAGGAGGCTCTGGGGGGTTAGGGAGCTTGCCGGGTACCTGGCGGGACACCCCTCCTGTGCCCTATCCTCTGCAGGGCCCTGTGTCCCGCCTGCATGGACCAGCGTGTGGAAGCAGACACATAATGGCCTCCAAGCCACGATCTGCCAAGCAGCTCCCTGAGATTTCATGGGGCAGGGAAGAGAGCCCTGTGGCATTTCCCTTAGTGCCCTCCCTACAGACCCTCAAGTTGCCACCATGCCCAGTGGCTTTCCTGCTTCCAGGGAGGGAGACCCTGCCCTCTGGATGTCTCCCTGGACCAGCGCCACACTCCAGAGCTTGGCTTAGGGGCTCAGGTCCTGTGTCTGAGCTGTTGCAAATGGGAAAGGGCCCCTTGGGTCTTGGCTGAAGTTCTTGCTGAAAAGTAAGTAAGTGGTGGTGAGGTTTGCAAAGATGGCTGCTGTTGAGGCTGCTGAAAGGCAGGAGGGCCTGAGCTTCAGGAGCAGGGACAGGATGCCTGCCTGTGGCTTGGAATAAAAATGTCTGAGGCCAGGCGAGGTGGCTCACGCCTGTAATTCCAGTACTTGTGAGGCTAAGGTGGGCAGATCATGAGGTCAGGAGATCGAGACCATCCTGGCCAACATGGTGAAACCCCGTCTCTACTAAAAATACAAAAAA
>NW_012114677.1:1387835-1393577 GCF_000951035.1 Colobus angolensis palliatus
AAAAAAAAAAAAAAAATTTTAAAATGTGCATTTACTCAGTTGAATTTTGTTAGGTTTTAATACAACTGTGCTTATTTTAATCACTAGAAAGAAAACACCGGGGAAAGGTAGAATGCACTGCAGTGATGAAAATGCAGGGATATTATTGCCGAATTCTCATGTGTCAGTCACAGTATTGAAACTTCTCTTTCCTGTCACTTGCAGTATTCTGCCGAAACCCTGAACAACAGCGGTTGTCCGTTCCCTTTGGAGCTCAATGGTGAGTGCTTTAGGAGCTGTGGCTGGAGGCCTGAGCAGGGCTGGGACCAGGCTCCTGGGCTGGGAGGGTCCTGGATGCAGAACATGAGCCTGATCTGCGGAAGCCAGGAAAGTGTTCGTGTGCCCTGCACTGGGGCATGGAGTGGTCCCTGCTGCTGTCCTCCCACGGCTGGGCCAGTGGTCAAGAGTGGTCTGTGAGCAGGACGGCTCGTGTAGAGTGCAGGCCCAACCAGGTCTCTCCCTCCTCAGCTGGTGGGGCCCAGGGGTCTGTTGCGCCCTTTCTGGAAGGTGCAAGGCCCACCCTGTGGCCACTAAAAGAACAGGACGGGGTGGCCGGCAGGGCTTGTAGTGTCAGCTGGAGCGTTGCAGTGGCATACTGGGCGGCCTACCTGCTGTCCATGCCGTGGAGGGCGTGGCTATGCCTGGCTCACCTGCAGGTGGGCCCTTCATTGATGGGGAGCAGGTGCTCCGAATATGGGGGCTGACGGTATTCATGGGCCAGGTAACCCTGGGGTCCCAGGTCCTCACCCAGCGAAGGTCCTGGGGCATCTTCACAACAGCGAAGGCCATGTTGGCCCTGCTGACCCGACTGTGACGCGCCCAGCGCCCTGTGTCACGCAGAGTAGGCCCATTAGGAGGCTCACCTTGCTGAGCACCAGATTACCAAAGTGAAGGTGTTTTCCAGATTCTTTTACAAGTCGAAGGAAGTAGGAAGTGTGAGGCCCCAGATGGCCCGAGCCCCACCCTCTGCCCAGCCTGTGGTGTGATGTCCCCACGTCAGCCTCCTGGGGTTCATCCTGCACACGGGGCCAAACCAGCTACCTCCATCCTGGCTCGGAGCCCCGCAGGGCTTCCCACACTCCTCACCTGGCCGGCCGCTCTCCTTGCCTACACCTCCACACCTCCTCCCCACAGCCCCCATCTCTCTCCTGGCCGCCCCAGAGTCACCCCAGGGCCTTTCCCCAGAGGCAGGTCTCACAGTCTCCACTCCAAGTTTCTCGGCTGGCCAGTGACTGCACAAGCCACTGGGGGAGTCCTGGGGGTCCAGATGACCCCGCCCAGGTGGATTCCATGCCAGGCCCATGCACCTGGCCTTGCTCTCAAGGCTTCTCTGAACCAGCAGGCGGTGGCAGAGGGGCTGGGGAGCACATCAGGCAGGCGGCCCCAGGACAGTTGCACAGGAAGTGAGACTTGAGGGGGGGCTCCAGGCCTGGACCTGGTGGCTCTGAGGTTTTTGAGGCGTTTCTGGGGCTCAGACTGTCCCTGAAGACCCCGGCAGCAGGTGTGACCCTGTGTTGCCCATGTTACCGAGGGACCTGAGCTGCTTTAAGAAGGGGCTCTGGAGAGTCCTGGCCAGGGAAGCTGCACATCCTTGAGATGCCTGCTCACAGAGGGAGGGGAGTGTTTTGAGGATGCAGGAAGAATGTTTTAGCAAGGCTGTTGGGAGAGCAGAGCCATGCGGTTGTTCTCAGGGAGGCACTGGTGGGGAGACTGACACCTCCTTCAGACTCAGCGTCCCCTTAAAGAAGCGAGCCGAGCCCTGCAGCTAACCTGGCAAGGGCAGGCAGGGCTGGTGCCCACTGTGCGTCATGGGGACATCTCGGAGAAGCACGTCCAGGGGTGATGGCAATGGGGCTGTGCCCTTGATGGCTCTGCCAGGCTGTTTGCCAGGACAGATGTCACCCCACATGGTGGGAAGAGGCTGGGCCTGCCCTGTGGCTCACCTGTCTCTTCCACTGCCTCTTTGTGTCTTTTCTGGTAGACCAGAGTCCCTGGAAGGTCTTAAGTGGAGGACGGCCCGTTGGAAGCCAGGCGGCCACGAGACCTGATTTCTGCTTCCTCCCGGGCCTGTCTGCTGCTGCTCACACCATGGGTCTTCAGTGGCGGCCAGAGTCCCCGGGCCCAGGTGTGGGCCTGGGTGCAGCCAGCACTGTGGACCCCAGTGAAAGTACAGGCTCGTCCACGGCCCCACCGACCAAGCGACATTGCCGGTCCTTGTCAGAACCTGAGGAGCTTGTGCGCTGCCGGTCCCCCTGGCGCCCTGGCAGCTCCAAGGTCTGGACTCCAGTCTCCAAGAGGCGGTGCAACAGCGGTGGGAGCGCAACACTGCAGGGAAGCCCCGGCGCCGTCCTGCCGAGGAGTGCCGCGTGGTTGACCAGTCCTACCTCACCCGCCACGCCCCGGCCGTCCTCTGCCAGCAGCGGCTTCGTGGACAGCAGCGAGGGCAGTGCAGGCTCAGGCCTGCCCTGGTGTTCCGCAGAGCCCCACTTGCTCTCCGTGAGGCGACGCCTGTCCCTCTCACAGGAGCAACTCGCAGGTGTGGACACTCCCCTGCCCTCAGCCAGCAGCAGCCCCACGTCCACGCCTGAGCTAGGCCGGCACTGCAGGCTGCTCCGGTGCCGCTCACAGCCGTGCGTGCTCAGTGGGAAGAGGAGCCGGCGCAAACGGAGGCGTGAGGAGGACGCCAGGTGGACACGCCCATCCTTGGACTTCCTAAAAATGACCCGGGTGAGGCTTTCTTGTTTCCAAGGGCTCAGAGGGGCGTAGATCTGGACATGGCAGTGCTGGGGTGAGGCTGGCTGATTCTCTGGGAAGCGGCTGCTATCATCCGGCTGGTCTCCTCTGGGCTGGGAGGAAAGGAGTGAGGAGAGCCGTCCGGAGTGGGTGGGAGTGATCAGGGGCCTGTCCCAGTGTCAGAACACCCAGCTCACCCTGCCTGCCCCTGCAGAGGCAGAGCCCTACACACGGCCCAGGGTGGGCCGGCCAGGCTTGCACGGTGTGGCCTAGGGGAAGCAGCAGAACAGAGCTGTGGGTTTCTGGCCTAGCTAAGCCACCCGCCTCAGCTGCCGGGGAGCCCCCTGACTTTTTCTGGCGTGGTGATGGCTCAGGAAGTAAGAGGCTGTCCTGGGAGCCCCATTCGATGCAGAGCCCGGGGTCCTCTCTTGTGGGAGCCGGTGGGTGTCCATGCTGCAGCTCAGAGCCCAGCAGCGCCTGTGCGCCTTGGGACTCTACAGGCACCTCCTGCAGAAACTGTCTGGATGTAGGAGAGAGCCTGCACCCACTTGAAGATTCTCAGTGCCGCCCACCTGCTCACTTCTCCACCCACCGTCACAGGCTGTGGTTGGCACAGAGTTAAGGAAGGGAACAGGACTGAGGAGGCTTTCCCAGGTCTTGCTCTGTGTTACTAAGGGGATGCATTCACCGGAGACCTCTGGGGGCCCTGGCAGCGCTCAGGGAGGGAGATGGCAGAGCCGTGACAGAGTAGGGTGGGCTCTGTGCACACTCACTGGGTCATCTGTGTTGGGGAGCTTTGGGCAGTGGCAGAAATTAACAGGACTTCCCGATGCCAACTCTGAGGGCAAGCCAGGACTGAGTGGGGCTGTGGCTGGAGGGGGGTGGGATCAGTGTCAACCTCTCTCCTCAATGACCTGTGGCCTTGGCAACCCCCCGACCTCTTGCCCCCAGCCCCATCCTCTGGGCCACAGGCCTGCCCATGCCCTGCCTCTGGGGAGAGTGGATGTGGGTGGAGCTGTGCACAGCGCGGCTGCACTGTCTTGCTCGGGTGGGCTAGACCTGGGCACCCTGTGGGGACAGTAACTGGAGAAGGGGCACAGATGGCCCACGTCCTCCTCGACCTGGCCACAGCTCAGGGCTGGAGAGCAGTGTGGCTGGCGTGCTGGGTGGGATCCCCAGGATCCTCCGGGACGCTGGTGCCAGGCCACACCGAGGGCACTGTGAGCTTTGCCTCTTCTCATCAGTGGGTTCTCCAGTCGATTCTTCCGGGGGGCTTGAGGTGAGTGGAAAACCCGAACTTCCCTGCTATGAAACTTTTCTGCAGAGAGCAGGGTTTAGAGAAGAAGGCTCTGATCTTTTGCGATGAGATGGGCTGACCTGGGGAAGCCAGTAGATGCTGGAAAGCTGGTGGCGAGCTTTGGACATAGCATAAGCAGGCCGTCCCTGCTTGCCAGGGCTTGGGGTGTGCACAGCGTGGGTGTCAGTCCCCGCGGGGACCAGGAGGGACGGGAGCGGAGGAGGGAGCTGCCGGCTCAGCACGTTCTGGGGCGGGGAATGATGGTGCCAGGGACCTACTGATGACCAGACAACAGTCCTGCTATGGAGGTGGCCCAGGGTTTCTCAGATGCCTTGGGAGACAGACCAGGTGGTTGGCTGAGTCGGTGATCAAGGACCCTTGGTAGAGGCTGCATGGGGCTCAGTCTGGAAATGGGGTACCCCCGGCAGACTGTGAGGTGTAGGTGGCGGCAAAGACTCGTCAGACCCAGGACCAGGGCTCATGGGCACCCAGGGTGTGTGGTGTGTTGGGGAGACTGGTGGGAGGAGGGCAGGGCTGCTGTCAAATGAAGTGTGTGTGTGGCATGTGTCTGGTGTATGTGGTATGTGTGTATCTGGTGTGTATGGTGTGTGTGGTGTGCGTGTGACTGAGGTGTGTGTGGTGTGTGTGGCATGTGTGGTGTGTGATGTGTGTGGCGTGTGTGTTTGGTGTGTATGGTGTGTGTGATGTGTGTGTGACTGGTGTGTGTGTGACTGTGGCATGTGTGGCATGTATGGTGTGTATGGTGTGTGTGGTGTGTGTGAGTGCATGGTGCGTGTGTGGTGTGTGTGGTGTGTGTGATGTGTGGCCTGTGTGTGGTGTGTGTGACGTGTGTGGTGTGTGTGGTGTGTGTGTGTGTCTGATGCATAAGTGGGTGCCTGGTTTCTCTCTAGGAGGAGAAACCCCGGTTGTGTGGGAACTGGAGCCGTGACCCCCAGGACTGGGGCTGCACGGGGTGTCCCATCTCTCAGATCCATGTAGCCCCGGCTTTGGGCCCCTTGCTGAGCCTGCCTGTCCCTGTCCATGCAAGCGCTGGTCACCCAGGCTGGTGTCCCGTCCTCTGGATGTTTCTCCAATTCAATCTTCCTTCCTCTTGACCCCAGTTGTTCTGCCTCAGGCCTTGATCACCTTTTCGGCTACTGAGACATCATCCTAGTTGGCTTTGTTGCCTCTAATCTCTTTTTTTTTTTTTTTTTTTAAGACAGAGTTTTGCTGTTTTTGCCCAGGCTGAAATACAGTGGCACGATCTCGGGTCACCGCAACCTCCACCTCACGGGCTCAAGCAATTCTCCTGCCTCAGCCTCCCGAGTAACTGGGGTTGCAGGCATACACCGCCACGCTTGGCTAATTTTTGTATTTTTAGTAGATAAGATTTTACCATGTTGTCCAGGCTGGTCTTGAACTTCTGACCTCAGGTGATCCACCTGCCTTGGCCTCCCAAAGTGGGGGGATTACAGGCATGAGCCACCGTGCCCAGCCCTCCCTTAATCTTTTTTTTAGAGATGGAGTCTCGCTGTGTCCCAGGCTGGAGTGCAATGGTGTGATCTCGGCTCACTGCAACCTCTGCCTCCCGGGTCCAAGGGATTCTTCTGCCTCAGCTTCCCAAGTAGCTGGGATTACAGGTGCCTGCCACTACGTCCAGCTAATTTTTGTGT
>NW_012114677.1:1393894-1396471 GCF_000951035.1 Colobus angolensis palliatus
GCCTGTGCCACCTCACAGACACCGTCTGTGCCACCCACAAACACCAGGCCTGTGCCATCTCACACCACACCTGTGCCACCTCACAAACACCACACCTGTGCCACCTCACAGTCAAACACCATGCCTGTGCCACCTCAGGGGTCCAGGAATGCCGGTGGGGAGGCTCTGCTCAGGCCTCCTTGGAGCTCAGTCAGGAGACTGTGGTTACCTGGAGGCTCGACCAAGGCTGCAGGACCTGCTTCTAAGTTCACCCACGTGGCTTTTGGCAGGAGACCTCATTTCTTTGTCACATGGGCCTCTCTGAGGGGCAGCCTGAGTGTGTTCACGATATGGCAACTTGATTTCCCATAGCGAGTGACCCCAGTGAGCGTGAGTAGGCCCCAAAGAGCCCTGTGTGAACTGGTCCTCACCAGCTGAGGTTTTGTCTGCTCCTTGACTCTGCGTAGCCCTTACTCAGTGGGAGGAAGATCGGGCTCCACTTTTTGAAGGGAGTGATTTCAAAACCTCTCTTCTCCATAAGGAGTGCCGGTCAGGAACGGTGCTTGTGGAATGGTGTTGGTGTTGGTGCTGGTTCTGGTGCCCCCACCCTCCTTGTGCTGGAGTTTGGTTGGCCACAGACAGGTAGGGGCTTACAGAGGATAGGCAGGTGCAGAGCTTTCTTTCTTTCCTTGTTTCCTCCTTTCTTTCTCTTTCCTTTTCTTTCCTTCCCTCCCCTTCCCTTTGCCCTTCCTCTTCCCCTTCCCCTTCCTCTTCCTCTTCCCCTTCCCCTTCCTCTTCCCTTTCCCTTTCAGTTTTGCTCTTGTTGCCCAGGCTGTAGTGCAGTGGCATGATCTCAGCTTAGTGCAACCTTTGCCTCCCAGGTTCCAGAGATTCTCCTGCGTCAGCTTCCCAAGTGGCTGGGATTATAGGCGCCCACCACCACACCTGGCTAATTTTTGTATTTTTAGTAGAGATGGGGTTTCACCATATTGGTCAGGCTGATCTCAAACTCTTGGCCTCAGGTGATCTGCCTGCCTTGGCCTCCCAAAGTGCTGGGATTACAGGCGTGAGCCACCGCACCCGGCTTGCCCCGTTTTCTTCAGTGACTTTGTTAATGAGCCAGAACAGTAATGTGGGTGCTGCACACCCCATTCTGCTCCTGGGACTCAACCCCATGTGAAATAAAAGCTTTTCGTTTATTTGCTTCTTGTGGGGGCCAGGTGATACCTGCCTGCCCTGGAGTGTGCGCTGCCTTAAATTCAGCCGCTTCGGTCTGCTTGCTCACCAGTGTCATCAGTGCGATAGTAGTCATCACTTTCTGGTAAAAAGAAGGTTTATAGGGAGAGGGCCTCATCAAATGTCAGCGAAGCCCCTGAGGAGACAGGCAGTGTCTTCAGGGGCCACGTCTGCAAACCCAGAGCCCTGCTGACCGTGGCTGCGGAGGACGGCGCCAAGACTCCCGAGGGGCCAGTGCTGCCTGCTCTCCCTCTTTCCAGCTCTTTGCTCATCCCATCCAAAAACTGGCTCCCACCTTTCTCCTTGTCCCACATCTGTCGTCTTGCACCCCCTCCCTGTCAGCCAACCAGTCTTCACCCACACCCACTTGCCCCTACCTGCGTCATACCGCCTGAACAGGTGGTACCTTTGGTGAACAGGTGGCTCCCAGCCTGGGTTACCTGTCAGTTCTTGGTTTGGTTTTGTTGTTTTGGAGACAGGGTCTCTTTCTCTCTGTTGCTCTGGCTGGAGTGGAGTGGCGTAACCACAGCTCACTGCAGGCTCCATCTCCTGGGCCCAGGAGATCCTCCCACCTCAGCCTCCTGAGTAGCTGGGACCACAGGTGCACACTCCTGTGCCCAGCTAATTTCTTAATTTTTTAGAGACAGAGCCTTACTGTGTTGTCCAAGTTAGCCTCAAAGTCCTGGGCTCAAGCCATCCTCCTGCCTCACCTCCCAAAGTGCTGGGATTTCAGGCGTGCGCCACCAGGCCCAGGCTTTGCCACTTCCTGTTTGTGTCAAGCTCCTGTCTACCTCAGGGCCAAAAAGAAATGCTCTGATTTTTCTCTACAACTTTTATAATTGTGTATTACTGGACAATTAGTCCTGACTCTGGGTGGCACACCCACACACACCATGCACACTCACCCCCGCGCTTATGTGCACACTCAGGTGCACACCCCCACTCACGCGCACCCCTGCACGCTCATGCTCACTCACACCTGCACCCCGGCTGTGCTGTGCTTGCACCTGGTGGACTCGGTATGTGCAGCCCAGCTCCAGTCCGGCGTCCCTGGCGTATGTTGTGCAGTCTGCGTGCACTGCTGGGACAGTCCGGCGGTCATCCTCCACCCCTCACCACCCCTGCCGTCTGCTCTGAGTCTCGGCTCACACCAGCTTCCCCAGGTGTCAGAGGGCTGCTCTCTTCCTGAGCAGGGTGCAGGGGCACGGCCTTCCCTGCCCTTCCCTTGGAGACAGTGCGTGTTTTCACAGAACACATTTAGGATTTTCTGCTTTATTTTTTTTTCCCCCCGAGATGGGGTCTCGCTCTCTCACCCAGCCTGGAGTGCAATGGCGCCATCTCGGCTTGCTGCAACCTCTGCCT
>NW_012114677.1:1396521-1414565 GCF_000951035.1 Colobus angolensis palliatus
TGCCATTGCACTTCAGCCTGGGCAACAAGAGCAAAACTCCATCTCAAAAAAAAAAACGGATCTCCAGATCAGGACAGGAGATTGAGACCATCCTGGCTAACACGGTGAAACGCTGTCTCTACTAAAAATACAAAAAATTAGCTGGGCGTGGTGGCAGACGCCTGTAGTCCTAGCTACTTGGGAGGCTGAGACAGGAGAATGGCATGAACCTGGGAGGCGGAGCTGGCAATGAGCCAAGACCACGCCACTGCACTCCAGCCTGGGTGACAAAGTGAGACTCTGTCTCAAAAAAAAAAATTCAGATTCTAAAGAATCACTAGCTTTCTTCACTTCCAGGCTTCTTCAACAAAACTGGAAAAGGTAGGTATTGTCTACACATCTTTACACTCAGTGACTGACTAATGATCTATATTTATTTTTTAATTTATTTCTTTTATTTTTTATTTTATTTTTTATTTTTTATTTTATGTATGTATTTATTTTTTTGAGCCAGAGTCTTTCTCTTGTCGCCCAGGCTGGAGTGTAATGGCACGATCTTGGCTCACTGCAACCTCCGCCTCCCGGGTTCAAGCTATTCTCCTGCCTCAGCCTCCCAAGTAGCTGGGATTCCAAGTGCCCACCACCACGTCCAGCTAATTTTTGTATTTTTAGTAGAGACGGGGTTTCGCTATGTTGGCCAGGCTAGTCTCGAAATCCTGACCTTATAATCTGCCTCCCTTGGCCTCCCAACGTGCTGGGATTAAAGGCGTGAGCTACCATGCCCGGCTTTTTCTGGCGAAGCTACGTTTTCTGTTTTTATTGGCAAAGCTATGTGTTCAAAGCTGAAATTAAAATATGGGGTTTCACCATGTTGGCCAGGCTGGTCTCGAACTCCAGACCTCAGGTGATCCACCCACCTCGGCCTCCCAAAGTGCTGGGATTACAGGTGTTAGCTACCATGCCCGGCTTTTACTGGCGAAGCTACGTTTTCTGTTTTTATTGGCAAAGCTATGTGTTCAAAGCTGAAATTAAAATATGACGACTGAAAATATGTACATCAGTTATGGTTCCAGCAGAGTGTGGGAGCAGCTGCTGGTTTCTATAAAAGTGTGTGCTTTTAGGGCTTTGCAAAGCTTTTGCCACGTAGAGAAGGCGCTCAGCTGCCTCTAGAGAGACCGAGGCTGCTGCAGAGAAAGAAACAGCTCCCTGTGTGGCCCTGCAGCCGGGTCACCTGGAACCTGCGGAGTTCTTCAGACAGGCAGGCAGCTTTGGGGCCAGCAGTTACCTCGCAGGCTAGAACCTAAGGACAAGCTGGAGGTGCGTGTGACCGTGTTACACCTTCAGGCCCACTGTGTTTTTGGAGGTCTTGGGTTTAGTGAGCAGATGGTGCCTTCCACAGTCTCAGTCACAAGGGCATGAGGCTTGTCCTCCATGGGGCCCTCTCCTGCACCTGCTGAGCCTCCTGGATGAAAACTGAAAAACCAAAAGCTTAGAGCAGCTCCTGGTACCAAGAAAAGGACTGACTTAGTTCGTTTGTGCTGCTGTAACAAAATACCACTGACGAGGTCACTTACAAATAAGAGAAATGTATTTCTCCGAGTTCTGGAGGCTGGGAGCCCAAGAGCCAGGCCCCAGCATGTCTGGTGTCTGGTGAGAGCCTGGCCTTTGCTTCCAAAATGGCCCCTCGGGGCTGTGTCCTCACCTGGCGGAGGAGATAGAGGACGCGGAGGACTGCAGCTGGTTCCCTCCAGCCCTTTATGAGGCACTCGTGTCCTGTGTAGGCCTACAGGACCTGAGCACCTCCCAACACCATGGTAGAGATTTGGAGGGACATGTTCAAACTATAGCAGGGACCATCAAGAACACGGAATGTTTGAGACAGCACAGACTGAAAATCTGGAATTTGCAGCTGCTGATTTTTCTTGCTCGTTTTCTCAGACCTTCTCTCCAGGAGCCACGCCCAGGGTGGTCAGAGGTGGTGAGTGAGGTGGTGGAAGCGAGTGCTGGGCAGGGGACGTACTGCTGGGCACTCACTCCACACCTCCTGACGGGCACCGGCTGCCCCATCCGCCTTGGGGTGAGGAGCCGATGCCATCCGTGGCTGCACGGTCGGGACGGAGAGTCCCCTCCTCCTGCCTCTGTGTGGAGGGCTGGGGAGACAGGGAGGATCTTTGGCCTCCAGCTTCCTGGCTTTGTGAGGCTGTGCACCCCTCACAGCCCAAGCAAGTTGTCTGAGCAGGGCTCCCTCAGCCCGTTTTGTCATGTGCCGTCGGCCAGCTCCCCTGTCTAGAATGCTCCAGTCTGTACTTTCCTAATGAACCTCCCTTCTGCAGGGTTGGGAGGGGGCTCACCAGAGGCAACAAGGGGTCTGGGGTGTCAGTTCTTCTCACACTGGCCTCCTCTCCTGACGCGTGCACGGAGCTTGCTGTGGCCATCCCTGTCCCTGCGCCTGCCGTGCACATTCCTGCGCCCTGTGGGCCTCTGTTGCTTGGCTTGGCTGGCCTGTTCCTCCCTTTGGCAGGCGGGAAGTGCTTGGCTCTGCTTGGCTGCCTGTTTCAACCCGCACTGTGCTGTGCTGTGCTCCAGGCACTGCCAGGCCATGGGCAGCCCTCCCCACCCTTGACTACTGCCTGGCCCTGCTGCAGAGTGGCCCAGCAGCCAGGGCTGCCTTGGCTGTGAGGGGACCATGTGAGCCCCACCCACACGGTGGAGGGAGCTTGCGCTTTCACAAGAGTAAACCGGTGTTTCAGTTTGGCAAAAGCCAGAGGCTTTGGCAAGGGGTAGGTACAGATGTGGCTGAGACAGGGCCTGGACGTTTGCTGAGTGACATCAGGTCAGCTTGTAGGAGGCTTCCCTGACCTTCCAGGGTCTCACCGGCTTCTGGTAGCTGAGTTAACCCACTTCAGATGCTGGAGGCCCTCCAGCTGTCAGCTGGGGCCCCTGCACTCCCCAGACTGACTGAAGGGCTTTGCACACAGTTTGAAAGACCTCTGCGCTTTGGAGCCTGATTTAGAACTTGAAGGCTTGACCTTTATGTTTTGGATAACTGTTTTGTGTTTAACCTTAGATAGAGGTGACCATCAAACCAGCGTGATGGTAGCAGGAGCTGGGACGGAGCCCCGGGGCTGGTGCCAAGGGACAGGGGGCATGAGGCGGACGGGCGGCGCAGTCCAGGCCAGCACCGGCCCCGTGGGCCTCGGTTTCCATGGTCTCTACAGTGTGGGTGGCCCCTTCAGCTCCATGTGGCCTTTGCTAGTGGTGTTGGGCGCTTAGTTCTGCAGCTGCCGTGTCTGTGGGCAGCAGTTGTTTCTCCTCCACTGACTGTCATCCAGAGGCATTCAGAGCCTGCTGTTTTCACGCACTGGCCGCACAGCTGTGCCCGCGAGTGCGAGTCCCGTGTCCGAGGCCTCGCGTGGCTCTTGTGCCATCTGTCAGGTCAGAGCATTCGGTCCAGAGGGGTGACCCTGAATCAAAACAAAATGTTGTGGTTTGAAATGGAAGGAAACCTGGCCCCCGAAGGTGTGTAGCGTCCCAGCCACCTCTGGTGCATGCGTAGTGCAGCCTGGCGGTGCCGCGGGTTGGAGGCCATCCTGAGTGGGCAGCACGGCAGCCAGAGTCTGCAAGGTCATGGGTGGCACCAGACCTAGCCAGTGAGACCCGGACCTCCACGCCATCCAGCAGGGGCCCAGGAGACCAGCCACATCCTCATGCCGGCCCTGGGGTTTGTATGTACAAGTGATGTCGATGGGCAAATTCACTTTGATTTGAATGAAAAAGAAATTATGCATCCTTATTTTCTGACCAAAACATGTGGCCACTTGTATCTTTAAAGATTTGAGTGGGGCTGGGCGTGGTGGCTTATGCTTGTAATCCCAGCACTTTGGGAGACTGAGGCAGGAGGATTGTTTGAGCCCAGGAATTTGAGACCAGCCTGGGCAACAAAGTGAGACCCCATCGCTACAAAAAATACAAAAATTAGACCGGCATGATGGTGTGTACCTGTTGTCTCAGCCACTTGAGAGGCTGAGGTGGGAGAATTGCTTGAGCCTGGGAGGTTGAGGCTGCAGTGAGCTATGATTATACCACTGCACTCCAGCCTGGGAACAGAGCAAGACCCTGTCTCAAAAAAAAAATTATTCTTTAGAATTTTACTTCTCAGCAATTCACTTTTTATAGTAGAACCACAAAGACAGAAAATATGTCAATTTGTCTTTATTTATTTATTTGTTTGTTTTTGAGACGGAGTCTGTCTGTCGCCCAGGCTGGAGTGCAGTGGCCTGATCTCGGCTCACTGCAAGCTCTGCCTCCAGGGTTCACGCCATTCTCCTGTCTCAGCCTCTGGAGTAGCTGGGACTACAGGCGGCCGCCACCACGCCCGGCTAATTTTTTGTATTTTTAGTAGAGACGGGGTTTCACCGTGTTGGCCAGGATGGTCTCAATCCCCTGACCTCCTGATCCACCTGCATCGGCCTCCCAAAGTGCTGGGATTACAGGCGTGAGCCACCGTGCCCAGCGTCCATTTGTCTTTTAGAGCCCAATAATATCCTTAGAAAAAAGGAGCTCTGTCCCCGAGGGCCATGTGCTTTTATAAAAATCAGTCGCTGGAAGTGTTTCCAGGAAGTATTTGAGGTTCCTGTCTGTGGGGCGTTTCCTTGCTCTGGACGAAGGTGGTTTGGGGAGTTTTTTGGGTCCTGTGGAATTGGTGAACTTGTGCTCTAGGTCATAACTTTAGGTGGCCGAGGTTGCTGTGTCATTGCAGTCTTGTCATCGGCATCACAGCGCCCCTGTGCCCTGCAGGTGTGGTTGATGGCACCCACCTGCCCTCAGCCATGCGTCCTCACAAGCCAGAGCCATGAGGTGAGGTGTCTGAGGCCAGCATGGGTGTGGTCCAGGAGGGGAGCCTTGACCCTGAGAAAGCCTGGAGGTGACCGGGGAGGTGGGGCTGGGTAGGAAGGCTGCTCCCAGTGGCAGTGGACAAGTGGCGTGGACGGTGCTGGGCACCACAGACAGGGGACTTGAGGCAAGGACTGGGAGGTGGCAGGGGGTGGGGGCCCAGGCATGCTGAGGGGCTGCTGCCCTGGCCATGGCCATGGACTCATGCCCCAGCTGGACACACCTGCTGGGTCTCAGGGCCCTGGAGACGCCCAAGAGAGCACGCCGGGGTGGACAGAGACTGCCTGCCGCTCAGAGCGCTCCAGTTCGGGGGTGCAGCCTGCGGGGACCCCTTATCCCTAACAGACCTTGGGAAGGGGGGCCACTGAGTGATTTGACAGGGGGACAGAGTGAGAAGTGGGTGGTGGCGGCACCTCCAGAGAGCAGAGGGAGGGCCGGAGCCTGGCACTCAGGGACCTGCTGTGGACAGGCCTGGGCGTGGCATGGAGGTACTGGAAGCTGCCCGCCTGGGTTGAGGGTGGGCCTTGCCCAGGAGAGACTCCTGTGTGTGCACCTGTCTGTTGCATGTATTTTGGGATGAGAAGGATTTGCATGCGTTTCTATTAGAGTAACTATTAGGGGAGGAGGTGCAAGGACAGAGAAGGTGGGAGCTGCGTCTGGCGGGCCCCTGAGGACATCGACGAGGTGGGGTTCCAGGGGCCTTACGGGGGCAGGTGGAGGAGAGATGGAGCCACTGCAGGGCCTCAGAGGTGAATGTGAGGTGCTGAGAGCGGCCCTGGATGGGGCTGTTGTCGGAAGTGGAGGCACGAGGCACCCTCCGTGGCCAGGCCACCTGCCGAGGACGAGACTGGGACAAGGCTGTCCCCTGTGAGCCCCTGGGCGTCTTCAGACTTGCTTAGGTGTCAGGTGCCCACCAGCCTGGTCCATTGGGTCTGGGCAGGGCCAGGCTGTGCGTCTCTGCCCACACCAGCTGGGCAGGGGCCGAGGAGAGCTGAGGGGCCAGCTGGTTGGGCCAGGGCGCGTGTGGGCAGGGTCTGAGGAAGGGGCTCTGTGAGCTGTGACTGGTGTACAGGGGACAAGCCCTGCTTTGTGTGGTCTTGGGGATGGCCAGAGCTCCAGCACACCGAGCCCTCGATGGGTTGGCGGGACGCTGCCTCCCAAGTGACCTGCTAGAAATGCTTTAAGCCCATATCTTTTCTATTGCAGACTTTAAAAAATTCAAAAAGCCTTTGCTCCCTCAATTACGAAGATGACGATGAGGATGGCGCCCCAGTGAAGATGGTTCTGTCCTCCCCGTGTGAATCCCGGGGCCTCCCTGGCATCACCATGCCTGGCTGCAGCCAGAGGGGCCTCAGGACCAGCCCTGCCCACCCCAACCTGTGGGCCTCAAGGGAGTCGGTGACCGGTGATGGCTCGAGCAGGAGCAACGGGAACCCCAGTGATGGGGACAGCCCCGGGGAGGAGGGTGTCTTCCTCCGGGCCCGCGGGGAGCTGGACCTGGAGCAGATCGAGAACAACTGAGGCTGGCGGGGGCTGGTTTGGGCCACTGCTGCCGCCTGCACCTGCCCTGGGGCACAGAGTTGGTTTCATGTGACTTGGAACATTGAGGCATAATTTTGATTCAGTTTTTCCTAAAGAAGTATTTTGCATTTTTATGGCTTTTGCAGTTCGGGAGAAAGCTTCTCTATTTTGGATGCATTTCAGAAGGGCGTTTTATTAAACATGAATCTGCAAACAGATTAACACGGGTCTGTGTTCCTCATGAAAAGTCTGCCGTGCAGGGCGCCTTGAGTGCTTTAGTTGCTAGGAAACCCCAGGCGCTGGTGGTCAGGGCCCCACTGGCCCTGTGTGTCCCCTCCCTCCCGAGGGGTCACGGTGCTTGGGGCTTGTGCATGGGCATCTGTGGCCATGAACCTTGTCACCCACGTGCCAGTGAACCGCCAGCTTGTGGTCGCCTGGTTTTCCACCGGTGGCGGTGACGGCCTTTGGGGCAGGCCGAGCTGCCGTGAGTCCATGCTTCCCGTGGCCTGGGCGGGCCCTTGCGCCTTCAGGTGGGGAGTGGTGCCAGGCCTCTGGGAAGGCCGTCCTGCCGGCAGCTCCCGTCAGCACCCACTCTGTGAGTTTAATACAAGGCGTTTTATTTGAGTGTATGACTTCTGATTAATTTTCGTTTCCACCACCTGAAGTGGGCCTGGCTGCACCTCGGGCCTCTGGTCTCTGGCTCAGAACCAGACAGGGCAAGGGATTTCCTGTTTTTCATTCCTGCACTTTTAATAAAATTGTAGGAGTTTCGAGTTTGTGATAGCAAAAGAAATCATTAATAATTTTTTGAAATTTTCTTGATTTTTTTTTTCCCAGTAAAATTCATGAAAGATCATTGAAGTTAATCAATGCCACTTTCTTAACTGACGTGGGCCACAGATCAAAGGTGGGCGAAGGTGGCGAGTGATGTGAGTGATGTAGTTTTTTCGGATCAGCTTTCCTGAGGCCGAGCTGCTTGGGTGAAAGTGGGGTTCTGGCTCTGAGGTGACCCTCCTGTCTCTGCCCTGCAAGATGGGGGATTGGGCTGGGGAGTTTGGGGCCTTAGCAAGTGGGAGCCCCCTCCCTGGCCAAGCCCTGCCCTCCTCCGTTGGGGCAGTGCCTACTCTCCTGCTGTGCTGGCCCGGGTCAGGAGCTCCCCGTCCTTGGCAGGCCCTGGGTGGCGCCTGTGCTGGGACTGATGGAACAGGGGCTCTAGAGAGTGTCACCTGCTCCCCAGAGCCACCCCTGGCCTCATGTGGAGGGAAGGGAGGGCACCTGGCATTGGACTTTGATACAGTTGCCAGACTGCACAGGAAAGTTGTGTTTTGGGTTAAATTTGTGGAGATTAGCTCCGGGTAGTTTAGCAAAAGCCACAGTCACCTGCGTAGTCGGGTCACCAGGTGCTGGGATTTGGGGTGGGGTGGGCGGTGCTCTGAGATGACTTAGTACAGGGCAGGGTCCCTCAGGTCAGATGCTGGCTGAGGGGCTGGAGTGGCCTCCAGGGCACCGGCCACTGGCCTGCAGGACACGGCAGCCTGGACAGTAATGAGAGACGAGGCTGTGGGGCTGGCATGGTGGTGGTGTCAGACCTGCCAGGGTCCCGCTGGGCCCTCTGCTGCAGGCCGAGGAGGGTGTCAGAGACGAGGCAGGGCTTGTGGCCGTGGCTGCAGAGGACCCCGAGGTCCCCACGCAGGCCTGGATGCCCTGGGGACAGGTGGGGCCTCGCCCTCTCCCTGCAGTCACTCTCCGGGGCACGGCTCTGAGTCTACCCAGTGTCCCCTCCAGCTGGATGGTGGCCCAAGTTTGGGAGATGTGTCCGCTGTGTCACCTGGAGTCTGGAACAGTTCCCAGCCAAGTCCCCCTACCTGAGTCCCCTTCAAGGACAGACAGGAGGAGGGAGACCAGTGACTCTGCTCCTACCCCAGCCCAGGTCCCTTGGGGCCCTGCAGCAGCTCTGAGCCTGGCCTGGGTGTATGGGAGCGAGGGGATGTGGGGTGAGCTGGGGTTTACGTGTGGAGTCACCGGCCCCCCTCCTACCCCTCCGACGCTCCCCTTCCCTTGATGGAGCCTCTGGTCCTGCCTGCAACCCTTGGATTTGCCACCTTCCCCCAGTGCTTCTCCACCTCTCTCACCTCCTGCCCTACCTCATCTCCTCCTTCCCCAAACCTCTGGCTCTCCTGGGCAGAACCCTCCCCGCTGGCTGGTTAGTGGGGCTGGAGGCCCCATGGCCATTCCCCTCGGTGCCCTTGACGTAGGGTGTCTGGTGGGTGGGGCCCTTGGTGGGGCAGGGCAGCCAGTTCTTCTGCAGTGCCCACCTGCTGTGTCCTCTGCGGGTGGGGAGACTGAGACGGAAGGTTCAGGGCGCCCATGGGTCCCCCGTCTGCCTGGCACAGGGTGGCGCGTGTGTGGGAGTGGCTTGTCCCCAGGCCTGTATTTTCCCCTGGGCGTGTCTATGTGTCTCCTGGGATGGGGGGCCAGGACCCTCACCAGCGGCATTTGAGACCCTTGGTTGGCCCTGCGGGGTCACCTGCCTGAGGCCGGGGCAGCCTGGGGGTTGGCCTCCTGCCTCGGGTAGATGCTTGGCCCCTTGGGGATGGAGAGAGGCTGCTGCTGAAGCTGTAGGAAGTGCTGGTGGGGCGGGGGCTGCTCAGCTGTGTCACCCACGGTGGGCCTGTACTTGGTCCTTCCTCGACTGGCCACAGGCAGGGGGTCCCAGGACCCTCTGCGGGGGGACCCCAGAGCCGCAGACAGGTGGATGGAGGGCATGGGGGGCTTGCAGCACAGTGCAGCCCCTGGGTCCCTGGGACCTGCTTTGGGCACCCACCTCAGTGGTCAGCCGCTGCAGGATCCACTGGGCTGGGCAAACATGGTGGGAGGGCCGGGGTTCTGCCTGGTACCCTGGGACAGCTCCCTTCCTATGCCGGAGGCCTGTGAGGTCACTCCTCAGTCCCAAGGCTGGGATCCTCCAGACAGGCCCCTCCCTGCCCCTAGCCCCCAGCACTGCTGCAGCGGCCCACCCCTGCCGGGCTGCCTCGAGGCCCCCAGCCCTCCCCCTTTCCTGGGGCCTTCCCCACTGCAGGACTTCTGTCCCCGTGGAGGGCTCCTGTCCGTGTGGAGGGCTCCTGAGGGGAAGGGGCTGAGGTGAGGTGGGGCAGGGATACCGGGATGAGAGAGGCATGGCTTCCCCATCCTTCCCTGGGCATTCACACCTGTGTCTTCTCCTGAATACGCCTCCATCCTCCCCCAGGCTCCCTCTGCCCCTGAAGGGCTGTCCTCACCCCACTGTTCCCTCCAGCTCTGCCCAGAGCCTCTGAAGACCCGGGGAGGTGGGGATGGCCTGGCTGGGAACCTCCCTGGCAATCTGGGGTGGCAGCCTCTGTGCCAGGACCTCAGAGCCAGCCAGCCCCCTGTGGTCACAGGCCCTGTGCTTGTCCACCCTTTTGTTCCTTGTCCTGGGCCTATTCTCTGGCCACCCGCCCCCAAGCATGGGTGCTGGAGGAAAGGCAGCCCAGCCCAGCTGAGACCCCGGGACCTCCCTCTGCCGAGAGCTTGTCTGCCCAGGTACTCCCCAGGCCCAGACGGTTGTGGCCGCTGAGGCAGTGGCCACTGAGGGGCCTGCCCGTCCTCTGGTGCAGCGGGAGCTCCTCATTCTCGCGCTCGCCACTGCATGTGCAGCTCAGCCAGTGTCCTGGAGGGAGGAGGGGCAGATGCTGGGGGCATGGGTGACACTGGAGGGGCACCGTCGCTGTTCCAGCCCTGCAGATGGGACCCCCGCCCCCAGCAAGAGCAGGAATTTCAGCTCTCCCCTTGGCTGGCCTTTGGGTGGAGGGAGGGAGGTCTCCCTTGAGGACCCTGAGCCCCATGCTGGCCCCGTGGCCTCCTGATGCCTGGCCTGGCAGACGCAGACACAGACCCCTCTGTACCAGAAAACCCCAGGTCTTGGGCAGGCATGCACTTTCTTCTCTGACAGAGGTGGATTGGCCAGTTCTCGGGTGCTGCTCTAGACTCAGGAGGTGAGGGCATGGGATCTAGGGAAGTAAGTGAGTTCCACTCAGGACAGCCGGTGTGAAGGCCCGGAAAGGTCCAGTGAGCCAGGTGCCTGAGGCTGTGGGCTCAGGTGGAGGGCGTAGCAGTGAGTTCACATGCAGCGGGAAGCTTGACACGCGAGTTCGGACGGGATCAACACCATGAAGTTAGCTGTTTGCAAAGGCCATAAGCTGCAGCAAAACCCAGCCAACTGCAAGGAGAAACTCACAAACCCACCATCCTAGGCAGAGGGCTCGGTAATCCTCTTAATGGTTAATTGGTCAAGTAGACTCAAAAGGAAACAATAAGGATACCTGAGGTTTGATGGTGCTGGTTCCTGGGCTTGAGTGGAGGGACGTCTATGGAATGGGGCTCACCCAGCTGGGAAATCACATTGGTTTCAGGCACACATGGAGCCTGTCAGAATAGGCCAGAAAGCAAATGCCAGTACATTTCAAAGAATTAGTGTCATGGCCAGGTGCGGTGGCTCACGCCTGTAATCCCGGCACTTTGGGAGGCTGAGGTGGGTGGATCACGAGGTCAGGAGATCGAGACCATCCTGGCTAACAGGGTGAAACCCCGTCTCTACTAAACAAAATACAAAAATTAGCCGGGCGAGGTGGCGGGCGCCTGTAGTTCCAGCTACTTGGGAGGCTGAGGCAGGAGAATGGCGTGAACCCAGGAGGCAGAGACTGCAGTGAGCTGAGATCCGGCCACTGCACTCCAGCCTGGGTGACAGAGCGAGACTCCATCTCAAAAAAAAAAAAAAAAAAAAAAAATATGTATGAGTGTCATACAGATCCTATCTTCTGACCACAACTCAATACCAAAAAGCAAACCAAACCTCATGTGTTTAAGAAATTTCAGAAAGGCACTTGACGTAACTCATGGGTTATAGAAGAAATCAATGGAAGTGAGAAAAGAGTTAGAATCGGATGGCAGTGGGCGCGGCAGATCCATGCTTGTGGAGTAGATCCCAAGTGGTGTGTAAAAGGGAATTTACAGTCCTCCGTGACTGTATTAGAAGAAATAGGAGTGAAAAATAGCCGGGCACAGTGGCTGGCGCCTGCAGTCCTAGCACTTTGGAAGGCCAACAGTGGGGAGGATTGCTTGAGCTCAGGAGTTTGGGACCAGCCTGGGCAATACAGCAAGACCCTGTCTCTACTAAAAATAAAAAAAATAGGTGGGTGGGGTGGCTCATGCTTTAGTCCCAGATCCTTAGGAGGCTGAGGTGGGAGGATTGTTTGAGCCCCAGAGGTTGAGGCTGCAGTGAGCCAAGATCACACCACTGCACTCCAGCCTGGATGACAGAGTGAGACCCTGTCTTAAAAGAAACAAAACAAAACCAAACCCAGAAATGAATGAAACTGACAACAAAGCCACAGCACAGAAGACCCACAAGTTTTTTCTTTGCTAGACTAAATGATTGGCAAAAGTCTTTCAGCTTAATTGAGAAAAGGGGAGAACGAGTAAATAATACTACTGGGAATGAAAAGAGAGGCAGAGCTAGAGATGCAGCAGAGATGATAAAGATAGAGAATATTATGAATGACTTAGAGGAAATGGACAAATTCGTGGAAAAATACTGCCAAAAACTGACTCAAGGAGAAAGAGAACCTGTAAGTAGTCCTGCAGCCACTTACCAGAATGAAACAGTAGTTTAAAATCTTCCTGCAAAGAAAGCCTCAGCCCCAGATGAGTTTTTTTTTATTTTTTTTATTTTTTATTTTTTGAGACAGAGTTTCACTCTTGTTGCCCAGGCTGGATTGCAGTGGTACAATCTTGGCTCACTGCAACCTCTCTCTCCTGGGTTCAAGCAGTTCCTCTGCCTCAGCCTCCCGAGTAGCTAGGACTACAGGTGTGCACCACCACGCCTGGCTATTTTTTGTGTGTTTTTAGTAGAGATGGGATTTCACCATGTCAGCCAGGCTGGTCTTGAACTCCTGACCTCAGGTGATCCACCCGCCTTGGCTTCCCAAAGTGCTGGGATTACAGGTGTGAGCCACCGCACCTGGCCCCCAGATGATTTTATAGGCAACCTCCACAAAATGCATAAGGGATGAAATTTGGCCTTTCATAATTCCGTTCAGAGAATGGAAAAATGGACCATCGCCAGATTATGGCCCAGGCACGTATGATCTTGATGTGGAACCAGACAGGAACAGGGAGGGAGCTGCTGGTTGATGGCTGAACATGGTGGCCGAGGCGGTGGCCCTGAGAGCGGCATGAGACCTCAGGGCTGACTCCGCCCCTCCCCTGCTTTCCCGTGTGTGTGTACGGGTGTGGAGGGGATGTGGGGGCAGAGATGGAGCTCAGAGGGTAACGGGAGCCCCCAGCAGAGACCTCTTCCCTCCTGCCCACCCTGCCCTGTCTCCACTGGACCCCGTACAGGGAAGTCCTGTTTGCACGAAGCAGCTTAGACACCTCCTGCCACACCCCAAGGTCAGGGTCAGAGGCAGGCAGAGTCCACGGTGGGCTCCAATCCAGTTTCCCTGCCAGCCCCCAGAAAGCCAGTGAGGAGGCCCGGGTTCCCTCACAGGCTGCAAACCCCTCACTCCCTCCGCTGCCTGCTACTCACTGCCAGAGAGCCCCTCCCTGGGCCCCTCCTGGTGTTCTGCTGGTCCTCCCGGGTGTCCCTGAGATCCTGGCACTCCCCCAGCCACCGCCTCATTGCTCCTAATGGTGGGTTCTGCATTGGTGCTGAACGGGAAGTGAGGTCCTGTAGCCAAACCCCCCCAATCATGCCCCTTTTTCTCTTTTCCTACAGTTATGGATATAGGTTTTTTTAAACCTCTTTAAGTTAATTCTGGTAATTTATATGGTCTTGGAGAATGGTCAGTTTTATGAGGAATATCAAATGCATTAGCTGTCACTTTCAATCTCCCGGGCTGCTCTGATCCCCTCTCAGTCCCGGGCTCCCTTGCTTCCTGCTCTGTTGATGAGCTGCTTGGAGTCTGGCTTATTTTATTTATTTATTTACTGGGAAGAACAGGCTCTTGGATTTACTGATGGGCTCACCCATTCTTCTTGTTTCCAATTCATTAATTCCGCCTTTATCTTCGTTCCCGCCCCTCCTGCCTCCCGTGAATCTGCTTTATGGTGGTTTCTCCCTCCTGTGTCTAGTGTTTTGTTCATTTATTTCCAGTCTCTCTTGCTCAGTAATAAAAGCGTTTAAAGTTGTGAATTCTCCACCAACTCCTCCTGAATCTGGCTTCATGAACCTGCAGTTTCTCTTTCCATATAATTATAAAATCGTCTCTCAAGGCGAATTTTATTTACCCCCTGACCCGGGAGTTGTTTAGGAGAGCATTTCTACACTTTCAAATCATCTGGCTGCTGCTTTAGACCTTTGCATTCATTTCCAGGTTTATTGCATTGGTGTAAATTATGGTTTAAATAATGAAGCCTGTGAGTGTTTCACCGTTTGGAATGCAGGGAGATATGCGTTTGTGCGTGTGTGCATGAGTGTGTACCTCTGCCTGCGTGCGCCCTGTGCGCACATGCATGTATGTCTGTGTGTGCACACGTGTGTGCATATGTGCCTACAGGTGTAACTATATGTGTGCCTGCATTGTCTGCATGGGAGTCTGTGTTAAGTGTACCTGTGTGTGTGCACATGTAACTGTGTGTGTGCACATGGGCATGTGTGTCCACGTACAACTGTAATACGCACACGGGTGAGCACTGTGTACTGTGTGCCCGCGTGGTGTGTATACACAGAGGCGTGCAAACTGCCCACATGCGTGCATGCCTGTGGAGCACTCTGTGGCTTCGGACAGCTGCCGAGTCAAGGATGGTGATGAGAGGACTCAGGCTTCGTTCCAGCTTTGTCCACGTGGCTCTGTTCCAAGGGTGCTGATGATAAAACATCACGAATGGGTGTTGCTTTTATTACTTGTTACTTGTCTGTTGACATGGTCGTGTGATACTTCTCCTGTCATCTGTGGGTCGGTCTTCTTGGGGGGCCATAACAGAATACTGCATACTGGGCTTAAACAGCAGAGTCATCTCTCCTCCCAGTTCTGGAGGCTGGAAGTCCGAGACGGAAGCATCAGGACTTCTCCCGGGGCCTCGCTCTGTGGCTCAAAGGTGGTCACCGTTTCCCTGTCTGCACGTGGCCGTCCCTCTGTGTGTGTCTGTGTCCTCATCTTCTTCCTCGTCCTATGAGGACACAGGTCAGATTGGATTAGGACCCACTCATGACCTTATTTAACCCTAACTACCTCTTTAGAGACCCTATCTCCAAATACTAAACATTTGTGTTTTTTTTGAGATGGAGTCTTACTGTGCTGCCCAGGCTGGAGTGCAGTGGCGCGATCTCGGCTCACTGCAACCTCCACCTACCAGGTTCAAGCGATTCTCCTACCTCAGCCTCCTGAGTAGCTGGGATTACAGGCGCCTGCCACCACACCCCGATAATTTTTTGTATTTGCAGTAGAGACGGGGTTTCACCATGTTGACCAGGCTGGTCTCGAACTCCTGACCTCAAGGGATCCGCCCACCTTGGCCTCCCAAAGTGCTGGGAGTAAAGGCGTGAGCCGCTGCGCCCGGCTGTGGCTTGCATACTTTTTAAAAGAAGCAATTTTGTGATTGTTGTTTCCTTGAATGTCGTGTGTCCCGTCCTCAGGAAGCTTTTAAGGTCTCTGTAGTTTTGGTTTTCAGTGGGTTGCCTGTGGCAAATCTAGGAGTGGTTTTTCTGTGTGTTTATTCCACGTGTTTACTGGTTGGTTTGGCTATTTTTTTAGCTTCTTGAATCAGTGTTTCTATAGCTTTCTCCTTCTGTAGGGTGCCCCAGTCTCACCGCTGTCTTTCTCTGGGGCGTCTCAGAGGCTGCCCAGCGCACCGTGGATATGGCACCCTCCTTCTGTGGCTGGGCGCTGTTTCCTCGGGACTGCTGTGTGCCCTTCCCTGAGGAGTTCCCAGGCAACCAGGGACACACTCCAGGGACAGGAAGCCATGATGCCCGGCGCAGGAGCCCCGCAGTGCTGTCCCTGGACTCTCGGAGGTGAGCACGCATGGGAACGGCCGGGGCTGGACGCTGGCCTCACTGGCCCTGAACTGAGGCCCAGAGACCTGGCCTTGCCTGGGACATGGGGTTGACGGAGACCTTTGCTGCAGACAGCAGGCCTGGGGCTGCTTCTGGCTTGTCCACCGCAGCTTTTGGAGCTCCCGGGGCAAAAGGCTGCTGGGAAGTCCAGAGCAGGGCCTCCGCCTGCCTCAGCCCTGCTCCAAGCTGTATGCATCTCAACTGACAGGTGGCGGAGTCAGAGCCATCCTTACTCCAATCTTTCTCCTCTTAAGTGTTATAATAATTTATTGGAAACGTTCTTTTTCTTGTTAGTATTAATAAATTTATGAATGTATTATTATATTATTTTTGAGACAGGGTCTCCCCCTGTCACCAAGATTGGAGTGCAGTGGTGTGATCATGGCTCACTGCAGCCTTGACCTCCGGGGCTCAAACGATCCTCCTGCCTCAGCCTCCCGAAGTGCTGGGACTGCAGGCATGTGCCATGGTGCCCAGCCTCAACATAAAATTTAGTGTTCAGTTCATTAGCATTTAGTACATTGATAAGATGGTGCAGACACCTCCTCTATCTGGTTCCAAACCATTTTATCCCATCGCCCAAACGAGCCCCCTCCCCATGCGTGTGCCCTCCCCACCCTGCTCTGCCCTGCCCTGGCAACCTCCCCTCTGCTTTTGTCTCTGTGGAGCTGGGCATTTCCTAGACATAGGATCATGCAGGGCCTTTTCTGTCTGGCTTCCGCAGTGGTGTTTAGAGCAGGCTCCTGGCCTGTCTTGGGAGTGGAGGTGAGGCTGAGAGGAATTGCTGAGCTTGCCTCAGGTGCGGGGCGGACTGGCTGAACGGGGCCCAGGACACGCGTTTCTCTAGACCCTGCTCTTGCCTGTGTGTCCCCATACCCGAATTATGATGCGTGATCCATGAGTCGGGGGTCGGCAAACTGGCCGCGGGCCACACCCAGACCCGACCTGTTTCTGTAGAGTTTGATGGGAACTCCCGGACACGCATTTGTGGAGGCCTGGGCTGTGGCTCTTTCAGCTGCAGTGGCGGAGGTGAGCGGTCTCAGCAGACACCATGGGAGCTGCAATACCAAGGTGGGCTCTGAACCCCTGGTCACGGGCGGTTCAGAGGACAGGGTGTCTCAGGCCTCTGCAGCAGGTGGCCTGCTGTCTTGCGCACCTGCCTCGTGGGCAGCTCTGGCAGCTTGGAAGGGGATGAGTGATACCCTTGTGTGTGAGGAGTTGGTCCCCTCGTCCAGGACTCATACCCTCACCACACCTGGCAGGCAGGCAGCTGGGTGAGGTGTCCAGTGGGGTCTCACTGATGACTCTTTGTGCTGGGCGGAGGGGGAAGCGGGGGGACATGGGGAAGGATGAGGAAGGGAGCACAGGAGGGAAGGTCCAGGAGAGGGGAGGCTCCATCTGGCACCTGCTCAGGCCAGGGCCCGTCTGAGTAAACACCCCTTTAACCTGGGTGTGAGGCCCAGGCTGTCTCTAGCGAGGCTGTGCGTGGTGGAGCTGGGCCAGGCTTGTGGCCGCAGAGATGAGCTGTGGGTGGGCCTGGGTGGGCCCAGCCCTGTTCTCAGAGCTGCTTCCGGGACTACCTGCCTTAGGAGACCCAAACGATCCTCCTGCCTCAGCCTCCCAAAGGGATCCCAGATTGGGTCCCGCTTCCCAAGAGGCTGTGTCTGGGCCTGAGGGCCCTGCTCTAGGAGTCCCCCTTGTACTCTTCACTGAAGCTGGGCACTGGCAAGGCCCTGCCTTATCCCTGGGCAGCTCCTGTCTGCTGAGGACCCACGTGGGCAGCCACAGGTGGGATGGCGGTGGGGGGGTGACCCAGAGCTGGTGGAGCCTGGACAGACCCAACCCCAGGCCAAAGCCATGGCCAGTGGCCCTCAGGATGGACATGTCCCCCATTGCCCCCTGGCCAGGCCTCCAGGGCACAGTCCAGGCCCAGGACTGACTCAGGCTACCCTACAGGGGTCCTAAGGCCCCAGGCTCCGCTTTCCCTGGCAGGCCCAGCTGCTGGGTGGTCTGGCCTGGCCTGAGGCGTCTCCCACACTTCCCCTGGAGGCCGCTGGGTGGCAGCAGAGATTGACTCTCGGTGGTGGCCACAGCCTTAGCCTCCCTCTGAGGGCCCTGGAGTCCTGGTGGAGAGTGCAGACCCCCTGGGGTCTCAGGTGTGGTGCGGATGGGGCTCCCTCCACCATGGCTCTGGCCCACTCTAGTGCCCCAGGGACCCTGCTCCTTCCTCTTTCCAGCTGGGCTGGGCGAGGTATCTGCCTGGAGGGGATCGAGGTGCTGTCCCCCAAAGCGGGCATGGTGCACATCCTGGGGTGGGCGTGGGTGGGAGGAGAACCCCACGGTCCCTGCCTCCTGGAGACCACACCATCATGGGGACTCATCATGGACATAAGGCGCGCAGGGCCCCAGGGGAGCATGTACTTCAAGCTCAGGTGTTCCAAGGCCCCCTTTTCTTGGGCTACGGAGTAGGGGACCCAGCGGTGGGCGAAGCCTGGGGAGGCTTAGTGCAGGTGCGCTCCCTCCCTCATGCCTCCCTCCCCCATGCCACCCTCCCCCATGCCACCTTCCCCCATGCCAC
>NW_012114677.1:1415579-1423775 GCF_000951035.1 Colobus angolensis palliatus
CCCAGGTGCACCCTCCCTCCGTGCCACCTGCTCCCCGAGGTACACCCTCCCGCCATGCTACCCTCCCCACCCAGGTGCATGTGGGTTGACCCCAGGGCCTGTGGAATCCTCTAAACCTCATCACTGGATGCTGCAGTTGACAAATGGACCCTCAGGGTAGATGGGACTTGCCTGAGGGCATCAGCTCAAAAGCAGAGTCTGTCTCTCCCAGAGTCACTTCATGGTGGGTGGGAGGCTCACGGCTCAAGCCCCAGGCCCCCTGCATGACCTCAGGAGGGGCTGCCCTGCTGAGTGGAGACCCCCAGGTAGGGCTGCTGCTGGGACACATGCTAGAGGTCAAGGGGGTGGCGGAGGGAGGCAGTGGGACCCTCTGGCCCTGGCTTCCTCCCCGACACCCTTCCCCCGCAGGCCTCAGCTGCAGCTCTTGGCCACTTGGCCCCAGTGTGGACGCTGTCTCTGTCCTGGAGAATGTGGAGAGGACAAGAAGGACCAGGCCCAGGGCAGATGGGAGGTCTCGGGCCACCAGGAGCCCCAGCTCTCCACCAGGCTGTGGGGAGGGGTCTGCCTGGCAGGGTCTGCTGGGGAGCTGTGGCCAGGCGGGCTCTAAGCAGGGGACTGGTTGTGTGTGGCACCTCAGGGTGCTGCGGTCTGAGTCTCCAGTGTAAGCAGCCCTGTGGTTATACAAGTGACTGTGGTCCACAAACGTTCCGGGAGGTGTGTCTGTCAGTCGGCAGTTCACAGCTGGCCCGTCACCCGAGGGCATGAGCCGCTCAGGGAACAGAAACACCAACTAAGTGGCCACCGTGGCCTCAGCAGGATCAGGCCCTGCCTGAGCAGTCTGGGCGCCTTGGGGTCCAAGGGTAGTGGTCGTGTTCCCTTCTGCTGGGCTGGGCCCTGAGTGCCCATTGCTGGGGCCGGTGGGGACCTGGTTGGCCGAGGGAGGCTGTGTGTGACGGTGCGAGGCCAAGCTGGATGGCTTCCTGGGGGCTGACCTGGGGGCACCACAGTGAAGCCCCACCCTCCTGGCCTGTGTCCACGTGGCCACGCTTGGTCCTGTGGCTCTGGCTGGCCTCACTGGACCCATGGTGGTTACTCTTTGCCAAGCCTTAGTCTGCCCTGTCCCACAGCCCCTGCCCTCGGGCAGCCTCCAGGCCAGGCCCCCACCCTCTCCATCTGGAGGCTGGGGGAGGGGCCCACTTACAGGCCACAGAGCCTGTGGTTGAACCCTGGCCAGGGGCTCAATCAGTTGGATGAACAGTGGGTGGGTTTGCGTGTTGGCCCTGCCAGTCTGAGTCTCTGGGCTCAGGGCATGGCCGTGGCTGAGAGTCTACGCTGGATCCTCCCTGGGTCCCCCTGCACTCAGGGCATGGCCGTGGCTGAGAGTCTACACTGGATCCTCCCTGGGTCCCCCTGCACTCAGGGCATGGCCGTGGCTGAGAGTCTACACTGTCCCGAGTCCCCCCACCCCGGGTTCCCCCAGGCTCAGGGATGGCTGTGGCTGAGAGTCTACACTGGGACCTACCCAGGTCCCCCCAGGTTCAGGGCATGGCCGTGGCTCAGAGTCTCCACTGGGTCCTCCCCGGGTCCCTCTGCACTCAGGGCATGGCCGTGGCTCAGAGTCTACACTGGATCCTCCCCACGTCCCCCTGGACTCAGGGCATGGCTGTAGCTGTACACTGTGTCCCCCACAGGTTCCTCCGGGCTCAGGGCATGGCTGTGGCTGACAGTCTACACCAGGTCCCCCCCAGTTCCCCCAGGTTCAGGGCATGGCCGTGGCTCAGAGTCTACACTGTCCTGGGTCCTCCCTGTGTCCCCCCCGGGCTCAGGGCATGGCTGTGGCTGAGAGTCTACACTGGGTCCTCTCCGGCTTCCCCGTTGGGTCTTGTGATCAGGGTTCTTCTTGTTCTGCGTGCGTCTGGCAGCCTCTGGTCTGAGTCGGGCTCCCTGGCTCCGCTGTCTGGGCCAGCGTCTGCTGTGAGATGCTGTGGAAGGAAAGCCCATATGGACGGCTCATGGCGGCTGCCGTCTGTTCGTGCCCCGTGCAGCTGTAGTCACCTGAGCTCAGCGGGTCTTGGTGCCCAGCTCGGGGTAAGATCTGGCCTGACCCCTACCTCCTCCTTCTGGGCCAACCGCCCCTGGCTCGCTCTGCTCCTGGTGTGGGCAGAGCCCAAGACGAAAGCCCTGTGCACCAGGGTCATCCAGGAGCCAGATGGGGACAGGAGCAAGGCCCAGAAGGACGGCAGGGGCTCACACCACCTCCCCTGCACCCTGGCAGGCAGCCACACCCAGAGTCGGGCGGGAAAACATGCTGGGCCGCCTCCTGGAAGGCTCTGCAGAGGATCCTGCGGAGGATTCTGATGGACGAACCTGGGGGAAGGGGTTGGAAGCCAGATCTCACCCACTGAACCTGCCTCTGGGGTCTCTGGACGGCTCCAGGCTGCCCAGACATGACCTGTGCTGGCCAGCGTGGTGGCTTCAGCCTCCGCCAAGGCTCCACCTGGCGTGACCCCTGACCACCAGGGCCGGGACATGAGGCCTTCTGATGCCTCTCGGGGCTTGGGCCCTTGGGTCCTCGAGTGGTTCTTCCGGGAGGGCCTCTGGGGGAGTCTGGAGTGCGCCCGCGTGTCACCTGTGTGTCAGGGGAGGACTTTGCTGTCATCTGGTGCGAAACACAGCATCTGGGACAGAATTCCAGGTGCCTTCTCAGCCAGATCCACAGCGTGGCGCTACCTGGCGTGGTGGCGGGGAGGCGGGCTGGCCTGGCTGTGAGTCCTCACCTTCGGTTCCTGCGGAGAGTTCTGTTACTGCCTTTGAGGATGTAGATGTCTCCCAGAGGGGCTGGATGGGAATCTTCCTACAGGTTTTGCCTGGAGTGGGGGGCCTGGAGCCCCTGCGCGGTTGTCCCCGCTGTCCTTCTGGGCCTTATTCCTATCTCCATCTGGCTCCTGGATGACCCATCAGCCTCCACACTGTCACATTTGGGGTACGGGTCACAGCGCTTTCTGCCTCTTGAGGCACCAGTCCCCCCTCAGTTTCTCCACTGTGAAGCAGGGATACCTGTGTCTCCCTTGACGCAGCGCCTGACCTGGGGGCATCCCTGGTGAGCCCCGCGCCCAGCCCCACCCTGCCTGCCTTGGGCCCTGAGACGTGCTGGGCAGTGGACAGGGCCACCATGTCACAGGCAAGATGAGGCCCAGGGACTGAGCCAGTGGTGGCCCATGCCCATGCCCACAATGCCAGCCCTCCCTGGCCCCACTGAGCAAGGGGCTTTTCTGTGCCTCAGGGAGGGGGGCACCTGGCCACCAGTGGTCCCTGCAGACGACACAGCCGGAGTAGGACAGGCCACCCACAGCCCGCCCAGAACTGCAGGATGGGTGTCTCAGGCCTCACACCTGCCCCAGGCAGGCACGGACCCTGGGCCTCGGGTATACCCCAGTGTCCCCGGGGAGGCTTGGCCCCATCTCCTGGCTTGGGGGCTGTGCCCAGCCAGACACCCGCTTCTCCTCCCCACCCGCCAGAGAGGGAGCCCATCAGCGCCACCCTCCTCAACTTTTTTCTCCTCCCCAATTAATTAATTTAAATTGACCATTAAGTCAGCCGAGTTTTTGATTGATATTTTCATTAGCAGCCCTGTCCGACGCCCCGGGAATGTATGGTAACGTCCGATCCGTGGCGGCCGCACTCCTCCGCAGGCTGAGTTATGGCTGGCACCGCACAGCTCCCGGGGTAATTTGAATTCAGATGAGCTGCCGCCGTGTTCCGGAGCGGGCGGCCGGCCGCTGACGGATGGCACTTGGGTTACCGCAAGGTCACCGCGCAGCCGCCACCCACCGCAGGAGGGGCCGGCCAGGCCGCCGGGGAAGGTGGGCAGCCCCGCAGCGGGTGGCCGAGTGGACTCCCGAGAACTGCCCAGCCGGTGGCCATCCGGTGAAAGCACTGGCGAGCCCGGGGGCCTGGTGGCCCGAGACCGTGGCCAAGCCTCACAGCTGCTGTCCCTCGGGGGCTGGAAACCCACCTCTCCTTGAGGCTGCCACAGCCTCCTCTCCTGGGGCTGCGGTGGGGGTGGGGATGGCGGCAGGGACCAGGCCTTTTGGTGAGGAAGGCGCTGACCAGGACGGAGCAGCTGCCTTTCACGTCGGGGGAACTTGGGCCCATCTCAGGGTCCACCTGCAGCTGGACGCGGTCTCCTCTACAGCCGATGCCCCGTCCTGGAGCGGGCACGTCAGGACCCTGGCCACGGACCGCTGGAGGGCTGGACCTGGCATACTTTCTGCTGTTCAGCATGGGGGACCGCATGCCGGGCTGGTGGCCACAGTGGGAGGCACAAAGCCTCGGGCGCCGCTGTCAGCCATGTGGCCATGGGGGCTGCCTCAGCGCCTGCCCCTTCATTTCCCCGTAGGTACAAGAGCGATCGTACGGTGCCTCCATCTGTGGTTTGGGGAGGGACATGCGGGCAGCTCAGGCAAAGCGTGAGGTTCGTGCTGGCCGTGGGCGTGTGGCGTCCCCTTCTCCTTGGTGCTGACCTGTCCTGCCCCTGGCAGGGGCCCCTTCTAGACGGAGCGTGGTTGCTTCTGACCTCAGGCCTGGTGGGGGCTTCAGGAGACCCTTGGAGGGCTTGGAAATGTGGTGCCTGAGTCCGAGGGAGGCAGAGATGGCTGTGGGCAGGATGAGTCTGAGGGAGGCAGAGATGGCTACAGGCAGGATCTGACTCCTGGCCTGGGCCCAGTCAAACACCCGCTGTTCCCGACCTCCCTCCCGAGGGAGCCGGCCCAGAGCTTCACCGTCCCCGCACGGCCCCCACCACACCCCCAGATGGGCATGCAGGGCTGGAGACCCTGCCCGTCTGCCCCTGTTTGTGTGTCTGAGGCCATTTAAAGCGGGCACGGAGGGCCGGCTGTACTGCCCGTCCCAGGGCAGGGCCGGTGGGGCGGCCTCTCTGTGGCAGTGCCCTGGGAGGGAGGAGGAACCCAGTGGAAGGAGGTCGTGGGAGGGGCCATGGGGCCAGGGACCGGCTGGAAGCCTGAGGGGCCATAAAGGAGTCTCCAGGGAAGGTGCCCACCCCAGCCAGATCCCCCTTCAGCTCAGGGGCTCCTGCTGCAGTGACTCCTGGGGAAGCAGCCGCCTTTGTTCTGCCCTGTCGTCACCCCCACACTGGGGGCTGCGCTCTGAGCATCACGCTGGCCGGAGAGTGTGAGCCGAGGCTGGCATCCTGATGTGACTCCGGGTCCTGCGTCTCTCCACGCTGCTGCTGTAAGGGCACCATGACTGGGTACCTGACCATGAACGGGCATCGGCCGGCTCAAGGTTCTGGAGGCTGGGAAGTCCTAGATTATGCAGCCACATCTGGTGAGGGCCTCTTGCTGTGTCGTCAGGTGGCGGAGGGCGGAGGGGAAGGAGGAAGGCGAGAGAGCAGATGGGGTCAGAACCTGCGCTTTAATACGGGCCCTGTTCCCAAGACAGTGGCATCGATCCGTTCATGAGTGTGGTGCCCTTCGACCCAAACACTTCCCATCAGGTGCCACCTCCCCACACCACCACAGTGGAGATCCGGTTTCCAACACATGAGCCTTGGGGGGCACATTCACCCTACAGTGGGTGGGGAGCCCCATGGCCGCAGGGATATTCCCCCAACACGGTGCCAGGGACGGCACGGGCCAGACGTTCAGCCTGCTCTGTGTGACCTGCTGGTTCCTGCAGACCCAGGCTGGGGTCTCAGAGCTGGGGAGGGCAGGGACCTTGTGACAGCCTTGGGTGGGGGGACTGCCCCAGTCCAGTGGGAGGGGCTGGTACCTGGGACGGGACCCAGTGGAGCTAATCCTGATGCCCTCACCATGTTCTCTCCGTGCTGTGGAGCCTGGGTGGGGGCAGATCCACCCCACTGTCCCCCACCCTAAGCTGTTGGGCCCCACCTCCCAACCTTCCTTGTGGTGGAGTGTGGCCATGTGACTAAGTTCTGTCTGATCAGATGTGAGTGCAAGTATTGGGCAGGACTTTCAGGAAGATGCCTTAAAAGTAGCTGACTCAACTAGGAAAAGGGTCGCCTGTTCTTTGTGTTCCTTCTTTCTTGCTTCCTGAAACCGAGGCGTGATGTCTGGGGCTCTGGCAGCCGTTTGAACCATGAGGTGACTTCGGGCAGAAAGCCACCTGCGAGGAGGTGGAGCAGAAAGCCAGAGGTTGCCTACGTATGTGGTGACCCTGGGGACCCGATCCCAGCCTGGCGTGGCCACCTCCAGCTCTCGTCTCATGAGAGAGAAGTTGACTTTTGTTGCAGTTGCTGCTACTGTGTTGTGTTTTGGTGTTGCTGTTGGTGTTGTTTTGGTCTCACTCTGTCGCCCAGCCTGGAGTGCAGTGTCATGATCTCAGCTCACTGCAACATCTGTCTTCCAGGTTCAAGCGATTCTCCTGCCTCAGCCTCCCGAGTACTGGGATTACAGGCGCCTACCACCATGCCTGGCTAATATTTATATGTTTAATAGAGATGGGGTTTCACCATATTGGCCAGGCTGGTCTCAAACTCCTGACCTTGTGATCCGCCCACCTCGGTCTCCCAAAGTGCTGGGATTACAGGCGTGAGCCACCGCGCCCAGCTGACTTGTTTTTTAATGAAGTGTAAGGAAATGTGGAGACCATGAGGCAAGAGATGGCAGCTTAGATGATCACAGGGCAGGTGAAGTGAAGCAAATCCAGGTGCCAGTGTGGGTGAAAGGGACCTGACGTGCCCAGGACAGGCCTTTGTGTGTAGACGCCGTGAGCCCCCATCTGCCAGGGCCCTGAGTGGTACAAATGCAGCTCCAACGCACGGCAGAACTGGGATCTGCAGTAAAGGACAAAGCGCAAGGCCAGTGCCCAGAGCCTGAGTCAGAGACGCTGGAGATGAAGGGCGGGGGTGGTCACGGGAGGCCAGGGGGTGAAGACCTGAGAAGCCAATTGCAGGGTGTAGACGCAGAGACAGGCCAGCACCCGGTGCTGGAGGGAGATGTGGCTTAGAGGAAAGTGCCCGTGTCCGCAGGCGCATGAGGCTGGGAACAGGGCTGGAAGGCCGGCCAGTCTTGAAGCAGGCCAACCCCAGAGACGCTGAGCTGGGCAAGGGAGCCCAGGCCCTGGCTGCCATACCCCTCCATGCACACCCCCACCTGGCCCTGGCCTCTGCCCTCCTGCCTTGCCTGCCCTGGTGAGGCCGGGTCGCTGGCCGCCCTGGCAGTGCGTGCTGTTCCCTCGCCAGCTCCATGTTTGCCCGGCCCCAGGCAGGGGCGAGGGGCCGCTCGCTGCAAGGTGGGATCCTGGCAGCTCCTGCCTCAGCCTGTGGCTACAAAGTTCAGTGACTCGTTAGTGACCTGCTTCTCTTAGAAGGTGCTGGCGCTCAGGGAGGATGGGTGAGCAGCACGAGCCCAGAACCTGCCTGTCCTTGACCTCAGGAGGAAGAGAGCTCAGGCCGGTATGTAGGCTGCTTTGGGGTGGGGGCTCGGTAGACCCTCAGCTGTCACCTACGGACGCTGCGGCCTCCCCTTCCCTGTCCTGTTTGCAGCGTGGAGCAGCATTGCTGGGGTTGGGTGCAGGTTGATGTGTTTCTGTGCTGTGTTCATTGAGGTGAGCTCATGGCTGCTGCGGATAAGCTCTGAGCCCTGGATGAAGGGTGGTGGAGGCCTCAGCCCAGCCCGGGAGAGGGCTGTGTGGCGGGGCGGAGGTCGGGGCTGGCTTATGTGTGCGGTGGCGCCCTCTGCCGGGTGGTACTGGGGTTGCACACACAGGCCCTCGTGGCTGGTTCTGTGGCTGAGTCCCATCCCCCCAGCCACATTTTCCCGCCCATACCCCATGGCCTGGGAGGCTGGCAGCATGGAGTCACTTCAGCCCAGGAGGGAAGGGTATCATTGGTGGCCACAGCCATGAGCCACAGTCTACCCCTCAGGCTGCCAAACAGCCTCCCCTCCCATCTTCCTTCCCTGAGGGAGCCATGGCCCAGAGCTGCATCCACATGCAGCTCCAGCCCACACCTCCAAGTGGGCACAGCAGGGCCAGGAGACTCCAGCTGCCATCCCTGCTCACACGTCTGGGGCTGTCTGAAGGGGGCCCCGGGGGCCAGGCTGTGCTGCCAGCCCACTTCCCACCCAGGGACATTCGGGCCTGGAGCTGTGGCCAGGCCCCACCAGTGACTGATGTTCCAGTCCGGGCCTGGTTTTCCTGGGATTCTGGCCAGGT
>NW_012114677.1:1424417-1425955 GCF_000951035.1 Colobus angolensis palliatus
CCTGGTTTTCCTGGGATTCTGGCCAGGTCTTTGGCCATTCACTCACCCCCCCACCCTCAGACACACTTTCTCATGCCATCCCCACTGAGGGTGGCTGAAGGGGGCCCTGGGGGCCAGGCTGTGCTGCCAGCCCACTTCCCACCCAGGGACATTCAGGCCTGGAGCTGTGGCCAGGCCCCACCAGTGACTGATGTTCCAGTCCGGGCCTGGTTTTCCTGGGATTCTGGCCAGGTCTTTGGCCATTCACTCACCCCCCCACCCTCAGACACACTTTCTCATGCCATCCCCACTGAGGGTGGCCACCTGGGGGCCACAGTCTGGATGCATCCCTGCCGTGATGGGCCTTCGGGCTCAAGGGCGGCCTCACTCCATCTCTGTGAGGCAGCATCTGCCCTGTCTTCTGGTTTTACTTCTTCCCCAAGAGGCAGCGCTGACCTGCCTCTGTCTTCCTTCCAGGTTGCCTCATGGACTGTTTCTCCAAGTGTTTTGCTGTGACATAGCACAGCCCTCTGTCTTCCCATCTTCATGGCATCTGACAGCCGTTTCCTCACTGGTCAGCTCCATGCCGAGCAGTCGTGATGCACTTCAGTTCTGGTTGTGGTGGCACCCATGGCAGCGACTTCTCTCTTGGTGAAGGGCTTGCTGCTGCTCACCGGCAGCTGCCAACCGCTCCTGGGTGCTCCTGACATGCAGACGCTCCCTTCGAGGGGTGGGCATGGGCACCCTCAGGCCTGAGGCTCTGCTGTCCTCACCGCTGAAAGAGAACCGTCAACCCGGAATGCTATACCCAGTGAGAAGACTGTTCAGGAATGAAAGGGACATCAGGACATTCCCAGATGAAGGAAAACCCAGCGTGTTTGTCACCGGTGGACCTAAAAAAGAGTGGCTAAGGAAGGTCTCGAAACAGAAATGGGAACAGTGAAAGAAGAAATCCTGGAACATCAGGAAGGAAGAAAGAAAACAGTAGGCAGAATTATGGGTGAACTCAATAGGTTTCCTTCTCCTCTCGAGTTTTCTAAATTATGTGTGATGGTTGAAGAAAAAATCAGAATACTGATTGATGTGATTCTCAATAAATGTAAAGGAAATGTTTATGACATGTTATAGATGGGGGAACTAAGTGGACACCAGGGAGGGAAGGCTTCAGCACTTCCCCGAAACTGGTAAAATGTCAACACCAGTAAACTGTCATGAGCCATGTAGAAGTAATAACCTAGAACAGCAACTAAAACAGGGTATGGAGAGATATACTCAAAAACACCATAAATAACTCAACAAATAAATAACTCAGCAAACGATCCCAAAGTCATGAAGATATTCTCCTGTTTGCTAAAGTAAATTAAAATGGAGACTGAGCAGACAAAACATGCAGGCCTCACTCATGATGTCAACCTTGCTTGATTTGCAAATATAAGTGAATTTTTTTTTTTTTTTTAAATTTCAAGATGGAGTCTCACTGTTGCCTGGAGTGCAGTGGAGAATATGGCTGGAGTGCAGTGGCATGATCTCAGCTCATTGCAACCTCTGCCCTCTGAGTT
>NW_012114677.1:1426800-1427823 GCF_000951035.1 Colobus angolensis palliatus
AGCATGCCCAGCAGGGGCCGAGGCAGAGGCCCAGGCCCCGAGAAAGAACGAGAGGGACCGGTGGCCAACTCCCCCTCCTCCACCGCCTGTTCCCCCCGCACAGGTGTCCCTCACCTGTTCCTCCTCACGGCTCAGCTCCTGTGTCCCCCAGCGTGGTGGGCACCAACTTGTTTGGCCCTTCTTGATGGCCCTTGGGCTCAGCAGGGAGGGACAGGACTTCCCCACTTCCAACCTCGGCCGTGGGGACCTGCATGCCTGTCTGAGGGAGCCACTCCTGGGGTCCTGGCACCCCAGCAGTGCTTCATCAGCAGTGCTGGCGCGTCCTGTCCTGTGATTTGCTTTATTTTGCGTTTGTTTCATTTCGTCGTTTTATTTTGTGTTTGATTTTGCGTCTCACGTGGCACTGCGGTCTCACTTGCTTCCCCTCCTGGCTGGGCCCACCCCTTCGTCTCGCTGGTGTCTTGATTTCCTACACCAGAACCTGCTCACTGCATCCAACATCCCCCACCCTTCCTTCCTGGAATCCCAGAATCTCTCACACCGTGGCTGGACCAGTGGCCTGGCTCCATGGCTGGGGCTGTGGGTGGCTGAGGGGTGGGGATGGGAGGCTGGCCAGGGGCTGGGCCTGTGCAGTGGGCTGGTCAGCCTCGGGCCCAGCACCCCAGCGGTGATGACAGGTAGGGGGTCCCCAGCAGCTGCCCCTCGAGCTGTGGCAGGTTGGTCTCTGTTGGAACAGCCAAACTGATGTCTCTGAAGCATTGCCACCTACAGCCCTACCCAGCCCTGCCCAGCCCCTGCCCTAACGTTGCTGCTCTAAGTCTTTGCTGCATCGCGGCTTTGGAGAAAAGTGCATGGCCCTGCATTTGTGGGTGAAGCCAATCCCTCGTTCGGATTCTGCATTTGCACATTTGCCTCTTTGATAAAGTGGCAACCCCCAAATCAATACTTGTGGTGCTTTTGTGGTCATTCTTGGACATGTGAAGAGCAGCAAACAATTTGAGCCATCCCCTGTGTGTGCCCAGC
>NW_012114677.1:1429278-1431325 GCF_000951035.1 Colobus angolensis palliatus
GAGTCTTTGGTGCTCTCTTCTTCCATTTTCGTATCAGTTTCTGAGGCCTGCTGATGTGATCCCAGCCTCTCCCTCTTTGTGTGGGACCTGAGGTACAGGGGCAGGTGCACTGTTCTCCATATAATGATTCTATTATCTTTCATTCCTAGTTTTTGAGTTATGTAAAAAAATAACTATTGAACTTTATGAAAAGCATTTCCAAGTCTTCTGAGACAATTGTGTGGTTTTTCTCCTGTGGCTCCTGATGGGACTAACCACAGGGGTGGTTTTCTGGTGTGGAGCTGTCCCAGCACACCTGGCCTGCTTCACACGGTGTCACTGAAGGTACACTGTTGGATTCATTTCCATGGATGCAGCTTGCCTGTGACACACACACGCATAGCCACGCACGTTGGTGTGGATCTCAGGCACGCTCAGGACTTTGTTCTCTCGTGCTGCCTGCATGTGCTTTATTTTCGCATCACGGCTGCGGTGCTTTGTGTGTTTCTGTCCCTCCAACGTTCATGTTCAAACGTCAGCTCCAACAGCAGGACTAAGAGGCGAGGCCTTTGGGAGATGGTTAGGTTTCGGGGGCTCTGCCCTCCTGGTGGGATTAAGGCCCTTACCGAGGGTTTTGAGGGACTGGGCCCACTCGCTTCTGCTCTGTCACAGGGTGAGGACCCATCTTGGGAGCAGAGCCGGGGCCCCCACCAGACACCAGACCTGCCGGCACCCCCACCTCGGGCTTCCCACCCCCAGAACCTTTCTGTTCTTTGTAAATCACTCAGTCTGTGTGTTTTGTTACAGCAGCAGGGGCGGGACTAAGGCAAGAGTAGGCCATGCCTTGTGCACAGAGGTGGGAATAGCCCTGCTTTTTGTTCTCTGTTCTCTGTTTTCCTGAGTAGCTTGTCCCTGCCGGGTGAGGTTGCTGCAGGGGCTGCCTCTGCTGACGCTTTGGTCACTGGGGAGGGCTGGGAGGCCGTGCAAGTGTGTGCATAGGTGTGTGTGCTTGTGTGTGCATGCATGGGTTAGTGAATTTGTACAGAGATGTACATATGTGCAGCAGGCCATGTGCCTTGTGTGTGTTGGCATGTGTGTGCAAGTGGGTGCCATGTGCCTGTGTGTGTCAGTGTACATTCGTGTGTCTGTGTGAGTGTGTGATCACATGCCCATGAGCTTGCGAGCACCCACATTTGTGCAGGTGACTGGGTGCAGGTTTGTACATGTGTGCACTTGTGAGCCTGCCCTGTGTGTACATGTGCTGGTGTGGGCATGCTTGTTCATGCTGTGTGCATGTGGGTGCCAGGTGTCGGTATGAGCACATGTGTGTGCATGTGGCAGGCATGGGCGAGTGTGGCATGCAGCAGGCATAGGCGTGCATGCATGCACCAGGCTCGTGTGCATCTGTGCAGGTATCATGTGTGCACCTGCCATGTGCGTGTTTGTGCAAGTGTGTGTGATGTTTGAGTGCAGGCCTGTGTGAGTGTGCACATGTGTGCATATGCATGTGTGGTGTGTGAGTATGTGTGTGTGAGCGTGTATGTATGTGTATGTGTGTGTGTGAGCCCGTGTGGTGGGTGTGTGTGAGCATGTGTGGTGTGTGAGCATGTGTGTGTGAGCATGTGTGGTGTGTGTTACCGTGTGTGTGTTACCGTGTGTGTGTGAGCATGTGTGTGTGAGCATGTGTGTGTGTGAGCGTGTGTGTGTGGTGTGTTACCGTGTGTGTGTATGTGTGGTGTGTGTTACCGTGTGTGTTAGCATGTGTGGTGTGTGTGAGCATGTGTGGTGTGTGAGAGCATGTGTGGTGTGTGTGAGCATGTGTGGTGTGTGAGCATGTGTGGTGTGTGTTACCATGTGGTGTTAGCATGTGTGGTGTGTGAGCGTGTGTGTGTGAGCATGTGTGGTGTGTGTTACCGTGTGTGTGTTACTGTGTGTGTGTGAGCATGTGTGTGAGCATGTGTGTGTAAGCGTGTGTGTGTGGTGTGTTACCGTGTGTGTGTATGTGTGGTGTGTTACTGTGTGTATCTGTGGTGTGTGTTACCGTGTGTGTTAGCATGTGTGGTGTGTG
>NW_012114677.1:1431733-1458695 GCF_000951035.1 Colobus angolensis palliatus
GTGTGTGTTAGCATGTGTGGTGTGTGTTACCGTGTGGTGTTAGCATGTGTGGTGTGTGAGCATGTGTGGTGTGTGACAGCATGTGTGGTGTGTGAGAGCATGTGTGGTGTGTGAGCATGTGTGGTGTGTGTGCGTGCCTTCATGTGTGCCTGAGGGGGCGGAGCACACCCCTCGAGCCCACTGGCTGAGAGCACTCGGCCCTGGCGGGAGCCCAGTAGCCACTTTAACCTTCACAGGCAGCACCGTGAGAGGTCCTGCACGACCAGGTGTAAATACAGCAATCCACACTTCAGATAAATACAAGATGCATCAAAAGATTTAAGGCACCTGTTGTGTATTTAAAAGAATTATATCTTGTTTATGGCTCGGTATAAAACGCACAGCTGATTTATATAGCGGCTGGCCCATCGCAGAGGAAATCTCATTTCAATCATAAATGGCAGGGTTTGATTTAAGAATTCATTCTTTAATGGGTCTGCAATGTTCAAATTTAAACCCATTCAATTCATCAGCCAAATATTCAATATGGGCACAGGGAACTCATTTAGGCAAACAGAGACTTTTAATATAAATTTTCCGGGAGATTTCTCCATCGATTCCGCAGTTTAGTGCAAAATGATTTGTGCGATACATTCTTGGGGATCAATGCCGCCGGTCAATGGCTCCCATAAAACCACCTCCCCCGCCCGGCACGGGTCAAGGAACTTTAGCTCTCGGGGAGCTGCTCGGCCGGACGGCGGCACCCGGCTGGAGTCGTCCCTTCTCTCTGCGTGTGCCGCCATCCACTGGCCACCTGCTGGCGGAGGGGCTGCCTCCAGCCTGCGCTGAGAATCTTGGGCATGGCCGGGGTGGGGGACCCTCATGCTCCATGCTGGCCCTTGCCCACCGTGTGGACAGAGACTGAAGGGCTCAGGAGTTGGGGCCTCCACAGAGGCTCCTCTGCTCCAGGAAAATGGAGCTGCCCAGCACAGTGCTGCCCGCCCAGGCCTTGGTACCTGCCTGTGTCTGGAGGCCCAGCAGGGGCTACATGGGGCCTTTGAACCGAGGAGCTGCCCGTCTTCTTGTGCACCAGGGGCACCTCAGCTCTGCCAGCTGGGCCAGTGGAGATTAGCTCAATTCCCTGCCCTGGGGCTGGTGAGGAGCCTCTGTGACCTGAGCTGCCCTTGTGGCCTGAGCTGGGTCTGAGGGCTGCTCTCCAGGACAGGCCAGGAGGATGGGGGAAGACTGACTGCTGAACACCAAGGCTTCGAACTGGGGTGGCGGGTGCCACTCTCCAGCCAGGGGCATCTCTGAGGGCCCACGGACAGACCGCACACCTCCAGATCCTGCCCGTGCAGTGCTCCAAGGACTGACCTGGGCAAGAGGAGTGAAGGCCGCACATAGTGTTGCTGCCAAACGACGGACGTCGCCCACTGCACCCCTGCTTCCTGTGAGCCGGGCTGGGCCGAGAGGCACCTCAGGGTGGCCCGGAGGCCCCGTTCTGTGCCCCCATTCCCCAGCTAGGGGCCCGAGGATCTGCTGGAGGTCATCAGGCAGGGTTCAAAGCCACATGGTCCAGCCCACCTCCATGCGACCAGCAGGTGCCAGTGGCAGGGCTGTGCCCTGGAGCAGGGTGGGTGCTCGGAGCGTGCACAGCCTGAGGGCCTCGGGTGTGCTATGGGCAGGGTTGGTCTAGGGGTGAGTTGGGGGCAGGAAGAGGGCAGCTGGGGCCCAGGTTGGGGGCAGGGGGCAGTGTTTTGAGTGTGGTCGCAGAGCCTGGCAGGGCAGATGGGGACATCTGGCTGCCCCGCCCTGTGAGGGGCTGTGCAGTGGGGGAGAGCCTGGGAGGTGCCCCTCCAGCCTCAGCCTGGGGTCACAGCCACCTCGGCCGCCTGCCCAGCTGGGGTGCCCAGGCCTCCGTCCTCAACCCCAGGCTGCCCCCGCACGTCACGGAGTCCCTCCCAAGCCCAGGTGCCCTGCCTGGGGACTTTGCAGTCTCTCCACCCTAGGCCTGCCCTCCCTGTTGTCCTCCAGGCCCTGGTCTGGCCCTCCCAGTGTTGGGCACCTCTTGCTGCTCTGGCCCCAAAAACAGGGGCTCCGCTGGGCTCCCTGGTCGCCATCTCCACAGATCCTCGAGGCATGTAGCCCCTGCACTGTGCCCAGGTATCCAAGAGCCCGCTCACTTGTTCATCCCTCCTGTCGCCTGTCTGCTGCCCCTAGGGCTCCCCTGCACAGGTGGTGTCCTGAGGCGGTGGCAGGTCTTCTGGCAGGCAGCTGGGGTCTGGGGGCCACGGGAGGAGAAATTGTTGGTGTGGGGGCAGCACAGTGAGTGGGGTGTAGGGAGGGGCTGGGGAAGGGGGACGAGCTGTTGTAGACGGGCCCAGGCCTGGGTGCCCCCTTGGCACTGAGCTGGCAGGGGGCTCAGCATCCATGATGAGGGGTTACAGGTGCTCACAAGCATAGGGAAGCCGCAGGGGCTGAGACATCTGTCTCAGGGGCTGCCACAAAGCCCTGGGTTCCAGGGAGGCCATATTAGTCCATTCTCATGCTGCTATAAAGAACTGCATAATTTATAAAGGAAAGAGGTTATTTATTTATTTATTTGAGACAAAGTCTGTGTCGCCCAGGCTGGAGCTCAGTGGCGTGATCTTGGCTCACTGCAGCCTCCGCCTCCTGAGTTCAAGCGATTCTCCCACCTCAGCCTCCCAAGTAGCTGGGATTACAGGCATGCACCACCATGCCTGGCCAATTTTTGTAGTTTTAGTAGAGATGGGGTTTCACCGTGTTGGTCAGGATGGTCTTGAACTCCTGACCTCAGGTGATCCGCCTGCCTCGGCCTCCCACAGTGCTGGGATTAGGGGCGTGAGCCACCACGCCTGGCCAGGAAAGAGGTTCAATTGGCTCACAGTTCCATATAACCTAGGAGGCCTCAGGAAACTTAAACCCTGGTGGAAGGTGCCTCTTCACAGGGCGGCAGGGGAGAGGATGAGTGCCCGGCGAAGGGGAAGCTCCTTGTAAACCATCTGGTCTCGTGAGCCTCCCTGGCTCTCAGGAGAACAGCAGTATGAGGGTAACTGCACCCGTGATTCAGTTACCTCCCACCGAGTCCCTCCCACGGCACGCGGAGATCATGGGAGTTACAACTCGGGATGAGATTTAGGTGGGGGCCCAGCCAAACCCTATCAGAGGCCCTGGGGCAGGTGCAGGCCTGGGCCTCCCCATGGGAGTCGGTGAGGCCCTGGAGCCTGTCGGGACCTGCGGGGCTGGAAGGAGGCCCGAGGGGGCTGATGAGGGATGGGGGTGTGGGGCCAGCTGTGGACCCCAGGCCCTGGACTCTGTATCTGGGAGTGGAGGACCCCAGGCAGCATAGACAGCCCGGTCAGAGCCGCATCCTGAGGGGAGGGGCTCCCCGAGGGCAGCAAGGCTGGACAGCCCTCTCTCCTGGAGGCCTGGGGGCTCCTGAGGGGGAACCAGGGCTCGGGGTCTGCAGCGCCGCTGGGCTTGGTTCCCGACCTGATTCACCTGATTCAAGGCCGAGTCTGAGCCGCATCGGCAGCCGCCATCCCCTTTGCTCAGTGGGCGCAGCGCCGGGCGTCTGAGTCTCTCCCTCCTGCTCCTCTGTGGGCCCCGCCTCCAAAGCCCCATGGTTCCTGTCCATGGCGCCCTCCATCCCGTAAGCCCAGCATACGAGGATTCACCAGGAATGAAAAGCAGAGCCCATATTGATTTCATTTCCAAATTATTAATCAACTTCACAGCTCGGCAGAAGTATTGCATTGTTCAGCTTGGGCAGATCCAAACGGCTCTCCCTCCGGCAAGCAGGGATGGGTGAAGGACGGGGAGTGATGGACAGGGCTGAGGCCAGGCACTGGTGGGCAGTGGGTGTCAGGCGCCGGAGCCTTTACTAAGTGGAATGTGTGTGTCGCAGCTGCAAGACCCTCCTTGGGTTTCAGCCACTGCCGACCTGACCGTGCTGCCTCTAAGCCTCCCCTACCCACTGGGCCCTCCCGCCCAGGGGCCTCACCTCTTACCACAGAGTCCCTCAGGAACCAGCAGGACAGGCCCTGGGACAACAGAGAGCAAGATAGAGACGACTGCAACCTCCACCTGGGGCCAGCGCCTGGGCGGGGAGGGGCCCGTGAGCATGATGATCTACACAGTTTCATGCCACTGTCGCCTCTGTGGAGGGAATTACAGTGCTGGGGGCACCCAGGACGGGGCTCTCTCAGGAGGCCATGTTTACATGGAGGTCTGGAGGTTCAGGAGGGGTTGCCTGGGGTGGGGGTCTCCGGGTGCAGGCATGGCAGGTGCAGAGACCCCGGGTGGAGCGCAGAGGAGATCAGACAGGCCGGGAGGGGCTGAGGAGACCAGAGGGGCCATGGAGGCACCCTCAGTGGTTGAGCTGGGGTTTTGTTCTCTGTGTCCTGGGAAGGGGATTTTTTTGTTTTTATTTTTCTGAGACAACGTTTTGCTCTGTCGCCAAAGCTGGAGGGCAGTGGCTCAATCTCGGCTCACCACAACCTCTACCTCCTGGGTTCAAGTGATTCTCCTGCCTCAGCTTCCCAAGTAGCTGGGACCACAGGTTCGCACCACCACGTCCGGCTAATTTTTATGTACTTTTGTTTTCAAGTTTGTTTGTTTTTTTTTTTTGAGATGGAGTTTTGCTCTTGTTGCCCAGCTGGAGTGCAATGGCTCTCTGTGTCCTGGGAAGGTGATTTTTTTGTTTTTGTTTTTATTTTTCTGAGACAAAGTTTTGCTCTGTCACCAAAGCTGGAGGGCAGTGGCTCAATCTCGGCTCACCACAACCTCTGCCTCCCAGGTTCAAGCGATTCTCCTGCCTCAGCCTCCTGAGTCGCTGGGATTACAGGCACCCACCACCCCGCCAGGCTAATTTTGTATTTTTAGTAGAGACGAGGTTTCTCCATGTTGGTCAGCCTGGTCTCCAACTCCCGATCTCAGGTGATCCGCCCACCATGGCCTCCCAAAGCGCTGGGATTACAGGCATGAGTCACCGTTCCTGGCCTGGGAGGGTGAAGCCAGGGCTTGGCATGGCTTGATTTCCACAGGAGGGATGTGGATCAGGGGACATCAGTGGTGGGGGGGTGGCCTCATTTAGGCCCAAATGGATGAAAGGATGTGATTTGGAGAATTCAATTCAAAATGCTCTGGGGGATGGGATGGTGGAGGTGGAGATGGAGCTCTGGGAGACGGGAGGGTGGAGGTGGAGATGGGGCTCTAGGGGAGGGAGGGTGGAGGAGATGGAGCTCTGGGGATGGGAGGGAGGAGGTGGAGATGGAGCTCTGGGGATGGGAGGGAGGAGGTGGAGATGGAGCTCTGGGGAGGGGAGGGAGGAGGAGGAGATGGAGCCAGTGTGATCCTGAGCTGGCAATTGAAGGCTGTGGGTGAGTGGCACGAGGTCCTATGGTACAGGTCTCACTACTTTTGTGTACGCACGCACGTTTGCATAATAGTAGAACAAAAACTGGAATGAGACAGCCATTGGGATTGCTATGATTTTAAAAAAAAACCCAGAGGCCAGGCGTGGTGGCTCACGCCTGTAATCCCAGCACTTTGGGAGACCGAGATGGGCAGATCACTTGAGGTCAGCTCAAGACCATCCTGGCCAACATGGTGAAACCCCATCTCTGCTAAAAAATTAGAAAAAATAGCTGGGCATGATGGCAGGCGCCTGTAATCTCAGTTACTTGGGAGACTGAGGCAGGAGAATCACTTGAACCCAGGCGATGGAGGTTGCAGTGAGCTGAGATAGCACCAATGCACTCCACCCTGGGTGACAGAGTGAGACTCCATCTCAAAAACAAAAAACAAAACACCCAGAAAGTGGCAAGTGGTGTGGAAGCTGTAGAGATGCTGGAACCCTTGTGCCCTGTTGGAGGGAACATGAGGTGGTACAGCCACCATGGAGAACAGCATGGCAGCTTCCAAAGCATGAAACAGAATCGCCACGTGATCCTGAAATTTCACCTCTGGATACAGGCCCAAGGGAGTTGAAAGCAGGGGCTGGGACAGCTGCACCCACATTCACAGCAGCACTTTTCCCGACAGCTAGGGGGCGTAGCCGCCCACGTCCCTCGACAGGGGAGCGCTGCACAGGGGCCCCTCCGTGCAGTAGACTATTATGCAGTCAGGAAGAGGAAGGGGGTTCTTCGATGTCCTTCAGGAAGGCACACCTTCAGGACACCATGCTGAGTGAAATGAGCTATCGTGAGGACCCATCCCACATTCATTATGCACTTGTCTGAGTCATGTGCTAGGCAGGACACACATCTCACAAACTCTGGGGGTCTGGGGTCTGCCTCGGTCCTCTCCATGAATCTGAAGGGCATAGGGTCTTGGCTGTCTTAGCAGTCCCGCAAGGAGCCCGTGGTGGGAATAACTTACCGTGGAGGGGTGGGGAGTGTGGCTTGTCTAAAGGTGTAGACCCCAGTAAGAGTCATAGGAAACCCACAGCATTTTGGAGAGAATTCCCGGCACAGGCCCTGCCAGGTCAGCTAACGTCAGTCATGCTGCCTAAGAAACAAAGAGAGCACTTCCAGTTTGGGCTAGGAAGAACAGGAGAACAAGGGTCCCCCTGAACTCCAGTGGGGAGGGGACAAGGGGAGAAAACCCTTTTGTAGCCCACACAGGCTCCATCTTCTAGAAAGGGAAGAAGACTCTGAAGCCTGGGCCGGGAGCCTGAGAGCCACCAGGACTCCTGGGAAGAAGGGGTGCGCCAGTCAGCAACCTCGCAAGCTGTGCCCCCCCCACCCCCCGCCCTGGGGTTTCAGAACTGCTGCGGGCAGTGCCTGCAGGTGCCTCCGGGCAGCCCCGCCTTTGAGTGCAGAGCTCACCCTATAGGGCCGGCAGGGAGCCCTGGGTCTCTGGGGTGCACGGAGGAGGCACCCCGAGAAGCTGTGTCCGCACCTGGACCCATAGGGAGAGGAGGGATGCGAATTGTGGCCGGAGGGCAGCTGTGGCAGAACACACTTTTCAAAAGTGGCTGCACGTCGTCCCCTCCCCCACGCTCATCTTCCTCGGGGCCTCTGACAACCACACTCGGAGGCAGGGTCCATGCCCGGCCCCTGGAAGCTGGGTGCAGGGTCCTTTGGTGGAGGTGGAATGTGTGACTCCAGGCTGGGTCACCGGCACGGCTGTCTCCTGGGTTATCCTGGGCACTTGCTCCTGGGACCTGGAGCTGAGCTGTGAGGAAGCTGTGGCCACACGGGGAGGATGGGGAGGCCACGCTGGGAGCAGCCAGAAAATGCCCCCGAAGTTGTGGAGCAGAAACACCCCCCCCTCCACCAGCTACTCTGAATTCTGGGCCTGGAGGCCGAGGGCATTGTGAAATTGCTGGCTGGAGGCCGCTTAGCTTTGGAGTAGTTGGTGCTGCCACGGCAGACCCTGAACACCCGAGACTCAGCAGCCAGGTGGAGCCCAGCGTCCGCGGGCGGCAGAGAAGCAGGGTCTAGCTCAGATGCGAGCCGGCAGGTGTCCCAGAGAGAGGGGCAGCATCCTGCCAAGGAGGAGACGTGGAGGCTCCATGTGCGTGTGGAGAGGGGCAGGAGGGGGCAGGGCCAGTGCCAGGGGGAGTTGAGGTCCTGGGGGCAGCCAGGCAGACAGCACTGCTGGAGGGGGCAGAGCACTGGGGCAGCCGCCACGGCGTGGGGGTGGTGCTCAGTCTGGGTTTTCTTTGCTGTAGGCTGGGGATGCCTGTTCTGGAGTGGGGTGGGGGCTGCAGCGGGCACTCTGGGGAAGCAGGAGGAGGCGGGAGGGCGTGGGAGCAACGGTAGTCCCAGGAAGGACCCCAGAGGATGGCGTGTCCGTCGGAGGAAGGGGACAGTGCAGTCTGTGCCGTCCTGGGGGAAGTAGGGTGGTCATGTGATCCCAGCACTTGTTGGAGAGAGGGAGTGAGGGGCCCTGGCCCGCCCTGAGTCTCAGTTGCAAGGTCAGGGCACTATGCGGCTTTGTGAGTAGGGGGCTTCCTGGGGTCTCTCGGGGATGCGCTGACCTTGGGTGTCCCCTACGCCCAGCACACGGAGGCCCCCTCCTGCCCACAGTACGGGATCCTCCACATTCCTGTCCAGGGTCCAGGCGCCAGGTCTGCACCTTCAAACAGCACAGGGTGCCCCCACCCCAACCTGTGCAGTCAGCCACCACCCGCACCCCGCCTGAGCCCTCCCCATCTCCTTTCTACTCCGGCCGCTGCACACGTGGGGTCCGACTCGGCCCCTGGGCAGCCCTGGGTGGACGCGGCAACCTCGAGCCTTCTCCCTCACCCACCCACACAGCCTGGGACCGTCCTGGGTCTCCACCAGGCAGCCCTTTCCCGGGGGCAGGACCTTTCCTTGGGGCTCCTGTCCACCCCAGATGTTTAGAGTTGGGGGCAGCGGGGGCAGGGACCCTGCCTGGACCACCCTGCAATGATGGGCCCAGTGTGGCCTGGGCAGGAATCCCTGAGGGCAGCCGGGCGGGGCTTTTCTGGCAGGCTGGAGGCAGCAGCTGTGCCCATGAGGGCTTGTGAGGGGTGGGACCCCTCCTACCTGGCTGGCCCAAGGTGGCCTTGGCCCCGTCGCCCCTGACAGCTGACACTGGCCAATGTCAGGCCTGCAGCAATCGCTGCCTGCTCTGCATAGGGCACCGCCCATGACGCCCGCCAGCCTCTGAGGCTCCGCACCCCAGGCTCGCTGGGGCCACATTTTGTGACATTGCTTCTTCCACTTTAAATCTGCTTAACCCTTTCTTTGGGGCAATTTCAGCACATCCTGAGGGGGCTCTTCAAGCTGCGGGCCGCACACACACTGCCAGGCAGTGCGGGCTGCCTGGTGGGAGCCGCATCAGTGGGGCCAGAGATGCTTGGGACGGGAGGGGCTGCCTTCACCACCCCAGAGCCAGGCTGGACCCCTCCAGTGCCAGGGTCTGTAGAGGGAGGAGGCCTCCTGGGGCTATCGGCAGAGGGATGGGGTGCTGGGCCGCACCCTGTTCCTGAGCTGTCCCAGGCCATTCCTACCCACTGGGGCTTCCAGCCTTGGTCAGCAAGGGGTCCTCCCCTGTCCTGCGATGCGCGGCCCAGCAGCCTCTGTCCCTGCCTCTCTGCTGCTGTGGTCGGCTCTGCCTTCTGCCCTGCAGAGGGGAGCCGTCTCGCCCCTCAGGGACTGCGGCTGGCCTGGCTCTTGTGGGCCCCTTGAAGGTCTGGCTCTTCCCCTCCCCGTGAGTGACAATGCGTGGCTCCTGGGTGTACCCACCAGCATTTACCCACTCCACCCTCCTGGTGGCCCCATGCCTGCAGGCTGTTGCCATCCCATGTCTCATCCAGGGAAACTGAGGCACAGAGAGGCTCCTCACTACCCGGCCCGCCCCGCTCATACACAGAGCTGGGCTTCCCGCCAAGTAGGAGCCTCTGCACTGGGCTCCGGGAAAGGTGGCAAGAGGACGCGACCTCTGAACTCAGTGCCCTCATTGTGAAATGCGTCACCCCTGAGCTGTGTCCGGGACAGCTGGGAGATGGGGGATGATGGAGGGCAGGGCAGCCAGGAGGGTCGCCCCCGGGACCCGAGTGCTGTGGCCTGGCCTGGCGGGTGGATGGAGGGGGCATCCTGGAGTGGTGTGAGCCGTGACCCTGGTGGGCCGGCTTCCGAGCAGCACCTCCAGCTGGAGCCGGCTCCTGCTGCCCTCACACCCCTCCTGTGACCCCAGTGGCGCCTCCTTCCCACGGTGGGCAGGCCGAGACCCCTGGGGTCCAGGACCGTCACGCCTGCACCCCTACACCGGCGTTCTCTACACCGGGTCTCGCTCAGCCTGGCCTCGTAGCTCCTGCCTGGCGGGGAGGGGGTGTGCGGAGGGGCCCAGACCTGAAATAATTCACTTTCTCTCCCCCCAGCTTTGAAGTGAGTCAATTTTTCAAACCACATTTGCTCTCTTATTGTTTATTTTCGGGCAGCAGCAGCAATTTTCGAGGCCGCTGCCGATACCCACCTCAGATATCTCTCGGGTCACCTGTCATTCCAGAAAGGTCAGTGATTCATTTAAAGTTTCATCACTCTTCACATAAGCAGGCAGACACCATTTCATTCGCCGCAGCCTTTGTGTGGGCCAGAGACCCCAGCCTGTCGCCTCCTTCCTGGCTGGGGAATTGACGGCAAGGCCAGCACCTCTGCCTGTGCGTCGCACCCACTGCCCCTCCCCTGCCCCCCGCAGCCACCTAAACAGACTTTCATTTGGAGGCAATTTGGGAGGTGGGGGCCCAGCTTCCCCGTGGGGCTTCTTGCCCCAGGTCTCTTAAAATGGAATTATCCAATTATGCTAGGCCCCCTGCATCTCTGCCCAGCCACCGTGTGGATGACACCACCAGCCATGGCTGAGGCAGGCCTGGCCCTGCGTGTAGCCACCGACACCACCATGAACCAGCCCCGGTGCCCTAGCACACCAAGGTGACATCCACTGTCCCACCTCCCCCGGCCCCACCTCCCCCAGCCTCACACTAGCTGGACTGGCCGCCCATCTAGTTTGGCACCTACTCCCCATCGGGCACTTTCAGCCACGTGCCAGGCCCTGTCATAGTTTAGGGCCCCCAGGAGGGACATATCCTCCCTGCAAGGAGCTCACAGCCCAGGGGCGGGGGTGCCAGGGGAGGGCGGGAGAGACAGACATTGGTCCCGGGGAGCGGGTGATCCTGGCAGGCCTTGAGGGTTGGGCATGGCAGATGGGGCTCAGCCTGTCCTGCAGACTTTCCAGGTGGGGTTGAGGGGCGCAGTGCACCCGGGAGGGAGCAGGAGGAGGCCTAGGAGCTAGGGTGACGGGGCCGGGTCCCACGGAGCTCCTCCCGCCACGCCCTGACTGCTCAGCCCTGGCCTGTGTGAACGGTGGACGGATGGGCCCTCGAGGGTGGTGTGTCGGGAAGAGCAGCTGGAAGGGCGAGGCCGCTGCCTGGTGTCCCCGTTGTATGGGGAGGCCCCCAGAAAGCAGTGCTTTTTTTTTCCTGCATGGGGGACCCAGGTGGGTGTCAGACCTGCTGCAGCTCCAGGGGTCCCTTGGGAGGTCTCCGGCCCTGCCCATTGGCAGCCTGGGATGAGGTGGGGGCCTGAGTCAGTGGGACAGGGTCTGGAGGATTGTCCCAGCCTCCACCCCTACCTCTGCTGTGGCAGCTGGGGCAGAGCTGGGCAGGAGGGCCCTTGAGACGGAGTCCACAAGACAGCCGGCCCCTGGGAGGCCTCTGCCTGCTGATCCAGGAGCCTTGAGCTTCTTGGCCCCCGCTCCAGGGCTGGGCCCTAGGGCAAGGCTGGTCCCCGTGTCCCTGACGTCCAGCCCACACAGCCTGGACCTGACAGGAGCTGTTTCCTCTGAACCCACCCTCACCCCGCAGAGGACGTAGGCAGTGGTGCAGGTGCTAAGACAGAAGACACAGCGACAGGACGGTGGTCAGGGCTGGGTGCAGGGCGATTGCCTGAGCCCGAGAGGCTGAGGCAGGAGGATCGCCTGAGCCTGGGAGGTCGAGGCTGCCAGGAGCTGTGATCGCACCACTGCACTCCATCCAGCCTGGACAGCAAAGCGAGACCCTGCCTCAAAAAAGAAAAAGAAAAAAGTGGTCAGGCAGAGCAGGGCAGAGGGGAGGCAAGCTGATGGGGACCACAGTGTGCTGGCCACAGCAATGGCGCCTTTCTTGTCCACCCTGGCTGTGTGGGGCCTGCAGGGACAGTGCACACGTGGGAGCCCAGCCCCTGCCAGGGCCTCGGGTGGGTGGGTGACCTCCTGGTGCAGCCCTGTCCTCCTGCGCCGGGGGCAGCGGTGGGGGAGGGGCTGAGGGTTAGAGGGAGAGTTTCTCCCGTGGCCTCACCTGCCTATAGACGTGGGTTGCTGGTTCATTCGGCCTGGGGAGCTGCTGACTTGAGAGGCACCCCTGGGGCTCCTGCAAGGGGATGAACCCAGCCCCTGCATGCCCCAACTTTAGGCCAGAGCCCTCCTTTGCAGAGGCGCCCCAACTCTGACCCCTACTGGAGTAGGGCACCCACTCCTGCCCCAGCCCTCAGCTCACCTCACACTGAAACAGGCGGCAGGGCTCAGCCCACCCCTGGCAAGGCAGCCCCCACATCGGCTCAGCTGAGTGCCTGGACTCTGGGGAGGGAGGACTTGCTCAGCGGTCCCTGCATTAGGGAAGTGGCCTGTGCCCCAACCATAGCACCCAGTGAAAAGTGGGAGGGGCCTCGCCTGGGTCACACGTGGTGGAGCCTGCCTCAGGGGAAGGGAGAGGGAGAGGGGGACAGGGAGGAGAGGAAAGAGGAGGGGGCGGCGTGGCAGTACCCCGAGGGATCTGGCACCACAGACCCCATAGCCTGGCACTCGGGGCGCCTGGGCAGGTGTCTGGGGTGAGTGTGTGTGTGGCTGGCAGGCGGGATGTGTGGTGTCTGTGCATGTGTGTTTGAGTAGTGTGGGTATGTACGTGTGTGTTGTGAGGGGGCACAACCTCCCAAAGGGCCAAGCAGGCTGGGCTGGGCTGGGCCAAGGCCCGCCCAGGCTCTTACAGAGGTAGGGGAGGTGCTCTGGTCCTCCAGGCTGAGGGCAGGCCCCCCCTTGAAAATTGTGCTATTTGCATAATTCTTTCTTTTTTTTTTTTTTTTTGAGACAGAGTTTTGCTCTGTCGCCCAGGGCTGGGGTGCAAAGGGTGCAATCTTGGCTCACTGCAACCTCTGCTTTCTAGGTTCAAGCAGTGCCCTGCCTCAGCCTCGCAAGGAGCTGGGATTACAGGCTTGAGCCACCACGCCCGGCCTGCATAATTCTTTCTTTTTTTTGTTGTTGTTGTTTTTTGAGATGGAGTCTCACTCTGTTGCCCAGGCTGGAGTACAGTGGTGTGATCTCGGCTCACTGCAACCTCCGCCTCCCGGGTTCAAGCGATTCTCCTGCCTCGGCCTCCCGAGTAGCTGGGATTACAGGCGAGCGCCACCATGTCCGGCTAATTTTTTGTATTTTTAGTAGAGACAAGGTTTCACCATGCTGGCCAGGCTGGTCTCGAACTCCTGACCTCGTGATCCGTCCGCCTAGGCCTCCCAAAGCGCTGGGATTACAGGCGTGAGCCACCGCGCCCGGCCTGCATAATTCTTTCTTATGCACTCCACCTGTGCTGACGAGGGCCCACGCCTCCCCAGCCTCCTGTCCAGTGCTGCCCCTGTGGCTGTGGGGCCTGGGGCCTCTCAATTGGCCTCTGTGCCTTGTCTCCTTGTCTGTGAAACACTCAAGATGTCCCTCAGGTCCAGGTGCCATGCCCCGTCCGTCCCCTGGTGGACTCCTGGCTGGCCCGAGTCCCATGGAGTGGAGCTTCAAGAAGATTCAAGGCCCTCAGTGGTGCCCGGGGGTGTGCAGAGACCCTGAGGTCTGCTTCTGTTTGCCACAGCCCTCCTCGTTCCCACCACCTGTGGTCTTTGCTGTTTGGTCCACTGGCCCCTCCACCTGCTCCCACCACCCGCCTGCCCGTCAGCCCTGGGAGTCCCTTCCCTGTCGAGCCAACCCTGAGCCCCTGGCCCCTTCTTGGGTGTCTGGGTTCCCTCCCGTCTCTATTCTTCCCTGGTCCTCATGCGTCCACCTCACCATGGACTGGAGGCTCCAAGGCCTTTCGGAGAGCCCAGGGCTGGGCCCCAAGCAAGACTGGCGGCAAGACTGGAAGGAGAAAATGAGTGTGAGGGCTACAGGGAGGCAGACGGTGTCCAGCAAGGGTGGGGCCAGGGCGGAGCTGAGATCCTCAGATAGAGACCAGCCCATTGGGGAGAAGACCTTGGTCCTGGGAGGGAAGGGGGAGCCCTGTCCTGGTCTACACTGGGGGCCTTCCTGAAGCCCCCTCCCCACAGAAACTCACTCACCAGCCCGATACTGCTTGAGGTTGGCACTAGCTGTTTTGAAGTTCTGTATAATGATGGTCTCACCCACCCACCCACCTACTACCCATCCACCCACCCATCACCCATCCATCCATCCGCCACCCACCCATCACCCATCCATCCATCCACCACCCACCTACCCATCCACCATCCACCAATCACCAACCACCCATCACCCATCCACCCACCCACCCGTCCATCCATCACCCACCAACCCACCCCGCCACCCGTCATCCATGTGATCGGCACGTCCACAAATAACACAGGGAACACCATGGGGCCAGGCGTGGTTGGGGCACTGGGGATGCCCCGTCTGTCTCTCCCCTGTCTCTGAGGAGGGCGTGTTCCAGAGCAAAGCTGCTGCAGAGGGTACAGAGCTGGTCCATGGCTCCACCTTAGGTACAGGAGGGGGAGGGTGCGCTGGGGCAGGGCTGGGTGTGGTGGCCGCAGTCACTGAGGTCCAGCTTGGGGCTTGTTTGAGTCCCTTAGTTCAGCTTCAATGCTTCTCCTCTAACACTGTTTGAGGACCGAGCCCTCTCCTCCCCGGTACCCGCCCCTGCTCCCCCCACCTCACCCCACTCCCCCATGCCCCTCAGACCCCACAGGGTGGGAGCAGGGTCCCCTCCACCCAGGGAGAGAGGTGCTTGTTCCCCGGGTGGGGGGTCGCCTGGAGAGCACCCGGCTGCCCCACCTGGAGGACGCCGGCCCCACGTATCCTGCTGTGCTTCTGCTCCAGCCAAGTGCCAGGCGGGGTTGGAGCTGCCAGCCCTGCGCTCTGGCACCCCGGATCCCCTGGCCTTGGTGACAAAGGGTCTGCCAGGCCAGGAGGGAGACGGCCCGGGGAAGGAACGCGGTGCTGCACCCGCACGCACCCCTGCGCACGCCGCCGGGAAGAGAGAGAAAGATAACTGATGGGTGATGTTTTAAGGCATATTAACCCAATTACAAGTATATTTTTACAATCGTGGCTCCAACATTTATCACGCAGCATTTATTAGCCCCGGAGCTGGGCTGTGCCACGTGAAGGCTATGAAACAGCAGCCTTTCATTATGCTCTGCCCGCCGGGCTCCATCCTGCGGCTCTTAAACCGCATGATTTTATCAAAATCTTCGGAAATTGAAGCAATCACTAAAAGGTGTCGGGGAATTAAAATGTTCTGTCTCGGTGGAAGAGATACACTTCTTGTAACATATATCAGTGGCTCTTTTTTTTAAAAGACACATTACTATGCAGAGAAAAGGCATCACACTGGGAGGGGTGCGTTCCAGAAGGATCGGACGACAGCAATTCTTCACGCTTAAAAATCATCTTCTGAGGGACGTGCTGCCTGCAGAGCTGCTAGTGCGGCTGCTCTGGGAGCACCAACGTGGCTTGTCTTACCGACTTCCTTTCTCAGCCTCATTGTTTGGGGGCTGCGGCCCCCGTCAGCCCCCGCTCTGAGGAAATAGATCCAGGCAACCCCTGAAACAGAGTGGGGATCCTGGCTCCCATCCACGCCCCTCAAGGCCAAGGGCCTGGCAGAAGGCGCAGTGTTTGGAGTTGGCCCCATGTTTCTCCAGCACACTCCGTGCAGCTGCAGATGCAGGCCTCGCATCAGAGCAGGCCTCCTGTGCCCTCCCCTCCTGTGCCCTCCCTGCCGCCTGGGGCCTCGGTGGAGCTGTTTTTCTCCTAGAATCTTTTCCCACTTACCTCCCCACAGCCGGAGAAGGGGCAAGAAGGGGCTGGGCCCCTCAGGACTCACAAAGGGGGTGCGTAGGCAGCAGCAATGGCCAGGAGGTGCAGCTTGGCCCTCAAAGGGCACCTTACGGGTGTTTCTTTTGGAACAGTCCGGGGTTTCCACGAGGTCGTTCTTGCCATGTTCTGCCAAGGTCTTCAGTTCTTTTTTTTTTTTTTTTTGTGATGGAGTCTCGCTCTGTCGCCCAGGCTGGAGTGCAGTGGCACGATCTCAGCTCACTGCAACCTCCGCTTCTCAGGTTTAAGCGATTCTCCTGCCTCAGCCTCCTGAGTAGCTGGGATTACAGGCACCTGCCACCACATCTGGCTAATTTTTGTATTTTTAGTAGAGATGGGGTTTCACCATGTTGGCCAGGCAGGTCTTGAACTCCTGACCTCAAGTGATCTGCCTACCTCCGCCTCCCAAAGTTCTGGGATTACAGGCGTGAGCCACCGCACCCGGCTGGTTCTCAGTTCTTTGGGGACGATGGGCTGTACCACCCAGATGCCCCCTGCAACCACATAGGGCTGGATGGGGTAGGAGGCACTGTGGGGGGCTCTGGAGGGTTTGACTTCCCCTCTCAGGAACTTGAGACTGTTTAGGGACCCACATGGTTTGTGCTGGCTCAGTTCTGAGGGAGGGGCTGGAGGTCTGGAGCAGGGAGGGGCACACCTGTGTGGGGTGTGTGGCTCTCGATGGCCTGGACCCAGCAGCATGGTCCCTGGGCTCCTGCCTGGCCCCAAGGAGGAACCTGGTCCCCCAGTACGTGTTTGCTGTGGGGTCTGAGTTGGGAGTAGATGGGGGGACACAGGGCAGTCTTCAGGGCTCCCCTGGCCTCAAGCTGTGTCGGGCTGGTGGGGTTCTGCTGGGTTTGGGTTTAGGAGGCCCCCACTCTGGGCAGTGGTGGGGAGAGGAGCAAAGGCAGGGGAGAGAGGGGACCCTCAAGGGGGACCCCGATAGAGGGCCAGGCGGCTGAAGGCCCTGCCGATGTCTGGCTGGAGCCCAGGGGCGCCCGGTGCCTGTGCTCTCCAGATGCCTTTGGTGTCTGGGGAGCCCAGGCCTGCGGGAAGAGGCTGGAGTCCCAGTGAGGGAAAAGAAGGTGCTTGGCCCACTGGCTTCAGAGATGCCAGAGGAGCTGCCCGTCCCCTCTCGGAGCCTTGGTGGCCTGGACGCTGAAGTAGGGGAGATGGCGATGCTGGAGGGAGGCGCAGAGAAGGGTGCAGAGCTGCCCAGGGCAAGCCCCCGCGGGCCTTTCCCACCTGCCAGGGGCTGTCTCCCTCTCCTCTGTCTCTCCCTCTGTCTCTGTCTCTCCCTCCTCTGTCTCTGTCTCTCGCCCATCTCTGCCTCTCCCCTTGTCTGTGTCTCCCTCTCTCTATCTTTTCCCCTTTTAAAGGAAGTTTCATGGGAGAAATATAGTTGGGAATCTGGAAGCAACTCGCGTGTACCGTGTGGCATGGCCTTGGTGGAGGCCATAGCAGCACGCGTCAGGCAGACACCGTGGGAGTGTAAGAGCCAGTCCCTGAAGGTGCCCTTCCATCCGGTCCGTGTAGGGGCGTTCCTGCAATGACACAGCTGTGGAAAGAGGGCAGATGAGTGGTGTCTGGACGGGGTGGTGCGGTGGGTGGTGGAGGGCCAGGAGGGTCCTTGAGGTGGGAACAGCGCCCACATCTGGATGGTGCAGCCAGCGTCGGGTGGTGACACTGGCCACAGCTTGGCAAGAGGGTACCTTTGGGGGAGGGTGGGCGGGGGTGCACTTGGTCTCTGCGTTGTTTCTGATAACTGTATGTGAATCTACAATTTTCTCAAAGCAAAAAGTTTCACTGAAAACAATACATGGCTACAATAAAAAGTCCAGAGAACGTGGAATTATGTAGAGGGGACCTGCCAGTCCAGCATCCCTCAGCCTGGCCCCTGCTGCGAGGACACGAGTCAGAACTCAGCCCCCGCCACACCACGCATGGCCCCTGGGGGTGGCCTGGTGATTCTGTGGGTGTGGCCTGGTAGGGGCCTTGGAGCCAGCCCTCTCCTCGTCCCTCTGTCTCTGGGTGCACTTTTGCCCAGCACAGGAGCAGGGACTCTCACGGGCCACCTCAGCAGGGACAGGCAGCAGAGGCTGGACGGCTGCTCTTGTGGCCCCACGTCTCGAGATGGTGGTGCTGGTCCCCATTGAGCTCAGCTGTGCCTTGGACAGATAGTGACCAGGGGTCACACCCAGTCCTATGGACCCTCGCTCAGCACCTGCACCACACAGAGGATCAGCTTGGCCTCTGGGGTGGGATTCTCCTCTGACAGCACAAGAGAGGAAGAGACAAAGGGCCCCAGTAGACCACAGATGGGCCTGCGTGAGGTCTCTCAACGCATCAGAACTGGTGCCTAGAATGGAGCTCCGATTCCGCTGCTGCTTCTCTACCTGACTGGACTAGGGACGGGGCCTGGCTCCTGGGAGCTGTGTGCTGGCCTTCCCGCGGTGCTGGTTAAACACCAAGTGTCCTGACAGGCTTGCAGTGTCAGGAGGGATCTGTGCACAGGACAAAGGCTGCTTGGGTGCTGTTTTTTCGTCTGCTGTCTGTGCCACGAATTTATACCAGTGGTGACTTCCCAGGGCTCCCACCGACCCCAGCCCCACCTCACCAGCCACATAAAGTATATAAAGTATCAGGGGATTCTCATGTGTCCAGCACCACCAAGCCTCGAGGTGGGGCAGCCCTGCTGTCCCCAGCCTGTGGTGGGCCCCCAGCCCCTGCATGCCCCTTCTCAAACTTCAGTAGACAAAAGTCTGGGAGGGTCAGCAGGGCGCCAGGATGTGGGGAGGCTGTCCTGGCCACTGTCCAATGGCCACGCAGGACTAAGGCAGCATCTGTGCAAAGAGGGGCTGGTGGGCTGCTGCTGCCCACCTTCTTGTACCCCTGCTGCTGGGGCCCTGTGGCCATCCAGGGCCTGGGGGTGGGTGGGGGTCCCTGTGGGCAGAGGGACCAGTTGTGCATTTCTTTCCTTTCAGTGGCTGCGTCTTCCCTGTCCTCTGACTCCTGTGGGAGCTGGAATCTGTGCCTCCCTGTCCCTGGCACATTGGCACTGGCTGGGTCCCATGGTGCTTTGGTTGGTCCCCGATGAGCAAGCTGTGTCCCCATCCTGTGGGGGGATGGGGTGGCAGACGGCCCGGTGGGCCTGTGCACGGCTTTGCCTGGGGCCAGCAGTCCGCAGAAGGAACAGACTTCCCCACCTCCACACCCCAGCGCTCCTTCCTGGTGGCAATGAATATTATGAAGGAGATGTGAACTTCGTAAAACTTAAGCACCTTAAACATTCTTTTTTAAGAGACAGGGTCTTGCTCTGTTGCCCAGGCTGAAGTGCAGTGGCACCATCATGGCTCACTGCAGCCTCCAGCTCCTGGGCTCAAGTGATCCTCCTGCCTCAGCCTCCTGAGCAGCTGGGACTACATGTGTGGAGCCACCACACCCGGCTAACTTTTATACTTTTGCAGAAATGGAGTCTCCCTATGTTGCCCAGGCTGTTCTCCAACTTCCAACCCCAAACGATCTGCCTGCCTTGGTCTCCCAAAGTGCTGGGATTACAGGCGTGAGCCACTGCACCTGGCCTAAAACTATTAAAGCATAGATCCACATTACCAGATTTTTGAAAAGAAGATAGAGAAGAGAACCCAAAATAATCTTGATGACGGTAATACCCCCCACCGTGTGGGGTCCCTTATGTGCCCTGCTTCTATATCCCCGGGAGCAGTGCCACTATCATCCTTTTTTCATGACGGGAAACTGAGGCTGGAGATTGTTAGCTCCTGCCTAGGGCCCCCCCACAAGGAGAAGGGGACACAGGCTGGGACGGGTTCTGGGTCCCTCCCCTTCCTCTGCCTCCAGGAAGTCTTCCAGGCTGAGCCCCGACCTGGTGACCTGTGAGTCGGTTTTTCTGTCCATCTGCCTCCTGCTATGTGGGGCTGCTGGAGGCAGTGCCGCTGCTGGCTCCCAAGGGAAAGAAGGAATCTGCCCAGAAGGGGCTCAGGGACCTCGCAGAGGAGGCTCGGGCTTGGCTGCCCTGCTGGTAGCCTGGGGGGGGGGGGCCTGGGGCTGCGGCGCCCCTCCCTGCAGCGGCCTCTGCTCACCCTTGGCCCCGGGAGCTGCCCCCAGAGGCCCCGCTCTCCCTCGGGTCGGCCTCCGGCGACTCAGTCCTGCCCGAGACCATATTTCCTGCTTGTTGGTGTCACAGACTTTGCCACGCAGGGTCAAGAGTTACCCTGCCCCATCCTTTGTGTTCTAAATTTAATTGTTGCACTCCTTTTCTCCCTTAAAAAGATCAGTAAAAACTGTTAATTTGATCAATACTTAATTTTTTCACCCGAGCGCGCGTCTTCTGCTGGCCCGTGATAAGCTGGCGGCAGGGCAGAGGGACAAGTGAATTGTCAGGTATTTCTCCAGTCTCCCGCGGCCACTCCACCACTTAGAGCCGTGTAATTTATACCCCGGCAGCCGCTCTGCAATTACCCTGTCTATTGCTGTCGACAGTATCGCGCTATCTTTTAAATAGATCCGGCCTGGCTGGTCCAGACGAGCGGCCAGGACAAATGACGCCATCCCTCATCCCGCAAGCCCTAAAGAGATAAGTCCCTTAAAGAGGGGACCATTTATCAGCTGATACAAGCTGGATACTTACAAGCCCACTTCTTTGTTTGGGCTCTTTTCAGATTTCCAAAGCTATTGATCTACCAAGGCGGGAGCCGGGCTGGGGCGTGGGGCGCGGGGTGACTGTCAGGGGCGGCCCTGGGCATGAGCTCACCCTGCTCGGAGGGGCCCTGGCGTGGCTCCGGGCCGCGGTCCAGCCTCCCCGGGCCTGGCCTGAGCGCACCTGCCTTGCGGGCTTCCCTCCTGCGGGCGCGCGGGGACGTGGGTGCCTCTGCTGACTCCGAACCTCCAGTTTGCAGACGAGGCGCCTGGGCCAAGCCCTGGACCCGCAAGGCCGGTGTCGGGAGGGCTCAGATAACCCCGGCCCCGGACCCAGGACCTGGTGCTCCTCTGGCCGCCACCGGTTCCCGCACAGGACGCCTGTGTCCCCAAGACAGAGAACGCCGGACCCTGTGCCGCGCCTGCTCGTGCTCCGCGTGGGCCCTCGGCCCTGGGACCTGGGGAGAAAATGACTCTCCTGGGCTGGGATGGGGCAGCAGCTGCCCCGAATCGGGCCGGCTCCATTGCCACAGGCGAGCCGGGCAGGGTGTGAGCGGCCCCGCGCCCCGCAGCCAGGACCTCGGCCATGTGCCCTGCAGACGCCCCTCCTGCGGGGCCAGTGTCCGGGGGGCTCCAGGCGTGCGCGGGTGGGACGTGGTGCCCGGCGCCCACTCAGGCGCCCCCGCGGCCGCCTCTCCTCCCTGTGGGCAGCGGTGGCAGGGGCTGCCTGGGCTTTGCGGCGAGCTCCGTTCCTTCTCGCTCCTCCCACCCAGGCCTCAATCAACTCCTTCCTTCCATGCTGCGAAGATCCTGCCCTCCGGTCCCCAGGCTTCCAGGCTCTCCGGTGTGATGACCCTGAGCTCGCCCTGGCCTGGCTCAGGAGAGGGGCTAGGCAGGGGGTGCAGAACCGAGTGTCGGGGAGCCCCTGGGTGTGGCTAGCGCCCGGGAGCCCTAGGGCCCCTCCCCCGGCCCTGTTTCCCCCCAGGAAGGACCGCGGCGCGTCCCAGCCTCCGGCATCCCACCTCCTGGCCCGCTTGGCCTTGCTCAGGAATCCTGGGCTTGGGCCCTGCCCCTTCGGGACTTTAGGGGTAATCTGTGTGGTCTCCGCCTCGCGCCCTCCAGGCCCGCGCGCTCTGACGCTGCCTCCGGAGCCCTTGCTCTGCCCGCGGAGACGGATGGGGCCGCGTGTGTCTGTGGCTGGTGCGCGCTGTGCACCGCCGGTCATCTGTTTGGTCTTAATTTAGAAAACCTTCACGAGATTATTACGTGGCACTTTCTTTTCCCTGGGGTGCTTGATGGTATCAGGTGGGTTCAGAGCTCAGCCTCTCCAGTTTATCTTCCTCAGAGAGCTGCATTAATACGTAGGCACAGCGGCCCGACAAACCCCACAGAACAAATAGAAACCATCTTAGCAGCGTCTCTCTTTAAAAATAGCATCCATTTATCATCCAGCTGGATGGTCCTGGGCTCAGCCTCTGGTCTGGGGTGACCGACTGCTTTGGGCTTAAATATCCACTCTCCCGTTTCACTCTCTTTCTATTTAAAGTCTTTTCTTTCTACCCTGCACCCAAGAAGGAGGCCCCCAAAACTTGTGTCAGCAGCCAGAAAGGGGTGAGCAGCTGGCACTCGGGGTGGAGCTTTCCAATTTGTAAAGGAAGGGGGAGCCCTGGAGGGTGACCTCCTGCGGCCCTCTGGGGAGTCCCCCAGCTCAGGGTCTCCGGGTTTCCTTCTGCTGCTGAGATCCCTTTCTGTCTCATGCTTTCCCCTCAGGGACTCCCAGGGCCCTGGATGGATCCCAAGCCCACACCTGGAAGGAACTGGAAGTCGGGTAGGGCCTTAGGCTGGACCATGTGCTCAGAAGGAACCAGGACCTACCTATTCATCTATCCACTCACAATAACATGAACTAGGGTATTTGATGTGCAGGTGGGCTCTGTGTGGGGTGTTGCAGTTGCTGTGGGAAACAAGACTGACTGCCACTCCATCCTGGCAGAGCTTACCATGCTATGGCCAACACTCTGTAGGAACGTCATGGGGTACATGTGCATACGCATTCTCTCTCTCTCCTCCATTCCTGGCAAGTGCAGGGGTGCCTGGCTTCTTTAGGTGCGTCATATGTCCTGGAGTGCAGAGTCCACAGTGTGTCCAGAGGGGGGCCAGCCTGCAGAAATAAACCCTAATGCAACAGTGAGTACAATAAATGTAAATGAGTTAGACTCAGTGATCTGAAAGTAGAGACTCACAGGTTGAATGAAAAACAAACTGCTGCTGTATGTTCCTTAGAGAAGACACATTTTAAAGGAAAGGGCACAGAAAGATTGAAAATCAAGGGATGGAAAAGAGATACAACAAGCAAATATGTACACCCAAAGCAATGTGGGATAGCAATTCTAATGTCAGACAAAATAGAAATAAGGCCAAACCAATCACAAAAGACAAAGATGAATATTAGGGACTAGTTCAAAAGAACAACAGACCAAGAACATGGAATGATTATATATATATGTGCATTAAATAATGTAGTCTTAGAATATATAAAACTACAACTGAGAATATTACCAGGAGAAATATATGACTAAACTATGTTATTTAGAACTTTCAACAAATTTCTCTTATAAAATTATAGATTAAATATACAAAAGTCTATTTAATTTGAATGGCATAATAAATTAATTGAATTACCTTTGTTATCTATCAATTTACACATCTCATGGAGAACAGATTTCTTTTGTGCATACTTATTATTCACAAAAACAGGCCATGTGCTAGGCTACTGTATGGTCACCTTCAGAGGCAGGTAGACCCCTACCCAAAATTTATTTCAAATATTGGGAACTGATGGCTTCACACATACATACCAACAGGGCTTCAAATGGTTTGGATTGTTTGGATAACTGAGGTCTCTGAGGAGAGCAGGGCAGGCCTCCCAAGCAGGTCAAGAATGGCTTGAGAGAGCAAGGAACGGAAAAGTTTTTATTGTGGTTCAGGGCTGGACCTGGGTGAGAGTTTTCATGTGCGGGCAGGGCCTTTTGTGGTTTGAATTTCCCACCAGCACCAAATGAGGGAGCATCCAGGCTTTCTTATCAGCTTGTCCAGATGTGCGGCACAAGAGAAAAGGGAGGGATGCTTAAAAGCTGTCAGCAGCCAGACATCAAAAAATGGAGTTGAGCTGCTTATTTCAGCCACAAAAGAAAATGTGATAAATTTCAAAGAATTGGCATAATAAAGACTGTATCCTGTATTGTATAATGCAATACAATACATAAAAGAATTGTAAAAAAAGGAAAGTCCAGATGTCTGGGAAGGAAAATCATAAGTGCTGAATAACCCCTGGTTAAGAGAAAAATCATAAAGAAATTATACAACATTTAAAGCTCTGTGTGTCAGGAGCTGTGAGACATACCCAAAGCAGTACCTAGATTAAAAAAATTATGATTTTAAATAAACCTAACAGAATACAAAGAAAGGTCAAAAATAAATAAGCAAAGCATTTAACTCAAGAGGCTAGAAAAAGAACTAAAGATATAGCTAAGGAAACAAGATGTAGATAAAGAAAAAGCAGAAATCAGTGAAATAGAAAACATCTTTAACATTAAAAAGTCAGAAGATTTTCAAAGCTAAAACTGGACCTTGTAAATATAATAAGACAGGCAAGACTGATGAAAAAAGAGAGAAGAAGCAAAGTAAATATAGAATGAAAATGAAAAATAATGGCAAAAATAATGAAGGGAAAATTATGAGTGACTATACACTAATATATTCAGAAAGCCTAAATAAAATGAATAGATTTCTGTAAAATTATAAAATGCCAAATTGACACCACAGTAAATAGAAAATTTATAAGACTAATATCCATGAAATAAATTGAAATGGAAAACAAATAATTCCCCACTAGAAATCTTCAAGAAAGAGAAATTATTTCTTATGCAAACTCTTCCAGAGAACAGAAGAAAAAGAAATGTCTCACAGCTCATTTTATGGGCGAGCAACACTCTTATTCCAAAATCAGAAAAGGCAGTTGTAAGGCCTTTCAATAAAAAAATTAGAAATAAAATATAACCAACCCCAAGTGTATGTTTCTAAAAATCATTATCCAATAGGTTTATTTCAGGAATGCAAAGATGGTTCAACATCAGAAAAATCTATTGACATGATTTACCTTGTGAATAGACTAGAGGGGAAGAATTGCGTGATTATCTTTACAGATTAAAAAAGAATTTGATAGCACTGGATCTGTATTTATTGTTTAAACTCTCAGAAAACTAGTAATGGACAGAACATTTTCTTAACTTGATCGAAAGCTACCTATTTAAAGACTGACAGCAAACATCACTATTTATTAGAACAACTTTACACAGCATCTCCCACAGGAGCAAGTACAAGATAAGGGAATATCATGTCTATTTCTCAAATTCATCACCAGGATGAATAGAATAAGACAAGAAAAATGCATAGGAAGTACTGGATTGGAAAGGGAGGAACACACTGCTGTCGTAGGCAGATGATGTGATTACTTACACACAAAGCCCAACAGAATCTGCAGATGCATCACTAGAACTTACAAAACAATTTAGCAAAGCTGACTTCTACAAGATCATTGTATCATTGTCCATTTATGCATAATAAATTACTCTCAAGTTTAGCAGCTCAGAACAATAAACATTTATTGTTTCAAAGCATGGGAGCAGGCACTTGGGAGCAGCTTAGTTGGTTGGTTCTGACTCAGGGTCTCTCAGGAAGCTGAGATTGAAGCACTGGCTGGAACTGAAGTCACCTGAAGGCTTACCTGGGCTGGAGAATTCATCTTGAGGATAGCTCCACTCACAGAAGACCTAAGCTCCTTGCTGGCATTGGTGGAAGGTTCTTTCCTGATCATGTGGACCTACCTGTATGGCCACTTGGATGTCCTCATGACACAGCAGCTGCCACCACCCCCAGCAAGTGACCTGGAAGCCACTGAGTAAGGAGGGCACCATAGGGCCTTTGATGGCCAGTTCTCGGCAGTCACGCACCATCATTTCTGCCGCATTCTGTTCGTAAGAAGAGATCATTAAGCACAGCCCACGCTCAAAGGGAGTGGAATTAAGCTCCACCTCTTGAAGGGAAGGGCATTGGAGAATCTGGGAGCATATTTGTAAACCACCACAATTATCTTACAAACATCACTAGCGTTCTGAGGGAAAATAGAAACTGCAAATGGGGAATCACCACAACAGTGTTGAAACAATCAAGTACCTAGGAATTCACCTGAGGAGGAATGCACCAGACCCTATTTGGAGAATGCGAAAATCCCAGTCTGCTGAAAAGGTGGGCATGAAAGGAGAGCTATATCACAGCCACTGATGGCTGACTTGGATTAAGGATGCTAGTATTTCCTGAATTAATCTGTAAATTAAATATAATTCAAATGAAAGATTTTTGAGAAGTGTAATAAATTAATTTTAAAATGTACATTGAAAAATGAAGACGCAAGAACCTCTAGACAGTCTGTGAAAAGAAAGAGCAAAGGGAGGCAGAATTACCCTATCTTTATTAAAATATTAAATATAAATTAAAATACAATCATTTAAAATTTTAAAAAATTGCCTACATTTATAAAATGTATTAAAACATACTACAATGACATAAAAGGAAAAACAGTATGCCAATGGCACTGGAACAGATAAATAATAAAACTGAAGACAGATTCCCCCGATAAATCCATGTTTTTGTGGCAGCTTGATATCACAGGGTGATATGTCTTTGGAAAGGGAAGAAGTCTTTTTTTGTTTTGTTTTGTTTTTTTTTGAGGCAGAGCCTTGCTCTGTCAGCTAGGCTGGAGTGCAGTGGCGTGATATCAGCTCACTGCAACCTCTGCCTTCCGGGTTCAAGCGATTCTCCTGCCTCAGCCTCCTGAGTAGCTGGGATTACAGGCACGCGCCACCATGCCTGGCTAATTTTTGTATTTTTAGTAGAGATGGGGTTTCACCATGTTGGTCAGGCTGGTCTTGAACTCCTGGCCTCAAATGATCTGCCTGCCTTGGCCTCTCGAAGTGCTGGGATTACAGATGTAAGCCACTGTGCCTGGCTGTAAAGGCAAGAGGTTTTAAAAATGTATAATGTTTTCAAGCAACAGGTTTGGGAAAAGCTTCATGACATTGGTCTGGGTAATGATTTTTTGGATATGACCACAAAAGCACAGGCAACAAAAGAGAAAATAGATAATTGGGACTATATCGCACTAAAAAGTGTTTGCACAATAAAGGAAACAATCAGCAGAGTGAAGAGGCGACCAGTGGAATGGGAGAAAATGGTTATAAACTGACCATCTGATGAGGGGTTCTTATAAAAAATATACAAGAAATTCAAACAGCCCAATCACGGGAAAACAAATAACCTGATTGAAACATTGGAGAAGGACCTAAGTAGACATTCCTCTAAAGAAGACACACAAATGGCCAACGGGTGATAAAAAAGCACCCAGTGTCATGAACAGTCAGGGAAATAAAAATCAAAATCCCAGTGAGATATCACCTGACACCTGTTAGAACAGCTGCTATCAAAAAGATGAAAGATAACAAGTGTTGGCAAGGATGTGGAGAAAAGAGGAAAAGAGTGGAAAAGAGTACAGAGGTGCTGCAAAAAATTAAGAATAGACCACCACACGATTCAGCAATTCAACTTTTTTTTGAGACAAAGTCTCGCTCTGTCACCCAGGCTGGAGTGCAGTGGCACGATCTCAGCTCACTGCAAGCTC
>NW_012114677.1:1459115-1470202 GCF_000951035.1 Colobus angolensis palliatus
GGGAGGCGGAGCTTGCAGTGAGCTGAGATCGGGCCACTGCACTCCAGCCTGGGTGACAGAGTGAGACTCCGTCTCAAAAAAAAAAAGAAAATCAGCTTCATGGCTGGGGGGGTGGACCACCTGAGGTCAGGAGTTTGAGACCAGCCTGGCCAACATGGTGAAACCCCATCTCTACTAAAAACACAAAAAATTAGCTGGGCATGGTGGTGCATACCTATACTCCTAGCTACTTGGGAGGCTGAGGCAGGAGAATCGCTTGAACCCGGGATGCAGATATTGTGGTGAACCGAGATTGCGCCACTGCACTCCAGCCTGGGCAACAAGAGGGAAACTCCGTCTCAAAAAAAATAATAAATAAATAAATAAATAAATAACAAGCCTCACCAAGAGAGACCTGCACGCCCATGTTCATGATAGCACCATTCATAACAGCCAAGATATGGAATCAATCTAAGTATTCATTGACAGATGAATAAAGAAAATGTGGTTTATATACACAATTGAGTACTACTCAGCCTTTAAAAAGAAGGAAGCTGGGTGAGGTGGCTCATGTCTGTAATCCCAGCACTTTGGGAGGCTGAGGCAGGAGGATTGCTTGATCCCAGGAGTTCAAAGCCAGCCCAAGCAACATGGTGAAACCCTGTCTCTACTAAAAATACACATATACACACACACATAAAAATTAGCCAGGTGTGGTGGTGCATTCCTGTAGTCCCAGCTACTTGGGAGGCCAAGGTGGGAGGATCACGTGAGCCTGGGAAGTCAAGGCTGCAGGAAGCCAAGATTGCTACTGCACTCTAGCCTGGGTGACAGAGTGAGACCCTGTCTCAAAAACAAAGAGAAGGAAATCCTGTTATTGACAACGTGGATGAACAGGGAGGACCTTATGTTCAGCAAAATAAGCCAGGCACAGAAAGACAAAGACTGTGTGACCCACTCATATGTGGACTCTGAAGAAGTTGAACTTAGATGTAGAGAGTAGAGACACTGGGCCGGGTGCGGTGGCTTACACCTGTAATCTCAGCACTTTGAGAGGCCGAGGCAGGCAGATCATTTGAGGCCAGAAATTCGAGACCAGCCTGGCCAACGTGGTAAAACCCCGTCTCTACTAAAAATACAAAAATTACCTGGATGTGGTGGCATGCGCCTGTAATCCCAGCTACTCAGGAGGCTGAGGCAGGAGAATTGCTTGAACTGGGAGGCAGAGGTTGCAGTGAGCCAAGATTGTGCCACTGTACTCCAGCCTGGGTGACAGAGAAGACTTTGTCTCAAAAAAAAAAAAAAAAAAGAGAGAGAGAGTAGAGACATTTTTAGTCAAAAGATACAAAATTTCAGTTATTAATAGATTAGAAGAGTAAGTTCAAGAGATCTACTGTACAACATGTGACTATAGTTAATCATATATTGTGTTGTTGAAAGTCATTGAGAATAAATTTTGTGTTCTCACTACAAAAAATGATAAGCATATGAGGTTATTTAGCTAAATTTATGTTACTTAGCTAAATTTAGCCATTCCACAATGTATGCATCTTTTAAAACATCATCTTGTACGTAGTAAACATATATAATTTATAGTCAATTAAAAAATTAATTAATTAAAAAAACAGGTCTGCAAATACCATGACACTCCTCCCACTGAAAGTTGAAGTCTGTGTCTCCTCTCCTTAACTCTGGATTGACCTTAGTGACTTACATGTAACCAACAGAATGCAATGCAAATGACGCTGCATGACTTTTGAGGCTGGGTCAGAGAAGGCCATGCAGCCTCTGCCTGTACTCTTGGGACACTTGCCATACGGGCAGCCAGGCACAGAGTAAAAAGTCTGACTGTCTCAAGACCACCATGCTGGAGGGGTCACATGTAAGCATTTGTGTTGACAGCCCAGCCAAGCTCCCAGCTGACAGCCAGCCTCCATTGCCAAACCATGGGAGTGGCCAGTGGGGAAGTCCAGCCCAGATGGCTCTAGCCCCAGCTGACATCCAGGTGCAGCCACATGCCACTGTTCTCTCTTCCCAAATAAGAGCTGCCCTTGCTGAACCTTTCTCAAGTTACTCATGCTCAAAAATGTGAGCAAATTAAGATACTTGTTTTAAGCTGCAAGGTTGTAGGATAATTTGTTATGCATCAATAGTAACTGGAACATACAATGTTGGGAAAATTGCCTCACTTTATGAAAAACGGAAGGCAGGATCCCTACCTCATACCATATACAAAGAGAAACCTAAACATAAGAGATTCAAGACCTAAATGTAACCAGTAAAGCTGTAGGCTCATAGGAGAAAATGCTGCGGAATTTCTTTGTGACCTTGAATAGGAAAATATTTCTTAAGCAAGACTCCAAAAGAACAAATCACAAGATGAAAAATGGATGGATTTGAATATATCAAAATGAAGGATTCTGTTTGACAAAGAATTCAAGAGGCCATGTTAACGAATGGACGACAGAGGAATAGATGATATCGTAACATCTGAAATCCACAAAGGATTGATAGAATACATAAGAAACAGCCATCAATCACCTTGAAGAACACAAGGCCTCCAAAAGAAAAAGGGGCAGAGACACAAACAGAAGAGTCTCAGAGAGAACCTGAATGGCTGATGACAAACAAGGAGTGGTTGTTCAGCTTCTCCAGTCATCAGAAAGACGCAAATTGAAACAGCAGTGAGATAAACTCTGCACCCATTCAGAGAAGCAAAAATTAGATAATTGTATAGTTCCCAGGATTGACAAGGATGTGGGTCAAGGAGAACCTCTGGCTGGAGAGGGCGTCTTCTGGAAAGCAAGCTGGCAGCAGGTGGTGAAAGCAGGCAGGTGCCCACCCATGAGCCGGCAAGAACGACACTTGTGCTTCAACCCTCGCACAGGCCCCGGGAGGAGGCACGGGCATCAGGCGGAGCACAGCGGCAGGGTCAGGAGCACAAAGGCAAGGATGGCCCCACCTGAGCCACTGGGAGCTGCAGGACTGTCAGGGTTGTGCACACTCGCTGTACCTTGTAACCGAAGCTGCACATGAGGCGTGTGAGGAGCACATGAGGTGATCATGCAAAGTGCTTGATCTCTGCTGGCACAGACCAGAGATTATTGTCTTCCTGGGAGCAGAGACCAAGCACAGGGAAGCCAGTGAATGGCTTATTCCCCAAGGGAGACGCGAGACTCCTCTGACTAGCGACTTTGACCTTAGGCCTGTGCTGGGTCTAAGATGCGGCCACCTTGCCTCCTGCTGGTCCCACTCTTCTTCATGGGGCAGACCTGGGACCCTGCTTCCTTTGCTTTTCTCCCATCTCTGACTGTCCCCTGCCTGCAGAGGACACTCCACCCACCTCCTCTTGGTGCTGGTCCCCTCCCCAGTGCACTCCTGACAGCCTCTGGCCCTCCCAGAGAACACGATTCTGCTGGGTCTCTGGCACCCACAGTGTGTTCACCCAGCACACCCATCTCCCTTTGCCATCTCCCAGGACAACTGGGCATTGCCATTTCACTGAGAGTTGACTATCACTTTGTTTAGGCTCCTAAGAGCCATCTAGCAGTGAGTTTGCCCTATCACCCAGGTTCTTGACAGGATATTAATTCTCATGACCAAGAAAGAGAATTCAAATCAATGCATTCTTGTTCATCCAGGCTGGTCCCTTCATCTGGGACCTAGAAATCCAACCCCAAGGTTTTTCTCTGGATCCTGCCTATATATGTAGCTATGTTTTGGTTTGTTTTGTGTTAGTTGAGACAGGGTCTCGCTCTGTTGCCCAGGTTGGAGTGCAGTGGAGAACATAGTTCACGGCAGACTTGACCTCCTGGGCTCCAGTGATCCTCCTGTCTCACCCTCTCAAGTAGCTAGGACTACAGGTGTGCGCCACCACATCTGCCTAATTTTTGTTTTTGTAGAGGTGGGGGTCTCACCATTTTACCCAGGCTGATCATGAACTCCTGAGCTCAAGAGCTCCTCCCGCCTCAGCCTCCCAAAATGCTGGGATCGCAGGTGTGAACCACTGCACCCGGCCTGTGCCTCTTTTTGCAGCTCTTTCTGTGTACAGCCTCTTTCCTCCCCTACCAGGCCCTCCACCTCCCAGCTAGATCCTGCTGGAATTTAACACTGGCTCTTGTCCTGGCAGCTGGAGATGAGAGGGGGCTACCTCCTGAGGGGCACCTCTTATCCATGGGGGGCAGGTCTACAGGGTCTTCCACACAATAGACGTGCCAGCTCTTATGAGGGAAGGGGTGACTGCTGCAAGCCTGGCGTTCAGTGTTCAGGGGTCTGGAGAGCCACGTCCTCAGGGGCTGACACCTGGATGTCTCATCCCGTGTTCTGTGGTCCCAGCCTTTCCCCAGAGGGGCCCTGACCACCACATAACAGATGTGCCTTGGCTTAGCAGTGCAGTGTCTCTGGAGCTCTGGGCTCTAACACTGAGGTCTTCAGTCTGCCACTGCACCCGGCTGCCCTCCCCCTGAAGGAGATATGGGCCCTGTGAGTTCCCATGGAGGTCCTTGGCTCTCACTCTCTGCCTGAGTTGCTCACTGCCTCAGTTCCTCATGACTCCTCTGCGGGGGGTCAGCACAGCTCAGCAGAAACCGGCCAACTCCACCATCATTTTGGGCATCATCTTCCCCATCTTTCAAATGCCTGAGTCATCGCCTCTGCCCTCGTGTCCCCTGGGTATTTTACCAGGTCACCACCAGTGAAATATTTACTTGAAACATTCTCTCCCTGCCAGGACAGTAAACCAGAAGCAATACTGTATCCCTGGGGAAATGGCAGAGCCACCATCAAAGAATCAGGGGTAGTGATGCCTATTACGTTCCCAGTTTAATTCACGGTTTGGCCTGTGCAGAAGCCAGATGAATTTTGGAGAATGACTGTGGGTTATTGTTCACTTAATCAGGAGATCCCTCCAATTGAGCTGCTGTTCCAGACGTAGCATCTTTACTGGGGCAAATCGACACAGCCATTGCCTGCTAACATGAAACTATTGACTTGGCTAGTGCCTTTTTCTCCATCTCAGTTTGCAGTTCTTGGAAGCAGTTGGCTTTTACCTGAAAGAGCCAGAAGTATACCTGCATGGGGATATGACAGCTCTCCTCTCTGCTGTGATACTGATTGCAGAAACCCTGATTGTCATGCCATGTTCCACTACTGGACAACATTCTGCTGGTGGCTCGGAGGAGCAGGAATTAGCTGCCTTAGTAAACTAGAGGGTGGGAGATCAGCCCCACAGCATCCAAGTGTCTGCCCTTTGAGTAAAGTTTCTTGGAGCTTAGTGGTTTGGAGCATGTCAAATATCCCCCCGTGGTAAAAGGCAAGCTGATATGACTTGCACCATGACAAAAGAGGTACAGTGCTCTTGAGGGCTTTTTGGATTTTGAAGGCAACATATACTACCTTAGAGTATTCTGCTTTGACCCTTCTACAGAGTCACCCATAAGCTGCTAGATATGAGTGGGGACCAGAGCAAGAGAAGGTTCTGCAGCGAGTTAAAGCTCCACTACAAGCCACTCCATCACCTCACCCTTACAACTTTAGATTCTGTTAGAGATTGAATGTCTGTGTCCCTCAAGATTTCATATTCTGAAGCCCTGCTATGGTTTGAATATGTCCCCCAAAAGTTCATGTTTTGGAAACAATCCCTTTGCCTTTGTAAATAGATTAATATTGCTATTACAAAAGTGGGTTTATTATCTTGGGAGTGGCTTTTTTTTTTTTTTTTTTTTAATAAAAGCAAGCTCTTTATGGCTCCCTTGCTCTCGGGTTCTCACCATCGAATGTCCTCCACCATGTTATGATGCGGCAAGAAGGCCCTGACTAGATGCCAGCACCATGCTCTTGGACTTCTCAGCTTCCAGAACCGTGAGCTAAATAAACGTCTTTTCTTTACAAACTACCCACTCTATGATACTCTGTTATACCCACAGAAAATGGACTAAGACAAGCCCTAATTCCTACTGTGGTGGCATTAGCAGATGGAGTCTTGGGGAGATAATCAGGTTTAGATGTGATCATGAGGGTATAGCCTTCATAATTGGATTAGTGCTCTTATAAGAAGAGAGACACCAGAGTGCACGCTCTCTCACTCTCTCTCTCTCTCTCTCTTTCCCTACCATGTGAGGACATAGTGAGAAGGTGGCCTCTGAAAGCCAGGAAGAGAGCCTTCATCAAGTATCAAATCTGCTGGCCCTGTAATCTTGGAATCCAGCCTCCAGAACTGTGAGAAAGAAATATCTTTTGCTTAAGCCCTCCAGTCTCTGGTATTTTGTTATAGCACCTATGCTGACTGAATCTTCAACAACACTCAAAGCATCCATGGCAAAATAAATAAATAAATAAATACATACATAAATAAAAGGGACACTATATGGAGCCTTTGCTAAGCACCAGAGGGAAAATCACAGATATCCAGGGTTTGGGAGCAAATCTATACCCTCTTCTGAAGAGTACTTTTTTTTTTTTTTTGAGATGGAGTCTCGCTCTGTCCCCCAGGCTGGAGTGCAGTGGCGCGATCTCGGCTCACTGCAAGCTCTGCCTCCCAGGTTCACGCCATTCTCCTGCCTCAGCCTCCCAAGTAGCTGGGACTACACGCGCCCGCCACCATGCCTGGCTAGTTTTTTGTATTTTTAGTAGAGACGGGGTTTTACCGTGTTAGCCAGGATGGTCTCAATCTCCTGACCTCGTGATCTGCCCACCTCAGCCTCCCAAAGTTCTGCAGAGTATTCTTTTGGGAAACAGATTCTCCCTTGCTGCCAGCCTTGGTATAAACTAAACACGTAGCCATGGGGTATCAGGTGCCCATGTGGCCTGAGCTCCTCACCATGAACGGGTTACTGTCTGGCCACCTAGCCATAATGCTGAGCGTTCATGGCAGTGATCTACCATAAAGTGGAAATGGCATTTATAAGATGAAGCTTCAGCAGGTCCAAAAGGTGTGATTAAGCTGAGTGAGCAGGAGCTCAGACTCCTTAGACACCAGCTCCTCTTGCACGGCTTCCTCTCTTTCAGCCCATGCCCAGATGGTACGCCTGATGATATGTGGACAGGGGAAGGAATAACCTATTTGAGCCTGGCTTACAGATGGCTCTGAACTATGCTGGTGCCGCCCAAAAAGGGACAGCTGCAGCACTAAGCCCCACTCAGGAGTGACACTGAAGGGCAGTGGAAAAGGCAAATGTGCTCAGCGGGCAGAACTGACAGCAGTACATTAGACTGTTTACTCTGCAGTGAGACAGGTCCAGTCTGGTATGGATCTATACTGACTTCCGAGCAGTTGATTATGTTTGGCTGGACGGCCCAGGATTTGGAATAAACAGGATTGGAAGGTTGGTGACAAGGAAGTTTGGGGAAGAACTATGTACAGAGACCTCCCAAACTGAACACAGATAATGAAGATGCTGCACCTGTATTCCACATGAAGGGCTACCAAAGGGTGTCCACTGAAGAGATGGTTCTCAATTTTTGGGTGGATGAAATGACACTACCTGTGATGTCTGTCAGCCTCTCGCCCCTGGCAATCCCGGTGCTTGCTCAATTGGTCCATGAACAAGCAGCATGGTGGCAGTGTGGAGGCTGGGAATGGGCTTGACCTGTCTGCCCAGCCACCACTGCTCAGTGTCTACTCAGCCAACATCAAAGACTTATAGTGAGTCCCTGATACAGCACCAGGACAAACAGCAGCCATCTGTGGCTGACAATGTCGATGACATTGGAACTCTCCCATCACGGAGGGAGCAAAGACTTGTCCTCACTGAAATGGAGATCTATTCTGGATGTGAATTTGTCTTGTCTGTCCATGATGCTTCTCTGTTGACTTCCAGAATGCCTATCCACCATAATGGCATTCTTCCAGCATTCTGTGTGGCTGAGGAGACGGTTTCCCATCAAGTGCAGCAGTGGGCTTGGGCCCATGCAACCAGCTTTTCCTCTCACACCCTCCATCACTGGGAATCAGGTGGCTTCACTGACAGGCAGAATGGTTCATGAAAGGCATAGTTATGGAGTCAACTGAGAGACCACACCCTGAAAAGACGAGATTATCTGAAGGAGTATGGCTTGTGCTTTGAATCACAGACTGTATATGGTGCTGTCTCCCCACAACCTTATTGAAGGTCAATTTTACAATCTAGGTCTTTAAGTAACAGGATAGTCAGTGGGGCTATGAATTTGAGGAGAGATTCTTATAGACCATATGGATGCAATGACTATGCAGCCTGTGTGTCTTCTCTTTTGGGGAAAGACTGAGAACTTCTTTACTGGGATATCATTAGGTAGAAATATGAGTTGTTTTAGGATTGCAAGTGAGTTGAAATGCATGTGGAACGGTGCACGTGGAAGCTGAGCAGGCAGAAGGGTGACTGTGCCATGCTCAGCTCCAAATTCACCCTTCAATACCTGCTCTGTGATGATGGTGGGATTCTCTTCAGTATTTTCCTTTACAGGAGCCTGAGTGAAGCTTCCTCAGCAGAGGGCACTGGAAGGACATCGCAGAGGAAGAGGCCCTTTGGTGGCCCTGGCAGTGGCCCTGTTGGGCAGAGTAGCTGTGTGGGTGGCCCCAAGAGGCTGGTTGGCTCTTGAGGTCCTGTGCCCTCGAGGGGCTCAACCTCTGTGTCTGATACTGGCAGGTTGGGCATCCAGCAGTAGCAGTAGCTGGATCAATGTTGGTTGTAGGAGGCGGAGCCAATGGGCCTGGAGTGGCCTCCATTCCAGCCACCACGGCTGCTCATTCATGACCCCATTGCCAGCTGCCTCCTGCTAGTTGAGTCCTTCTTCCAAGTTGGCTGCTCAGTGGCTGTTCTGTGCAGGTGCTGTCTGGTAAACATCATATGTCAGACAGATCTTCACTTAGACTTGACGTCCACTCCATGGGCCCACGAGACCTCCTTGACCCTAAGCTTCCAATCTTTTACCCTCCAGGCCCCTGACCACCCAGCCAAACCCTTTGTGTACATAGTGACGGGGACATGTTCTGGGAGCTGTGTCATTAGGTGACTCCACTGCTGTGCAAACATCACAGGGTGAACTTGCACAAACCTGGGCAGCACAGCCTCCTGCACACCTGGCTGTATGGGGGAGCCTGTTGCTCCCAGGCTGCTCACCTGTACAGTGCGCCACTGTCCTGAACACTGCAGGCAATGGTAACACAGTGAGCATTTGTGTATCTAAACAGAAAAAGTATAGTTAAAATACAGTGCCATAATCTTATGGACCAACATCGTTGGTCTGTTGTTGACTGAAACATCGTTACGTGGCTCCTGCCTGTATATTCTAACTCTGGTCCATTTCTCTTTCCACATAAAGTGGATGGCCAAGTTCATTGCTGAAAGATCTGCCCACAGAGCAGGTCTCTCCTCACCACTGCCTGTCAGGGCTACCCCCAGAGGGCTGTTGTGCGGCCCCAGTCCATCTCCTCAGCATCCATGTCCACACACCCAGACTGTGACCCATCTGTGAGTGGAGCTCAGCTTCTCTCCCCTTCCATCAGCTCCTTGTGGCCCAACATAGCAGGGGCATCAGTGGAGAGTGGTGCCACTGTGTAAAGTCACAGTGAGTGGAAGGTAGCAGGTGCTACCGTGGAGGGTGACAGTGAATGGAGGGTGGTGTGGTGTCATTGTGGAGGATCATGTGGGGCCCAGGCCACTTGCCTGTGTGACTTGTCTTCTTCTTCCATCCTGCTCTTGGCCAATGCCAATGCCTGTTTCCATCTTACCGAGGGTTGTTAATGGGCCTATTTGGCTTCCACAGTGATGGCTTGAACACCATGGGGGGTTGGCAGCCCCAGCTCCCAATGGACACCTCCGACTGGAGGGTCACTTGGAGTCCTGTGGGCTCCATCAGGCCTGTCCCACCTTAGGACCAGCGTTTCTCTCTCCTGTGAGTGGCATGGCCGTACCTCAGAATCCGCAGCTCTCCCCCTGGGCTTCTCCTGTTGGGGCCTTGTAGCCCATGAGAGACACCCCTCTCCCTGCAGAGCCTGCCTGGCTGTTCAACCCAGACATCAGGCTGCCTGCTCTGCAGACAGACCTGGTCCTCCCGCACTGGAGGCCAGCAGCCTTCAGTGTCACCTTGTGTGGGTCAGAGCCATGTTCCCCAGTATGGGTTCTGCTGCCTCCAGAACCTGGAGAGGCCATGGGGCATGGTGCTTGCTTCTTGGCGGGAACCTCTCCACCAGCCTGGCCCTTCAGTGGCATTCTGGGAAGCTGGCTTGAGATGAGGAGAGCACATAGGACCCTGCTTAGGGAGGCTCTTGGGATTCACATATGTCAAGGCACAAAGAAGCAGGAGTGGCCGAGGGGAAACTGGGTGGTGATGGGTCCAGGCGTGAGGACTCGAGCCAATTCATCTGGAGCCTGGAGTTGGGGTGACTCTGCAGAGAGACCCCACTGGGACAGAGTGCCATCGCACCCCTTGTCCACTCCTCATTGGATGTGGGAGAGGACTGATCTTGGGCCAGGTAGCTATCTGAGGCCGAGGTCGGCCTCCAAGTGGGGTCTCAGCCAGGGCTGCCAGCCTCCTCTTAGTCTTCCCAGCCTGGGTGCAGGGTGTAGGGCCTCCCGTCCACTCTCTCAGGTCTGTATGGGTGGCATACATGGTCCTGGCTCACTCCCTGCCCTCCTGGTCTTTCCTCACGGGCTGATGGTGGTGTGCGTGGCAGGGAGGGGAGTGTCGCTCATCTGGATCCAGGAGGAACTCCGTGGACTCTGTCCAGCCCTGCTGGGCAGCAGGCCCTGATGGCCGTGGCCTGGCTGGGGTATAGGTCCCAGAGCATCTGCCCTGCCACACTGCCCCCACAGCAGGGACCCTTTTTATCATATCAGTATCAAACGCTGAAACGTTTACATGAGAATGGCGTCTCCTTGCTGTCCTAAAGCTCATTTCTTGGATCGCTGACAAGGTTCGGCTGTTTGCCACGTGCTGCCTTCAAGTAGTCAAGTAGCTCTGTGTCGCTGACGTAAAGAAATTTTGGGCGAGGAGTGATGGCTCATGTCTGTAATCCCAGCACTTTGGGAGGCCAAGGCAGGAGGATCACTTGAGCTCAGGAGTTGGAGGAGGCTGCAGTGAGCTGTGATCACACCACTGCACTCACGCCTGGATGACAGAGCAAGACCCTG
>NW_012114677.1:1470252-1472263 GCF_000951035.1 Colobus angolensis palliatus
AAAAAAAAAAAAAAGCCAGGCGTGGTGGCTCAAGCCTATAATCCCAGAACTTTGGGAGGACGAGGAGGGCAGATCACCTGAGGTCAAGAGTTCGAGACCAGCCTGGCCAAACCCCTGTCTTTATTAAAAATACAAAACTTAGCTGGGTGTGGTGGCGGGTGCCTGTAATCCCAGCTACTTGGGAGCCTGGGCAGGAGAATTGCTTGAACCCAGAAGCAGAGGTTTCAGTGAGCCGAGATTGTGCCATTGCACTCCAGCCTGGGCGACAACAGCAAAACTCTGTCTTAGAAAAAAGAAAAAAAGAAAAGAAAAAAACCCCGATATTTGGCCTGCTTAGAAACACATACACGCCTTAAAAGTCTAATTGTGTTTTGCCAGTAATATTACAGATGTGCAGGACCACGAGGAAGAGAAAATTCAGGTAACAGTTAACATTTAAGAAAATGACTGATTTCTAGAACATTTGGAGAAAATTGGAAACTCAAAATTAGTTTTGTCTTTAACTTCTTCTGTAAGGGAGGGGGCATTATGATGAACGTCTGGTCTGAGCAACTGCCATGCAAGACCGCAGGAGGCGCGGCCCGGGTGGGGGGCGGGGCCTGGATCGGAGGCGGGGCCCTGAGTGGGAGGCGGGGCCTGGATGGGAGGCGGGACCTGGATGGGAGGCGGGACCTGAGTGAGAGGCAGTGCCTGGGCGGGAGGCGGGGCCCTGAGTTGGGGGTAGGGTCTGGGCAGGAGGCAGGGCCTGGGCGGGTGGTGGGGCCCGAGGTGGGAGGCGGGGCCCAGGGCGGGAGGCGGGGCCCGGCTCCCTGAGTGGAGGCGGGGCCCGGGCAGGAGGCGAGTGGGGTCTGGGGCTCCATGCATGCCGCCCCGAGGATACTTTCTCCCTAGCTTGTCGTGCGGTCAGGTTCTGCCCTGTCCTTAGATCTCAGCTCTGAGCTGCCCTCACAGCCCTGCACATCTTTTCTGGCCACACCGTTGGCCCGCGGGGTTCTGGCTGCTTCTGTCTCGCGGTATTGGCCTCCCTGACTGGCCGCGGGTGTGGGGCGCCGTGGGCGGGGTCCCCGGGACGAGGCTGCCCGGCCTCCGCGGTTGGTTCGGCGCCCGCGGGGCTGCAGCTCCCGGCTCGCACTCCATCATCGACGGATGACAGCGGGAACGGTGGGAGTTCATTACAGGGACCATGAATTGTTGGAGGTAATTTAGATTACAATTTAAAGTTTAATTTAAAAATCTATCAACAAATGTGAAAGTACTGGAGGAACATTTTAAAATGCACTTTAATCTCACCAGCACAAATAGCTTCTTGGGGCTCTAAACATCATCACCTGGAAAAACAGTAAAACTTTACTGCATCTTTAATTAAATTACAAACACAAAGGATAATTAACTTTTTTATTTTTATTTTATTCGTGCCATTGTTTCTCCTCCGAGTCAATATCTTCCGGCTGCAGGAGCGGCTGTTACGAGGAAGTTTACGGCGAGGCCTGATGGGTGGATGCCCCCGGGCGGAGGCTCGGCCCATGCGCCCTCCTTGCAGGCCCCGCAGCGCTGGGGCCGCGCCCCTTTCTGTCCCCACAGCGCGGACACTCCTGGCTAGCCCGTGGCGGGAGGCGCCCTGGGGACACGCGTGGCCGTGGCTCGCGGGTGTCGCGTCTGCTCACCTCCTACCGGTTCTGGGCGTTCTGAGTCTTAACTCACGCCCCGCAGCGGCCCTGGGAGACAGCCCCACCCCTTTTACAGGCGGGGAAGCGGAGGCTCAGAGAGGTCGGACCATCCGCCCTGGTCACACAGCGGCTGCGTCACCGGCGGACTCGAGCCTGGCCCCACCCGTGCGCGTTGCACTTCTGGGGGCTGGGCTGCGACTCAAGCCCCCTCTCCAGGACGCGGGGCTGGGACAAAGGGGCGAGTGCGGAGGGCGTGGGGGGTGGCGCAGGCGCCCACGCAGGGGCTTGGTTCCTAAAAGCGACATGCCGGTCCCCATGGGGGAGTGGGCCGTGGGTGCCCGAGG
>NW_012114677.1:1472688-1528876 GCF_000951035.1 Colobus angolensis palliatus
CTAGGGGTGTCGCAGCCGGGCCGCGCCCTTTCCTGCCCGCCCCGCCTCGAGAGGCAACCCATCCCCTCCCCTTCTTCTCTCCCCTCCTCCGCCCCTTCCCTGCCCTCCCTTCCCTTCCCCGGTGACGGTGGGAGCCTTGGTTCGCTCCTTGCCTCCTCCGAGCCTCGTTGCCTCGTCTGCAGAGGGCGGTTCGGGGTAGGGAGGTCGCAACCTCGTAGGTGTGCGTGGAGGGCGGGGCGCTTCCCACGAGGACCTGCAGAGTCTGGTGGGTCTGTCGTGCTCACGACAAATCTTCTGCCCCCAGCAAGACCCGTGTGATGCCCTCTCCCCTCAGCTCCTACCCCCACACGTTCCTGCAGAGCTTCCAGGCCACACCGACTCTCACGCCCACACTCTGCGCCCTTCTGCACACCGGGTGCGGGCACTAGCGCACGCACCGCCGTCCCCAAGGCTCGTTGGCCCCTCCTGCCTGGCACGCCCGCCCCTGGCACTTGCATGCAGACGGAGGGCAGGCCACACGGGGTGTTCAGTTTTAGTGCGGTGGCTGCTTAATTATTGGTTAATCTAGCAATTTAGCATGCTTCATTTAATTCTAATTAGGAGAATTAATAGGCAGGGAATAGCGATTTCAATAGACTGGCACAAAACAAAACCTAGCCTGGACATCGTGCCGGTCTGGAGGCCGTGTCCAGGCTTGGGGTGGGCTCTGGGGGTGTTGGCAACCAGGACTGCAGACCTTCCCAGACGCCTGAAGGTCGTCGCGGGGGAGGGCACTCAGGGCGGGCAGGAATCGCGCTGTGGCTGCTCACGGCGGCCTGCAAGGGCAGCCGGGCCAAGGGCATGGGGAGCATCCCCGGGCAGCACCCCCGCAGCCCCTCACCTGCAGCCCCTCACCCGCAGCCCCGCGACTGCCTGGCCCCGCAGAGCCTGTGTTTGTCTCTGCTCATGATCGGCTCCCTGACAAGGCCCCGACATTGGACAAGGCTGTTCCTCTAATTAAGGGTGCTAATTGAATTAAATGGCCGCGGTAATGAGCAGATGAGCGGCATAAAAAGTACAGAGTCAGATAGGCCAATTAACAAGAGCGCCGCGCATAATTATAACATTGGAAATACATGCAGCTCGCTCCAACATTGTTAATTGTTACCGGGGGATTTATGGTAATTGGCCCACAACAGGCAGCCGGGGAACCTGCCCAGGGCTGGTAATTAAAAAAATGATATTCTACACAAATGCCGGATGGCCTAATTAGGCCTTGATTTACATAAAGGCCTGTAAGGAGGTGCTGGGCACCTCACCGCTGCGGCTGGGGCCACTCTGGCCAGCAGTCCCCGAGGTGAGACCAGCAGGCAGGAGCCCCCACAACACCCCACACCCTGTGGCCACGGGAGCTGCTGGTGTCCAGGCTCCGTCTGCTGGTGGGGTCCCCATAGCCATCCCTGAACACTGAGCACAGGCCCTGCCTCTGTCTGGGAGAAGACCTCCAGGGCCCAAGGCCACCTTCCCCTGGGTTCGCCACTGTCCTGGGGGCAAGTCCATCCATCCAGCACATGGCCCCCTCTACTCTCCCCGTATACTCCCCTCCTGCAGTGTCCCAGTGAGTGTGCCTGGCCAATGTCCTGGGCGCATGGTCAGGCAGGTGATCTGGGTTCAGCCCTCCCCTACCACGAGGACAGCCTCAGACCCAACACCCCTAGTGCAGGAAGTGCCCCTGCCCCCACCCTACCCACTCAGTTGCCTCCGAGAAGACCCGGAACACTACCAGACGCACAGAGGGCTGGAGGGAGGGAGGGGCTGGGAACAGTGTGCAGTGTGGGAGAGAGGGACAGGGGCACCCTTGGAAGGCAGAGAGGAGGCCAGCTAAGCTCTGACTCATCCCTCGGTCTGATTTACCCCCCTCCCTCAAGGAGGCTGCCCTGCTCCCCATTTTACAGAGTGGGAAGTGAAGTCTTATGTCTGACAAACTAGGCCCAACTCTCCGGGCTTCCACCACAGCCCGTCTCCTCTCCAGGGGCTGTCCCCAGGGGCCCGCATGGTGCCAGGCATCTCCAGAATGTGGACCCCTGCCGGCCCCAAGCCCCAGTCGCAGCAGGGGCACAGTCCCAGCCACCCCTGCGGCATCCCAGGCCCACCGCCGCCGCCACCTCTTTGACTTTCTCAAGCAGATTTACCGTAACGTTCACACTCTGAACAGAAAACTCTGCCTCATTTACAAATGTAATTTCAATTGAGGGTAGTTTTCCAATCTCCTTTCATTTGAGTCCCAATTGAGCCCCTTCTCGCCATGCTGATGGCATGATTAGACAGTGTGCGCGCCGAGGCAGATTAGTCAAGCGCGGCCCCGTAAATTGGGAAGGATGTTTTATCAGGACACGTCGCTGCACTGCAGGCAGCTGTGGGGTGCTCTGGGCTGTCCCCTCAAATCACGGTTATGGAATAATTTAGCCCGCGATTCTCTGCGATTACTGCCGCCACTGATCATGCTGTCACTTTCCGAGTGAGCACTTCATCCTGCGTTTATTCATGCCAGATCTGTTTTGCTTTCGTAATGAGCACATATTACCCCGGCACAAAGAGGATGAAGGCGGCCGCGTGATAGATAGGCGTGAGATTAAATGGGATCTTTATGACTTCTGCAGCCATCAGTTCTGACTGTGTGATAAGACGCGTCGACTAGGGCCCTGATTTGCTCTTTATTGGAGCCAATATTAGCATGCGCTCACCAGTGCACGGGCTGATCAAACCCACTTAAGGTGGACTCACCTCATAGGCCCAGCTGCAGATGCTGCTGGGATAGCCAGGAGGGAGGCTGCAGCCCACAGCTGGGCAGGTGGGGAGTGGTGTGGAATTCTCACACTGCCCTGGGGCCACTTCACCCTGGGTGGCTGCAGGGGGTCCCGGGGGTGAGGTGCCCCTGGCGACCCCGGGCACAGTGGGCTGTCCTGTATGCCTGGGTCTCAGGGTGGCCCTCTCCTTTCCCACCCCTTACCAGGCTGCCAAGAACGATGACTCTCCCAACCCATTCTGGGGACCCAGCAGCCTCCTCATTGTGTCCCCAGCTCCTGCTCTCTGGCAAGGAGGGAGATTGGCTTGTTTAGGACCCCAGGGGTGCCAGGCCATTTCCTGGGTGCGGTCAGCATCCAGCACCTTCCTCTTCCGCTCGGTATCATGGAGACCCCTCCCTCCTCCTGCTGGACAGCCGCCATCTGTACTCAGCTTCGGGTAAGGCGCTCCCCGTCCTGCCTCTCTATCTTCCTGCCATACCTTCAGCAACCCCCTGGACAGCCCCTCTCCCAGGCCACCCCTCTTCCAGGGGCACTGCTTGTGCCTATCACTGCCTTTCTTTCCCCTGGTGTGGCCCCTGCCAGACCGCAGCCATCTCCCCTGTCAAAGTCCCCTGCAGCTCAGATTGGATGATGCCAAGTGCAGCCTGGGGCGTGCAACTCGGGTGCAGGGTGGGATGGGGTAAGATTAGGGGCCAGAGAGACTCGGGGTGTGGCGGAGTCCTGGACCTGAGTCCACACAGCGTCCCATCCTGTGGCCGCGCTTTCTCCTGAAGGGGCTCCAGCCCTCCCCAGGGGCCGCAAGCCCAGCTGGGTGTGCCCCATGCAGTCAGCCCTGCCGGGCAGCCTCCAGCTGCCTTTTCCCCCAGCAGGGCATGGGCAGGCAGTGGGCACTCGGGGTAGCTGGCTTGCTGCACTCTGTCCTCTTGATGGGCAGATGGGACCCCTTCACTTCGTGGGGACTGGGCTGCTCTCACATGCCTTTAGACGTGCAGGTCGCTTCTGTGGCCTCCTTCTGTGAAGGGCCTTTCACTAATCCACCTGGCATATTTTTAACCTCAGTGTCATGTGTTGACACCGAGGGAGGCAGAGGCCATGAAAGCTCGTCATAGCCGATGGGTTCGGGCAGCTGGTCCGTCTGGGGAGGCCCAGCAGCCTGGCACACAGGGCGTGGGCCCTCCTGCCAGAGGCAAGCTGAGCCTGCCACCCGCTGACCACCCGCCATCCAGCCAGCCCCACTCACTGGCTCCAGGCCCACCTCTTGCACCTGCCAAGGCCTCGCCTGTCTCAGGGGAGCCCGTGTCTGCAAGGCCCCATAGGAGGAGCTGGGACGGAATGGGGCTGAGGGTCCCTTGAAATGATCCCTCGGCTGAGGGCCACAGAGGAAGAGGGGTGTGGGGGCACCAGAGACCATCTGTGTTTTGGAAGAATGTCTTTTCCAATCTTCCTCACAGAGGAATCTGAAGAAACATGCTGGATGTCCCCGGAGGAGGAGCTGAACCCATTTGAGGGGGGCTTCACTGACTCTCCCCACACACAGGCCACCAGGGGAGAGCAGCCACATGACCAGCGGGCTGGAGCTTTTGCCCTTGATGCGAGGGGATGAGGAGGGCACCGGTCTGGCCCTGAGACAAACCCCGGACCAGCCCCGACTGGGACACTCTGCAGGACGTCAAGCAGCGCCCCCCAAAGCTGTCAAGGCCATCCTAGACCAGCGGGGCCTCAGGAGATGGTGCAGAGTCCCGGACCAGACAAAGGGCACTGGGAAAGCAGGAGCCCGAAGGAAGGCTGGAATTCAGGGAAGAGCCACGTGCCAGGCTGTGATGAAGGTGACAAGATGAAACACTGGTGGGGGCGGGGGAGGCATCCGAACTTTATGTGCTGTCTTTGCACTACTCTGTAAATCTAAAATTATTCAGAAGTGAAAGTTAAAAATCACTCTGGCTCTGGTGTGCAGTGTGGCTGCTGGGAGGCAGGGGAAGAGCTGGGGATGAGGGAGAAGCTGGGATGAGAGAGGAGCTGAGGGCGAGGGAGGAGCTGAAATGAGGGAAGAGCTGAGGATGAGGGAGGAGCTGAGATGAGGGAGGAGCTGAGGGTGAGGTGGAGCTAAGGATGGCCGGAGCTGGGAGGGAGAAGCTGGGGATGAGGAGGAACTGCAGTGAGGGAGAAGCTGGGAATTGGGGAGGAGCTGAAATGAGGGAGCAGCTGGGATGAGGGAGGATCTGGGAAGAGGAAGGAGTTGGAAATGAGGGAGGTGCTGAGATGAGGGAGAAGCTGGGGATTGGAGAGGATCTGGGGAAGAGTGAGGACCTGAGGGAGGAGCTGGGGATGAGAGAGTGGCTAGAATGAGGGAGGAGCTGGGAAAAAGGAGGACCTGGGATGAAGGAGGAACTGGGGAAAAAGAGGAGCTGGGATGAGAGAGAAGCCAGGAAGAGGGAGGAGCTGGGAATGAAGAAGGATCTAAAATGAAGGAAGAGTTGGGATGAGGGAGAAGCTGAAGGGGCAGGAGGTGTGGAGAGACATTTTAGAGGTGGGAGGCTGTGTGTGTGTGTTTGAATGTGTGAGGGTGAATATGTGAATGTGAGTCAATGTGTGTGAATGTGGGTGTAAATGTGAATGTGTGTGTGCGAATGTGTGTGAATGTGGGTGTGAATGTGTGTGTGTGAATGTGGGTGTAAATGTGAATGTGTGTGAATGAATGTGAGTGAATGTGAGAACGAATGTGTGTGAAAGTGAATTATGTGAATGTGGGTGTGTGAATGTGAATGAATGTGTGAATGTGAGTGAATATGTATGTGTATGAGTGTGCGAGTGAATGTATGTGAAAATGTGTGTACATGTGAGTGTGAAAGCAGTTTTGCGACTGGACAGTGTGTGCACGTGCGCGTAGGATGTTCTGTGTGCGTGTGCAGGGCCCTCCACCCGCCTCCACAGTGGCAGAGCGGTGTGTGTGTGTCTGGACAGTGTGTGCATGTGTGTGTAGGATGTTCTGTGTGCGTGTTCTGGGCCCTCCACCCGCCTCCACAGTGGCGGAGGGTGTGTGTGTGTGTGTCTGGACGGTGTGTGCATGTGAGCATAGGATGTTCGGTGTGACTGCGTGTGCAGGCGCCTCACCTGCCTCCACAGTGGCTTGGCCACACCTTTTCACAGCCGGGGAAGCTGCGGGGCAGGAGTCAGGATTGGTGGTGTCATCTGTATGTCCGCTGAGCCCCTCCCACCCTCCTGCTCCCACCAACACCCACCTGGCTTCTGCCACAGGTGACTCGCTCTTTCTGATTTTTAGGCCTGCAGCCCCCTTCCCCCCACGAAGCCATGGATGTCCCCCAGCTGTCCCCACAGGAGTGTGGTGAGGGTCTACACAGAGCCCTAGCTGGGGCGCCTGCCTTGGATGCTGGGTGGGGGTTCCATGCCTCCCGCAGGCCCCCCCAACCTCTCCCTTATCGGAGCTGCTGAGTGCTCCAGACTCCCCCACCCACCGCCCTTAATAGAAACCCATAAATATCTCTACTTGCTAATTTAAAAAGAGACCGGCTGTTTATGAGCACCCCAAGAATGACATTTATGGGCCTGAAGGTAAGTGATTATTGACAATAGACAAAGGCCCGGGAGTGGAGGAGCCGGCCCATTCACTCGCGGAGATAAGGCGAGTGTTCCCCTTTCTCATGCTAATTTCAAACCTGAACTGTACACATTAGAGCAGGGAGGACTTCCCTTTCTTTTCATCTTAAATGTCACTACAAAGCGCTGGGATCCCAGGAGAGAGACGCCAGGACGACGCTTCCCTGCTGGGGGCGTGGGGGTGTCGCTGTGGCTGCCGGGCGGTGGTGGTGGGGCTGGGATGGAGGACCGGGCTGAGAACTCAGGGTGTGGGAGACGCCAGGGTGCCGGGTCTTGTCTCCTCCAGGTGTCAGAGCGCCTGACCCCACAGCTCAGCTCCCAGGCAGAGCTGCCGGGGACCCACCATCTTCCCATCTCACCAGGCCTCAGCCCACCGAGTGCTTAAGAGAAAAGCGGGATTAAACGTGTGTGTTTCTGTGCCTGTTTATTCCATGTGTGTTGGGAGCTGCTGCCGGCACACTTGTTCCAGGGCGAGGAAAATCGGGGTGGCTGCTGCCCAGAGAAAGGCGGGGCAGCCCAGAGAGCAGCTTTCCACCTCCTTGCCCAATGCACCCCTTACACTCTCCCTTCCCCCGTCCAGGGTCAGGGCTCCATGAGGAGCAGGCGGTCACCCCCAAGCGCCTTGCTGAGAGGCCCTTCCGCCTCGTGGGGCCGTGGCCATGAGGAGCACACTTGGACCCAAAGGACAGAGCACTCAGGGCGGCGAGCACAAGGCCTCGATTCCAGGGACACCTTCCTCCTGCCAGTGCCAGGACCTGGAGACGTTCTTGCCCTGGCAGCACTGGCACCTGGCACCAGGTCTGGTTCACCTGCTGACCCCAGCCCAGGTGAGGTCCTGCCTGGCTGGCGTCAGGGCTGGGAAGGTGGAAAAACAGCGGGTGATTCTCCTCGGGCAGCCTGGAGGAAATGCGTGGGCTCCGGGAGGATGCAAGCTGGGCAGCCAGCAGCCTGGCCCAGTGAGGCTCAGCCTCGGCCTCCGCTTCCACCCCTACACTCACAGCTGCAGACACCGTGCTTGGGGCAAGACTGCTGGGCTGGGGTCTGCCAGACCCTCAGTGAGGCGGCCAGCATCCCCCACTTTACCTGGGAACTGGGGATGAGGGTCAGAGTCTGCCCCCACGGCCCTACCCACACTCCTAACCCTTGGAAGCCTCTGCTGCACACCTGTGACCTGTGGTGGGTTGGGCACTGCCCTCACCCTGTGGCCCTCATGGCTCCCACGGCCCCCACCTACAGTGTCCTGAGCGGAGAAGGGAGTCCCCAGATGCACAAACACAGGTTCCAACTCGCAGCCTCGCTCACCGAGGCCTCACTGCACATCATGGAGGTTGGGGCAGCCTCTTCACCCCCACAGGCCCCTCCCCTGCTAGTCTGGCCTTAAGCAGCTCCTCCAAGCCCCTCAAAGGCCCAGGAGGCCGGCAGGTCTGGTCCCAGTGGCCTCCCCAGCCCCCTTGACCTCCTTAGCTGGGCTGAGGCTGCCTCTACCCATCTGGGCACCCTCTCTGTCTCCTGTCTCATGGGCTTGCTGGGTCCGTTCAGATCTGACATGAGGGCTGTGCCGTTTTGTTGGCCTGGAACGGACGGGGCGTCCAGGAGGAACTGCACTCGGGAAACTAGGGTTGGAGAAGCCCCTGAGGAGAGAGGATGGGGCTGTCATTTGGGGACCCCTGCTGCTGATGCAGGGGTGCAGACGGGCCGTGAACCGCCAGGCCCTGACCTGGTTCTGGGCATGCACTGGGGGAGCTGTGGAGCCGAGCAGTGTGAGAGGGAGGCAGGTCCCTGAAAGCCTCACTGTCCTCACCTGGCATACACGGATGGTGTCACAGCCAACCTGTGTGGATGGATAAGCTACCTCGTGGGGATGCCAGATGAGGACCCAGCTGCTCTGCTGCCAGGCGCAGGGCTCTGGCCTTCACTGCACAGCCGGCACCGAGCCCAGTGCCAGGCACATGGAGGGTGCTCAGTCCACCCTGGCCAGGCTGATTCCTTTGTCCCCTCTGGATCCCTGTGTTTGTTGAGTGGCTGAATGACCCACTCTGTGTGATGTCTGAGGACTGAGCCACCCCTTCCGCTAAACACTCTATCCGCACACTTCCAGGTGTGAGTAAGGAATTCTGCGCCCTTGCACCTCTTCCTACACAGGGACCCCCCCAACAGGTGTCTAGAACCCAAAGTTCTGTGGCCTAAGGAACCCCGCTAGATAAGCCAGGAGGCCAATATCCCCGCCGCTCAGTGTCAGGAGCCCCTGGAGTGGGGTTGTGAGCACCAGGCAGATCTGAGGATCTGAGGATCTGAGCGGATTCCTCAGCCAGGTGCATCTAAGGGCATCTGCCAGCTGCAAGCCAGCCATGCGCCCCCTATGCAGGTGTCTTAGAGGCGGCGTGAGCCCCAGACAGCGCCCTGGAGCTGGGCTGTGTCCAGGGTTCTGCCTCCCCCCTGGCACGTTCCCTGCAACTTCATTTCTGCCCCAAAGTCTCCCCAAGAAAAGCGTGTGACTAACGCCATTGCGTTGCTGTGTGAAGCCGGGGGTCTGGGGGGCCTCGCGGTGGGTGAGGCTGGCCTCACGACTCAGCTCCACAAAGGGCTCCTACCTCGTTCTGCTGCTGCCCCACCTTTCCTCCCCAGCAGGCAAGGACAGGGCAGGAGGGGACGCCCTGTGCGAGAGGAGCTGCTCAGTGCTACCGTCCTAGTCCCGCCGCTGGTTCTGGCCTTGTTCTCCTCGCACAACAGGCCCAGCCTCTCTTCATGGGCGTTTTCCTGCCTTTGCCCAGACACCCCTGGGATCCAGGGTCATCTGAGCCAAAAGGCCTTCGAGGTCATCCAAGGTCATCCAGGTCCTCCTGGACCACAGCACCCCAAACTCCCCTGAGCTCCCCAGAGGGCTGCCCAGCCTCTGAGAAACACAGGGGAGAGCCCGCTGCAGCCCACTCCACATCCTGCAGACTCAGAGCCAGATGGAGCTGGGCCCTGCCCCGTGCCCTGCAGGCTCCCCAGGACACACCGCCCTTGGCTCCTACAGACCCACGGCCACACAGGAGCCCCAGGACCAACCAGCTCAGCCTACCCGAGACCTCGGAGGCCAGGCAGCAGCTTGCCGGGCCTGTGCCGGGAGGGTCTGCCCGGGACTGCTGGGGCTCCCGAGAAAGCCTGCCCTGGTGGCTGCCGCGGCCCTCCCAGCCTCTGGAGGACCCCAGGGCCTGGCGTTTCTAATGCCCCTCAGAGCTGGTTGGCGTGGGCGTTCTCAGGCAGCTGGAAAATTGAAGGGCTCGCTGGGGCACCCTGGGAAGTGTGTGGCCGCTCCCTTCTCTTTCGTCCATTTCCCCTCAAACAACTTCCCGGGAAATGGACGCGGATGCCTCTGACAGTGGATGATGGATGGTGCCGCACAGCCTGCCCGGGAGAGCGCCATGGGGCTGCGGGTGGGAGGCGGTGCGGGTGGGGTGGGCCGGCCGCCCCAGGCTGTCTGTGGGCTGCATGGGAGAGGGTGCAGATGGGATGGGGGCGCTGCTGGAGGAAGGACCCGCAGAATGAGCTGTGCAGTCATGGGGAGCGAGCCCTCCGGACACTTGCTGCGGGGAGACTCCTGGCTGGCTTGGACCCTGCCCCGTTCTCCAGCCCGAGACCCAGCCCGCTCATCATCTCACCAGGCATCGGCTTCCTCATCTGTAAAATGGGCCTGTGCTTGCCCTGCCCCGTGGCGGCGTGAGCTCCAGGAGGTGCTGCTGAGCCGGGGCCTGGTGCACAGAAGGCAGCTCCTGCGGAGGCTGCGCTGGTCACTGGGAGGCCTCAGGGTGTGCGGGCCGGGCCTGCACCGGCTGGAAGACTTCCACCTTAAGGTGTGAGGAGCCCTCCGTGGCCGAGCTCCCCTCCGCCCCCGCCGCCCTGGTGACAAATACTAATGTCTAAATCAGCAGCCGCAGGCCGCCGCCTGCCGTGTTCTTTGCTGAAATGTCACCTGTTCCTATCTAACGATTTGCATAATGCAAACCTTCTCACTCGTAAAATACAGATTAAGAGGGGAAGCCAGAGTCATTCTGGAACCAGGGAGCCATTTCAAAGGGAACGAGGAGGGAGGCCTGGGAGGCGCGGTGCTCTTAACCCCGTCCCTGCCGGCCCTGCCTGCGCCTCCACACCCCGTCTGGCCCAACACACTGGGGCTGAGCTGGGGTCGAGGTTGACCCGGTGATGCTGGGCAGGTCCAAGATGTGGGTGGGGGAGGGATGCTGCCCAGCCCTTCCCCTGACCACACGTGTGTCCCCCATCCCCCTGCACCTTCCACCCATGTGTGGAGGGGAGGCTGGAGGGGCCGGGGTCCCTGGGCTGGGACTGCGCCTGGTAGGTCCTTGGGGGCCTTTGGGGCTGTCCTGGCCCCAGGTGTTTTAAAGATTTGGCCCCAGGCTGAGGAGAGACTCCGAGCCCAAGTCATGATTAGGGGTTTCTCCAGCCCCTCAAATCTGACTGGGTGTGTGGCCTCAGAAAAGGCGGAGCAGGTGCTGAAGAGAGAGGAGATCCCAGGACTGGGATCTCCAAGCTGGAGCCTTGCCCCTCTGCCTGCCCTGCAGCTTTCCTCTGATCATGGTCCTGGGGAGTCTGGATTTACCAGCTCCCAGCATTCATCTACCCTTTCCCTCACCTCTCCCGGGAGAGTGGACGCCTGGCAGCCTTCCCTGGTGCTCCCAGGCGCCGTGGCATTCTCATCTCCGCATTGGCAGCGCTGCGGCTTTAGCGGTGGCTCTGCGGGCCGGCTTGGTGCCGCGTCCATATCAGCTCGGGAAGCGCTGGCAGCCCTGCGGTTGGTGCCACCCTCTTCTTGGCGGGCTCCAGCACAGACGGCATCTGTGTCTGATGGCCACGAGACACAATCCAGACTACCCCTGGCCTCCGCAGAGCCTCCCCCTCTGCAGGTGGGGCTCCTGCCTCCCCCCCGGGGACGAAGGGGGTCACTGTCCTGGATCTGAGGTCCTTCCCAGGGCCGTGGGGCCTCACGCTGTCCCGGCACCTCTACCGCAGTCCCTAGGGACAGGTGGAGGAGGCTGGTGTGCACACACGTGACCAGCCCAGTTCTGCCCCTGCGCTGGATGCTCTCTGTGGGCAGCGGGCGAGCCGTCTGTCCCCATGGGGCACCTGCGGGGCCACACTCTTGCTCTGCCCGGGCCTGTGGACATCCTGAAGCTGGCTTCAGCAGTCTCACTGGACACCAAGAACAACATTCCTAAACCTGGGTGCAGGAATGTCTAGCCATGGGGTCATTAGGTTGAGCCACAGCCAACCCACCTGCAGGGGCTTGATTTATGGCCAAGAGACTGAGAGGGCCCCCTGCAGGGTCTTCAGCCCACAAGGCTGGGCCAGGCCTGGGGCCCCAGGATCCCACCCACATAGAGGCCTCTGTCCCCTCCAGGGGCAACCTCACCTGTGTGGGCATGGCCCCACCTGCAGGGGATGCTAAACCTTGCTAAACCTTGGGGCAAGTCTGAGGCCCCAAATGACGCCCCCCACCCCCATTTCTGGCCCAGCTGAGCAATGACCCAGTCTGGCTCTGAGCTGATGGCTCTGAGAGGCCCGAGGAGCAGGGGTGTTGAGTGGCTTTCATGTCCGGAGCTGCTGTCACTGACTGCCCTGACCTCTCTCGAGGCTGACCGGCCGTGGGGTTTTCCAGTCTGAGCTTGCAGGGGAGTGGCCTCGGGGGTGGGCAGAGGTGAGGACCAGGGAAAGGCTGCGAGCAGCCGGGTGGGGCTGGGCCCCTCACTGCTCGTCCATCATTCACCCGCCTTGCCAGAGGGGCCCAACCTTGGCAAGGTCAGGGTCCTGCCTACCAAGAGCAGAGGTTCTGGGGACTCTGACCTGCAACCAGACGGCTGCCGAGAGGCCCCCAACACGGAGGCCCAGAGAACAGCCAAGGATGGCCCCACGTGGGACCCAGGGAGCAAGGCCAGGGTCCCCAGGACCAGGAGGCCTTGGACAGGGCTTGGCCCCACAGCTGGGGAAGATGGCGCCGGCTCAGCGCCGAGAGGGACGCCAGGTGCAGGAGGTGTAGAGCTGGGCTGCCGAGGGCTCTGCATCAGCAAGCAGGCCTGGCATGCTGGGGAGCTGAGGGGCAGGGGGAGCGCCTTTGAGGGCCCCCAGCCCAGCTGGCTGCATCTGCAGTCTCACCCGTCCTGCCCCTCACTCTGGCCTCTTCAGACCACTGACCCCACAGGGCCCCCTCCTCAGCCATCAGCAAAGACAGGCTGGTGCTGCTCCTTTAAGCACCTTGTCCTGACCTGCACTCCCCGTCCACCTCCCTGCCACCCCAGCCCACCCCCGTCCCGTGGAGGGGTAGCCTCCACGGCCCTCCCGCACCCACACCAAGGGGGCTCCTGTCTGGTCACCATGGTGATCTTGCTAAACCTCGGGGGCAAGTCTCAGGCCCCAAATTACGCCCCCATCCACAACATTACCTGGCCCAGCTGACGTCTCCCTCCTCCTGCAGACACCCTACAGCTCCCATAGCTCTGCCTGCCCATCAGCCATCTCCTCACAGCTTCCTCCTGGTCCCGTCCCTGCTCCTCTTGTGCTGTTCCCACACACCACACCTGTCCCACCGCCCTCTCCGCCTTTTCACGGTTGCTGCCTGAGGCCTCATCGCCTCTGGGGTCCCGCCCCTCCCCTGCTCAGATCCCCACTGACTCCCCTGTGCCCCAGAAGCCTGCTGACCCTCAGGCGTGCACCTGTTCCCCTTCAACCATTCTGCTTTGTGTCCCTGGGTCCCACAAGCAACCGGTTGGCCTTCCAGCCTTTGCTCCAGTGCCCAGGCCAGTGCGGGGCACAGGTGGGTGCCCTTAAGCCTAGTGCAGTGACCAGGGGCACCCCAGGGTTGGGGCCGCCGGGACCATCCTCTCTGGGGCTAAGTCACCCCAAGTTCTGGGCCTGGATGTGCTGGGTGCTGGGGAGAGCGGGGGCAGAGGGAGCCACACGGGTCACTCCTGCCTCCACCGTAGGGGTGGGGGTGCAGCCCTGAGGGTGGCCGGGAGGCGGAGATGCGGAAGGGCCAGGCCTCCAGCTGCTGATAAAGCTTCATTAATGGCCTCTCGCTAATGAGAAAGCTGGGCTGATTATGACAAATTGAAGGGGGCAGGGGCTAAGTGGAGACACCAGAGACACCCTGGGGCAGGGGTGGCGCTGGAAGGGTGGGCAGGGTGGAACGGAGAGGTGGTTCCCAGGCCCCTTGCTCCTCCAGTGCGGCCACGCTGACCCTTCACCTGCCCCTGCCTAAATCCCCACCCGCCTCGCCTCCCATGCCCAGCTCTCCAGAGTGCGTGAGGCCTGTGCAGCAATGGGTGGGGGTCCTTAGGGGCGATGAAGTGAACTGTTTCAGGCTTTTCTGGGCAGGACAGGAGGAAGGGCAGTCCTTAGCTTGAGGCTGGAATGGGGGTACAGGGCTTGGATGGAGACTCAGGGGCCCCTAGGGCTGCAGGGAGGACTGGCCAGGCAGGTGAGGAGTTGCCCAGAGACCCCGGGCCCAGCCGTGGGGTTGTTGAGGACACCTTGAACCACCCTAGCAGAGACGGCCAGGCCCAGGCTGGGGCAGGGACCGTGTGAGAAACACCCACCGCGTGGGGAGCTGGCCCTGTGGTCTCTGGCTTGGGTGGGGAGGCACAAGCTCTGTGCCTCGGTTCCCCAAGAGTACCCCAGAGAAGAGGCCCATTTCCTCCTCTCCTTCAGTCCAGGAGGTGTCTGGCTTGGGAGACACCCAGTCCTGGGTCTGCGGCTCAGGTGCCCCTCATCTCTCTAGGTCCTCGTCCCCATATCCAGGAATCTCAGGTGTGGGGTCTGCTCTTTCTGGGAAGCACCCCTAGCTGGGGCAGAGGCAGCTGTCTGAGCTTCCCTTTGTCCATCCGTCTGCCTGTTTCAAGCCTCACTGCACACCAGACTGTCCCAAGAGCTGGGCGCAGCAGGCAGAGAAGATCCTGCTTTCAACATCCAGGCCACAGCCCTGCTCACCCTCACGGGCCACCCTCCCTCTGCTCGGCCCTCCCCCCAGCAGCCCCTTCCAGGCCACTGCCTGTTAGACCTGGGGACCCACAGTGCCGTGTCCAGCAGCAGCCCTGGATGTCCTGACATCTCCCTTCCCAACGCCCGTCCCCAGTCAGCTTCTGGAACCTTCTCTCCAGGTTCCCTTCCTGACCACTGGGGTCCTGCCAGCTCTGCCTGCCCACGGGTGCTCTTGCCCGGCCCACACCAGCCCTGGGCTGGACAGCAGGCAGGAGCCCCAGGATTTAAGGCACCACAGGCCCCATGCAGCTGGCCTCCTGCGATGCTGGGGTGTTATTTAGAGGGTTTGGGGCGAGACGAGAACAGCCTAATGGGGCTGACCATGTGGAACAACGTCTTATCTGGGCCTGCGCCGGCCATCCATTACCGCTAATTACAGCGGCCTCGCGCCTCGGCCGCTCTCGGCCAGGTGGGCCACCCTGTCCTCATTGTCCTCTTCCGGGGACGGCCCCGCGGCCTGCGGGAAGGGCCTGGGGTCTCCCTATCGTCCCGGAGCAGCAGCCCCACGTCGTGGGCGCCCCGTGATAGATGAAGCATGGAAATTAGTTCCAGAGTTTAACTGATAACCGCAGAGCCCGCGACACTCAGTTATGGCAGCTCTAATTGATGAGCTCATTAAGTCCATTATTAGAGAAATTGATTTCAAATAGGCACTTAGAGTGCGCGGGGAGGCAGGTGGAGAGGGAGCACAGAAGGCAGGGGAAGTCTCGAAATACATAATGAGGCACGTAATGTTATAGGTTTGTTTAATGAAAAGCCTCAACCGCATGCTTGTGGCCGCATGGGTTTTAAACACCCATTTTATGTACTAATAAAGCTTCTGGCGCTGGGGTCCCTCCCTGGCCCCAGCCCACTGTGCTCCGTGGCTGCCCCTAATTAATTAATTAACCCGGGCAAGGCGATCAATGAGTTAGTGGTGCAGAATCGACACTCGGAGGCCGTGGCTCACTGGGAGAGACGAGGGAGGCCGGTGGGGCTGGTGGCGGAAGTGGGTGCCTGGGCTTCCCATCCTCTGCCCTCTCGGCCCCACCCTGCCTGGCTCAGCCATCCGAGGCTGAGGCAGACCCTGTCCGGATGGTGGGGACCTGGGTTGCCGTAGAACTGCTCCGCCAGGCCGGGAAGAGGTGGCCCAGACCCTGAGGCCCAGGGTCGCAGAACCAGGGCGGGAGACAATCACGGTGACCCTGACCTGCCTGCTCCAGCTCCAGGGGTCCCTCCCAGCCACGCTCCACAGGCTACTGACGCCCTCCTCTCGGGGCTACAGGGCTTAGTCTGGGATGGTTGTCAGCGTCCCCACCCAGCCTCTGTGCAGCCCCCAGACCACACGCACCTAAACAGACACGCATGTGGACACACCCAGGTACTCGGAATTCCACACGCAGACACACGTGGACACACGTGGACACACAGTGATACCGACACAGAAATACACGGAATCCCTTACAGAGACACACGCAGACACTCACGGACATGCCACACACACATGACCGGCCCTTCCTTTCCGCAACATGCTCTGGTGTGGGTCCAGGGCTCTGTGCTTCCCAGCTCCCGGGCCTGTGGCTGTGCCTGCCCTCTGGGTCCTCTGCTCCGAGACTCACTCAACACCTGCCCTGTCCAGCTCTGGTCTCTCGAGCTGGCTGTGCTGATGACCACTGACCACCCCCCTGCCCCCGACTTCCAGGCTGTGAGTCCGGAGGCTCCAACATCTCCACCCGGCTGTTCCAGAGGCTTCTCACACCCAACATGGCTGAATCCTAACGATCCCCGACCACCTCCTGCTCAGAAGACCCCGTCCCTCAGCGAGGGGTGCCCGACCTTCCAGGCCCCGCCATGGCCCCGGTAGTTTCTCCTGGCCCCTTCATCCTGCAGAGGTTCCCATGGCTGCACCACGGAAATGCACAGAACACAATCCCTCCTCATGCTCCCTCTCGGCTGCCCGAGCCTCCTTGGCATCCACCTCATCGCTGCAGCTCAGCGGCCGTCACACAGAGCACAGCCCTCGCAGCCTGGCCCTGACCCCTCTGGCCTCCAGCCCGTGGCCACGATGACCCTGGCTGTGCCTCCCACGCCAGGCGCTGCGGCGAGGGCCTCCTGCTGTCCCCCATCTGGAGCCGCTCCCCAGGTGACTGTGCTCCCTTCGCCCACCTTGTCCCACCTTCCTCCACGGTGGTCACCTTCACCTGGGGTCCCACATGCGTCCCGTGGACCGACTGCCACATCCACACTAGGACGCAGGCTCCACAGGGCGTGGTGACATCTGTTTTCTTTTTCCTCCGATGCAGCCCAAGTCCCCATAACGGTGTGGGGTGCCGAGGAGGAGCTCCGCCAAGTTCAGGAAAGAAGAGATGCGTGTAACTCATTTAACCGCACAGCAGGGAGCCAGGAAACACCGCCCGGTAAGACAACAAGAAGAGACACATTTTGCAGTTGATGCGATAATTAAAATGGCGCTGCAGCCACGCACAAGCTGAGCTGGGCCTGGTGTGCAGGCAGCTAGCGCAGGGCGCTGAAAAACAGAACAAACCTACGAGTCTGTCTGGTGACTCGACGGGCCGTGCCTGAAGACCCGGTGACCGAGGTGGTGCAGGAACCGGCGGCCCACGGCAGAGAGCCGCTGCCATGTCCTAAGGCTGCTGGGGTGAAGCTGGAGCTGGGGACGCAGAGCTGGGCCAGGCTTCCTGGAAGAAGATCCAGGCCCCTGATCCCTCTGGGCTGTGGCCAGGGCCTCCCTTGACTGGACCCAACCAGAGGGCAGTGGTGGTGAGTCTGGGAGCAAGGGTGGAGGGTCAGTCCCAGCCCCAAGGCAGAGTGGCCGATGTGGTGGGGTGGAGGTGAGAGGCAGGGCGGCCGGCCAGCACAGCCATCGCTGCACGGGGGCCCAGGCCCACGTCTGACTTCCACATGACCGGGCCCTAGGTGTCTGCCCTGGATGCTGCAGCTCTCCGTGAGCCCCCACCCATGACAGAAACCTGGGCTCCAGCCATCCCTGCAGGCACCACGCAAGGGTAAATTCTGTGTGACATCACCTGGGCTTTCTGTAACCCAGAGCTATGGTGCCAAACACCACAAACATTTAAAAAGTAAGGATAGGCCGGGCGCGGTGGCTCAAGCCTGTAATCCCAGCACTTTGGGAGGCCGAGACGGGCGGATCACGAGGTCAGGAGATCGAGACCATCCTGGCTAATAGGGTGAAACCCCGTCTCTACTAAAAAATACAAAAAAACCTAGCCGGGCGAGGTGGCGGGCGCCTGTAGTCCCAGCTACTTGGGAGGCTGAGGCAGGAGAATGGCGTGAACCCGGGAGGCGGAGCTTGCAGTGAGCTGAGATCCGGCCACTGCACTCCAGCCTGGGTGACAGAGCAAGACTCCGTCTCAAAAAAAAAAAAAAAAGTAAGGATAGGCTGGACACGCTGGTGCACGCCTGTAATCCCAGCCACTCGGAGGCCGAGGTGGGAGAATCACTTGAACCAGGGAGGCAGAGGCTGTAGTGAGCTGAGATCACGCCACTGCACTCCAGCCTGGATGGCAGAGTGAGACCATGTCTCAGAACAAAAAAACAAAAAACAACAACAGCAAAAAACCAGTAAGGATAGGAGAAAGGATAAAAAGACATAATTGCATTAATGAGACAACTGAATTGGAGACGAAGACACCGGCACCTCCAGCTCTATTTCTGTGCCGTATGCGAGGCCGACTGATGCGATCGCCTCCTGCTGTCTCCCAGGGTTCCCTCGTCGTCCTCAGGTGGCCCGGCTTCCTCCTCCCACGGTGCAGGGAGGCTGTGGCATCTCAGCCTCACGGGATCAGGCCACCACAGTCTAGAGTCCAAGCGAACTCTGAGAGCCACCTCCAACTGCGGGAGTGGGAACATTCAGCCCAGACCTGTCCCCCTTGGTGTGACACCCGCAGAATCCACGTCCACGCTGCTTCCCCGTGTCCTCGCATGGTCTCCGGTCCCTCAGGCTGCGTATTCAGGGAAGACAGGACAGTTTCCTTCTGGGTGTGAGGAGGGCAGCCAGCGGGGGGGCGCTGGTGTGGGGGGCAGCACGGGGGGTGGGTCCCTTCTGATGGGGGAAGGGGCCGCTTCTGCCGCCAGGGGAGGCTCACGGGGACCGGGAGCTCAGGGGGTTCCAAGCTTCCGGAAGTCATCTCAGTTCATCCAGATCCCATCCCCGTCTCAGGACACACCCCCTAGCCCAAGCCCCACTCCGAATAAAAGTGCTGACAGGGTCAAGCACTGGGTTCGGGCTGTCACTGGAAAGCCCAGCGTCACCCTTGGAGCCTGATCTTCAGTCACATCTGTCCTAGGGTTATAAGGAAGAAGAGGTGGATTTCAGACCATGGCGGGGCAGAGGGAGGTGCTCCCTGGCTTTCTGACTGTGACGTGGACTTTTTGCCCTGCCCTTCCCCTCCCTTCCCCCTCCTTTCCCCTCTCTTCCCCTCCCCTCCCCTCCCTACCCCTCCCCTTCCTTCCCTTCCTTCCTTCTTTCTTTCTCCTTCCTTCCTCCCTCCCTCCTTTCCTTTTTTTTTTGAGACAGGGTCTGGCTGTGTTGCCCAGGCCAGTCTTGAACTCCTGGGCTCAAGCGATTCTCCTGCCTCAGCCCCCGAAAGTGCTGGATTTCAGGTGTGAGCCACTGTACCTGGTCTGCGTGGGCTTTTTCTGTTAAGGCGTCTGTGGTGGTTGTTGTCCACGCATGCAAATATGACTGTGAGGAACCTGGTGAGCCAGGCGGGCGTCAGCAGGGGGAACGGATCATGTAGGCTCGTGGGGCCTCCCCCTCTGCAGCGTGGCTCTGGGCTGTTCTGAGGCCTGGTGGGGAGGGTAGGTGATGGGTGGCCCTCCAGAGTGGCCTCAGTACTTCCCAGCCCCTCTGTCCACCTCCCAGACCAGCTGATCCAGGGCCTGACAGACACAGCCGGCCCGGGTCATGCTGAGGAAGGGACAGGCACCACCTTGCCCATCCCACTGCCTCCCAGTGAGGTGTGAGGCTGAGCCTCGGGAGCGCCGTCGGGACCTGGAATTTACCTGGCAGTAACCCAGGATCTTGCAGGAGTCCCTGGCATCCGGCCCGACCCCTTGCTCCCGGTCGTTTTTTGCCCTCCTTGCTCCAGTGGTCAATTCGATTGAAGAAAGACCCGCAAAGGGTGGGTTGCTGAGACGTGGCCTCCGTCGCCTTCTTTAACTTTCAGGTCTGAAGACATTACTGCCCATTGCCGCTTCAAGCCCACTGAGGGCCGCCCCCAGCCCTGTGTGTGGCTGTGCAGAGGCTGGTTCTTTCCAGTGCCCGTGGCTGTGGCTGGCGTCAGGGTCAAGCCGTGATTGGGGTAAGTTGAGGCTCTGGAGGGGAGTGAGGTGGGGTCGGGCGGTGCAGGGGTGAGTCGAAGCTCTGTTGGGGAGTGGGGTGTGGCCAGGCAGTGCAGGGGTTGGTCGAGGCTCTGGAGGGGTGTGGGGTGGGGCCGGGTGGTGCAGGGGTGGGTCGAGTCTCTGGAGGGGTGTGGGATGGGGGTGGGCGGTGCAGGGGTGAGTCCAGGCTCTGTTGGGGAGTGGGGTGGGGCTGGGCGGTGCAGGGGTGAGCTGAGGCTCTGTCGGGGAGTGGGGTGGGGCCGGGCGGTGCAGGGGAGAGCTGAGGCTCTGTCGGGGAGTGGGGTGGGGCCGGGCGGTGCAGGGGCGAATCGAGGCTCTGGAGGGGTGTGGGCTGTGGCCGGGCGGTGCAGGAATGAGCCGAGGCTCTGTTGGGGAGTGAGGTGGGAGCGGGCGGTGCAGGGGTGAATCGAGGCTCTGTTGGGGAGTGGGGTGGGGCCGGGCGGAGCAGGGGTGAATCGAGGCTCTGGAGGAGTGTAAGGTGGGGTCGGGCGGTGCAGGGTCCCTGCCATCCATCTGTTCACTCTGTCCTCCACTTCCGGCCCCGAGTGCAGACAGAGACAGATGGCAGAAAAGCGATTTACAATGTGGCCTGTTCTATTTCCAATTAAACCGCAGACATTAGTTAATATGCAGGGCTGGGAATCTCGGGTGGAGATAATGTGCAGATAGCTCTATAAAACTCTGCTAGGAACAAATAATTTTGCACAAATTTGCAAACAGCATGGTTTTTGTAAATAACCGTAATCTTTCTACCAGCGCGGGTGCCGATTAGGCGCTTTTCCTCATGATGATTCAGTGATGACCTAATTTACCTATTGTTACTGCGCGTCCGGTGCAGCCAATGGCATTGTCCAATTTGGTCCCAAATCCATCCTGTTGGCGTTAATTCATATTGACCAAGTGTTTACAAATTGAGCCTTTTCCCCCTCGTTATGCCTGACGGTTAACTCCATAACGAGCCCGACCGCTGACGCGGCACCGGCCTGCAGGCCCGGGAGTCTCGGCCGCCCTCGCCTGTCCTGAGCGCGTCCTGAGCACAGCCCCCGGCGTCAGCCCGGGCTTGCAGGAGGTGCCTGGCCTGGGCGCCGCCTGGGAGAAGGGCGAGGTGAGGCCAGGAGAGGGGAGGGGAGGGGCCGAGGAGGGAGTGAGGAGGGGCCCGGAGTGGCCAGGGAGGTCACAGGACGGCCCCCAGGGAAACTTGACTTGCCCTGGGGCTGTGGGATGAATACCACAGGCAGGGGTGGAGCGTAAAACAGCAGAATTCTCTTGTGGTCTGGAGCCCAGAAGCCACCTGGAATTTACCTGGCACCAACCGGCATCACCAGGGGTTACTCCGTACTTGCCCCGTGGCTCCCTCTGAAGGCTCGGGGCTCCCTCCTGCCTCCCCCAGGTCCTGGGGGCTGCGGCAACCCTCGGCGTCCTCTGGCTTGGAGCGGCCACTCCAGCCTCTGCCCCTGTCTTTGCCGGCTGCTCCCTGGCACCTCTGTGTTCCTTCTCAGGAGGACACCGGCATTGGTGGGGGACCTGCCCTTATCCGGGAGGGTCTCATTTGAGCCTAACCTCAGCCACATCTGCAAAGACCCTTTTTCAGATCATGGTCAAGAGCCCGGGCTTCAGGGATCTGCATGGAGGTTCCCCTCCCCGGGGTGGTTTCTCCGTGGACGCGGAGGCTCCCCTCCCCGGGGTGGTTTCTCCGTGGTTGCAGAGGCTCCCCTCCCCGGGGTTCCCGTTCCATCCACATGGAGGCAGCTCGGGTGCCGTGGGCAGTGGCTGCCTCCGCTGCTTAGAGAAGTGGGAAGGACGGTCTGCAGAGAAAGACAGGACCCAGGGAGCGAGGCCAAGAGGGAGAGAGGCAGAGGCAGAGGCCACAGGCGAAAGAACAGGGACAGGGAGGCCGGCGTGCCGGAAGTGTCAGGCTGGCCCGGTTGGTCCCCGCCAGGAGCTGCCTGCCAGGGCTCTGTGGCTCCGAGATTTCTCCCAACAGATCTGCTTCTCTGATCAACGGTGGTCGGAGGCCCAGAAAGAGACATGGGGAGCCTGGCTTGGGAGGTCCCCATGAGCGTCCGGAGGCCTCAGTGTACTCTTCCGTAAAATGGGACAACAAGGGCACCTCTTCCCTGGGGTCTTGGGGAGGGTTAAATGGCGTCATCCCCACGCGGGACCCAGTGCTGGCCTTTGTCACCATCCCAGGGTCTCAGTCCCTGGGCGGAGAGGCCCCTCCCCCACCAAACTCAGTTTCCAGCGGCGGCTGCTGTGTGATGGTGGAGACTTTACTTGGTGTCTGTGTGCTCGTTTGATACCTGACTCTGTCCTGCAATGCCAGCTCTCAGGGCAGGGGCGGCGTGTGCTTCTCCCTCAGCTTGGAGCACGCAGGTGGTCCACGCTTGTTGGCTCTGTGGCAGGTCTAGTTCTAAGCATCATTGTCACTGAGACCTGTGCACAGCAAGGTGCTTGGATCAGCGCCTGGCCTGTGGTTGGCACCTGTGGGCATTGCGTTAGCTGCTGGTATTATTCTCTCTCATTTAATCTTCGCAAGCTCACGAGGGTTTGCTGAGTGGATCAAGGGTCAGAGTAGGGAGTGGGGGTGCTAATTGGACTACCCCAGAACTAGCAGAGCAAGGCTGGGCCAGGGCTGGTGAGGATGGTGGCTGCCCCGGCCATGCCAGACAGGCTCCATGCCAGGGAGGGGGTGGCCTGGCAGCCAGGGAGGGAGTGAGAGCAGGCTCTGAGGGGGGCAACCGAGTGGGCTCCCTGGAGGAGGAGTGCCTGTAGGCCAGGGGGCTGTGGGTCATGGGGGCTCAGGGGAGAGCGATAGCTGTGTCTGAACGAAAGGGTGGAGGCGGCACAGACCGGAGATCTCAGAGGAGGCCTCGCGTCCCGCAGCTGCAGAGGTGCAGGGCCCGGCTGAGACCCCGGCAGGCCTCATTGAGCTGCTGCCCGTTCTCTCCAGGAGCCCCATGGTGGGTGCGTTGGCCACCCCATTCTGCTCGGCTTCCTGGATGTTGCACGCCATGCTTGCACCAGCTGGCGGGGCTACCCCTCTAGCATTCTTTCCCAGGCATCTGAGCTGGGGGGCGGTGATGTGGAGAAGGCATCGCTGAACATGTTTTCGGGCCTGTGGGTTTCTTCCCTGCATCCCCTGGGCAGGCAGCTCACACCATCACCCCAAGCTGTGCTGGGGAGGAGAGGAGCCATGGGTACCTGAGAAGGGGTTGTTATTATGTTGCCCTTAAAAACAGTCCCGTTATCAACTCTTCCAATCAGTGGTTATGACAGCAGCATTTATGTGCGTTCGTGACAGGGACCTCAAGGCCCAGTGCCGCCTGGCAGCCCTGGAGCCTCAGGCCGGGCACCCTGCTTTCTCGTTGGCTGGGTGGGCCCCAGCGCCATCCTCCAAGCACGCAGGGCTTCCCGGGCCCTTTCCCAGACCCCCGCCTCCCAACCCGCTTCCTTTTGCTAAAAAGCTAGATTTTTCTACTATTTGTGCTGCTTTTAATCCATAGGAAGTCAATTTTCCACTCATATATTAGTTTATTTTATATTTTCAAATTGATTCGACTATGCATTGATTTCCTGTTGTGGGCATTGTGTCCTGAGCCGGGATTACGCGTTTAGGAGAAGTGGATACTCGTGGCACATAAAGGTGCTTCTACGCCACAGAGCTCTTATCTTGAAAAGGGAGAGTCCAATTTTATTGAAACAGCTAAAATCCCACTTAATTGAATTTTTTTCCTCTAAGATGTACAAGCTTAGAGACGTTTGCTTTCCAATTCAACTCAGGCTCCGTGGTGTTTAAATTTCCAAACCCATAAAGACCTTTATGAAAAAGACCCTACAAATATTGTATTTCTGAGCGGGCGCGCCGGTGAGCGCCCGGGTGGGAGTGGGGAGGCATCCGTGCCCTTGGACAGCCTTCGATCCTGCAGAGGGGCCCTGGGCGCTGGCTTCTGGACAGTACCTCCCCTGGGCTGCTCGCTCCCTTCCTTCGGGCCAGGCGGTTTCCTCTCCCCGCTGTGCTCGGTGGCCTGGGCTCTGTGGCTTCCTTAGTGGCCTTTCTGGGTGCTGACACCACCCTGCCCCCACCCTTGTAGTGGCTGGACCAGGTGGCCCTCATCCGTCAGGGACGGGCCCTGGCTGCCTGGTGACTGAGCTGGGCTTTGACCCTGGCCACTGGTTCCCAGGCCCTCTCCCCTCACCTCCCACTGACTCTCAGGGAGGAGAGTGGAGAGGGGGTGAGCAGGCCGCACCCAGTGCCCAGCACTCTGGAGCTGCTAGACCAAGTCCCCTGGACAGCAGCCTCTGCCCCAGCTCAGCCCAGGCCATGCCCAGGGCAGGAGTGTGGCCAGTGTGTGTGGGGACCTGGGTCTGGGTGGGGTCTTCACTGCACCTGCCCTGGGCCTGGGCTCCAGGCCCACCAGTCACAGCTGGGTGAATGAAGGGGTGCCTGTGAGTTGGGGACCCTCTGGGGGTGTCTTAGGTGAGTCTGGAACCCTCTGTCTGGGGGTGTCTCAGGTGAGTCTGGGACCCTCTGTCTGGGGGTGTTTCTTAGGTGGGTCTGGGACCCTCTGTCTGGGGGTGTCTCAGGTGGGTCTGGGACCCTCTAGGGACCCTCTGTCTGGGGGTGTCTTAGGTGAGTTTGGGACCCCCTGTCTGGGGGTGTTTCTTAGGTGGGTCTGGGACCCTCTAAGGACCCTCTGTCTGGGGGTGTCTCAGGTGGGTCTGGGACCCTCTAGGGACCCTCTGTCTGGGGGTGTCTTAGGTGAGTTTGGGACCCCCTGTCTGGGGGTGTTTCTTAGGTGGGTCTGGGACCCTCTAAGGACCCTCTGTCTGGGGGTGTCTGTTGGGTTGGTTGGGCCTCCTCTGTCCTCAGGAGGCACCCTCGTCTTGCTCCCTGAGCCTGGCTGCCTCCTGAGTCCTGGGAACCCACCTGGCTGCTCCTGGTATGTTCTGGCCTCATGTGCACCAACCCGTAGGCGGGGACACAGGCTCCTGTGTGCTCTGCTCAGATACAGCTCCGCCCTCCTGCCAGGTGCCACGTGTGCCCCCCACGGAGCCATGCCCTGCTGCCCGGGCTCCCCCCCCACCACATCCAGCCTCCTTCAAGGCCTGGTCCCCATCCCTGGAAAGGCCAGACACTGGGCTGTGACACCCCCTTCCCACCTCCCACCTGCCCACCGGCCTCTTTACTGTGTCCTTTAGGGGGGCTGGCCGGGGTGGGCAGTGGTGCTGGGTGCCGAAGCAGGCCTGTCTCTCTAGGTGAGGCCTCTCTCTAGGAGTGCTGGGCCGGGTGCAGGGCCAGCAACTCAGGCATGTACAGCCCTGACCGTTATCCGATGCCTCTTCACACACAGTTGCACAGACGACAGTTTAATGGTGCTTTGTAATGGGAGCTCCTCTGTATCTCTATCCCATGAAAACGGCTAACGGTGATAAGGGAAGGAAGAAACGAAGAGTCTGCAAGGCCCCTGCCCACCTGCTCCTGAGAACGCGCTCACCGCCTGCGGGCATCGCCTCCGCTCCCTGGAGCCTCCTGGAGATCTCTGACCCACCACAGGCAAGGGAGGACATTGGTGGGGTGCTGGGACCCTGTGCGGGGAGGCCGGGGTTGGGCCCAGGGGTGGCTGCCGGCCCCTTCTTCTGTTTCTGGGGTGGGAAGGCTTTGGCAGGGGGCTTTTTGGGTGTGTGGCCCAACCCAGCCTGGGTGGTGCAGCCCTGACGGCCTGGGCAGTGCAGGGAGAGCCCAGGTCTGTAGCCCTTGAGCAGCAGGTTTCATCATTCATTCATCCATTTAGCGGTTTTTTCCTGAAAAACCTCTGGGACTTCACCCCAAACCTCCCGAATCTTAGAGGGTAATGCAGCCGAAGAGTGGCTGCTCCCATGGCTGGAGTTCAGGGGAGGTGCTGTCAGCTCAGAGTGACTACTGGGCAGTGCAGTCTGGGGAGACTTCCTGGAGGAGGTGGCATTGTCACTGTGCCCCAAAGCATTTGGGCCCCTGGGCTTGGGACCCCTCACTGCCCAGGGGCCTTGCCGGCCATCACTCTTCTTCCTCACAGTTTGTGCTCTCCTAGAAACGCACAGCTGCTGAAATGTGCTCCCCATCTCCCCTGACAAGCTCCACCATCTTGCCCCATCCTCCCCTGCCAGCCCCTCAGGGGCGTGTGGGACAGGACACCCAAGTCCTACTTCTTCCTGCCCTCAGCATCCCCTCTCAGCTTGTGCACACCAGAGGCTGGATCTGGAGGATGGGTCAGAGAGGCCTCCGGGTCCTGTTGTGGGGACCCCTGACACCGGCCTTGGGCCTTCAGGGGGTGGTCGCACTGAAGCATGCGGCTTTCTCTGGTCCCATGTGGCTTTCTCTGGTCCCATGCGGCTTTCTCTGGTCCCATGCGGCTTTCTCTGGTCCCATGCGGCTTTCTCTGGTCCCATGCGGCTTTCTCTGGTCCCATGCCTGACTGTAAGTGGGTGAGGCTCTGAGGACCACAGAGACCTGTCCCTCAGGCCCTGCTCATCCCTCCTGCCAGGGGCTCTGGGGCTGGGGTGGTGAGAGCAGAGCGGGCAGTATCTGGGGGGTCCTAGCTCTGCCCTCAACTTGCCCTGAGGTGACAAAGCCTCGGCTGAAGGCGAGTGGGACCCACGGGGTCTGCAGTAGGGAAGGTCCAGGGCCCGACCACACCTTGGGGCTGTCCCGGCTCTGGCCTCGGCCCGGGCCCCCCACACCAACCTGACCAAGCTGGCCTTCCTACCTATACCCATCTGGGTCTTGTGTGCCCCTGAACTGGGGCGGTGCCCCCTGCCAGCATCCCAAGAACAGGAACGGGCTGCAGAGGACCAGATGTGATTGCACAGGGGCCTGGATGCCAGCTTCTTCCCTCTCGCCCGTTTTCTTACCTGGAACCGTGGCCATCTCAGAGGAAATGGGCCTATCCCGGGATTTTCTCACCTGCAGCTCCGGAGGGCCCTCTGGGCCGCCTGCAGTGCACCGTGTGTCCAGCAGGGGGCAAGCGCCCGGCCCCGGAGCCGCAGCCCACTCAGCGTGGTGCAGGGTCCTGGCCCGACCTGTGTCTGAACACGCAGCAGCCGCCGGGCCAGGCAGTCCCAGCGCATTTTAATAGTGGAATGTAATTCCTGGGCGGCAGAAAAATGAAAGTGAGAAGTCTATGAATTATTACAAATGCTCTCAATCTGCTGGGCCGTGCAGCGGGGCCCTTGGCTGGAAAGCCTTTTTTTCTGGTGTTTAAGTTGGCGTGGAAGATGAAATAGTCACAGAGACGCAGTGGCCCCTCAAAGCTGTTATTGCCAGCTGTGTGTCTCCTGTAAACACTTTTCTGATTTATAGCCTCACTGTGCTTTATAAATGGAAAAACCAGAAATGCCTTCAGGAGCAGCCTTTCACTGCCCAAGAGGCCTCTGCATCCGCACGTGGCTGTGGGTTCAGGGTGCCGGGGCTTCTGGTCAGCCTTCCTCCCCAGGGCCAAGGCCTCCACCCAGGCCTGGCACACATGTGGATCCCGGGAGGGTGAACCACGGTGCCTGCTTGCCCAGGACGGACAGGGTTTCCGGAACTCGGGGCATTCGATGCAAACCCGGCAGGTTCCCAGCAAGCTGCTTCCCTGGACTCTGGCAAATCTTCTTTTGGTGGACAGACGCTGTGGATGGGTTTTCTGTTTGTTTTGGAAGGAGAGGAGGCGATTGTCTTTGCTGGCCTGTGTCCGCGAGGGGAAGCTGATGCCCGTGGCTGGAGGACCTGGTGTCGTACCTAGAGACCCCTCAGGACGGCTGACTGCCAGCCATGGGCCACCCGGGAGCTCACCCCACAACCCCGCCTCGGTGCCCACACCTGGGCCAGGTGGCCATGGGGCCCCCGGGCCTTGTGCAGATGAGGGAAGGGACTCGCTGCAGCCTCCAGGTTGGCGTCTGACCTCAGAAAGAGGGCTCAGGAAACGGTCACTGACTACTGAAATCACAGTAACCCAGGGAGGCTGGGATGCTGTCCTGCTCAACGGGGAACTGAGTCACTTGTCCCAAGTCCTGCAGCGACCCAGAGCTGTGCAGGTCCACCCGGAGCAGCAGAGCCCTTGGAGCAGGCAGTGTGGGTGGCGGCCCCTTCACAGCCAGGACGTGGGGTCAGCTGGGGTGTGGGTTGTCAGTCTCCTGGAGTTGTCTGGGCTGTGGGTTGTCAGCCTACTGGGGTTGCCTAGGGTTTTTATTTGGGGGTGTGGGTTGTCAGTGCCCTGGGGTTATTTCAGGTGTGGGGTGTGGGTTTTCAGTGCCTCGGGGTTGTCTGGGGTATAGATTGTCAGGGCCCTGGGGTTGTCTGGGGTCTGGGATGTGGGCTGTCAATGCCCTGGGGTGATCTGGGGCCATGCCTCCCCTCCCCGGGGCAGGTCTTCACAACGTCAGGAATTTGCAGGCACCTGTGTCTGGGTGTTGGGGAGCAAACAGTCTGTGCTGGATTTGCTCTGTGGATTCTTGAATTATCTGGAGAATACGAGCTTCTTGATGAAAAGTGTGATTTTGTGTTATGAACCGGAGAGTCATGGGCTATCAGGCCGGGGGCTGGGTAATGTCCTGAATGGCAGGCGCTGTCGTTTCCAGGAAAGACGATGGCGTGAACATGCCATTCACCCTTTAGAGCCCGAGGCTCAGGGCCCACACTGAGGCCCTGCACTGCTTCTGAGTCTGCACAGGATCCAGAGCCCTTGGGCAGGGTGTGTCGGCCCCTGGAGACGCGTATCAGTAAAGCAGGAGACCTTGACTGCCAGCTGAGAGCCTGGGGCAGGGGTCCGGCTGTCCTGCTGAGAGCCTGGGGCGGGTCCGGCTCCTGCTGCACTGAACCCACTGTTAATCCCCACTCCCCACACGGCTGCTAATGACTCCCTCAGCAGGCGCCCACGCTGGGAATGTTTATTGAACAGGAAGTAAAACTGTAATCTCCTGTTCAAACAGAATATTCACACAACTATAAAATTACAGGTCTGGCCTCAGGGAACCATTCCTAGGACTTGGTGCTTCAGTGCAGAAGCAGTTCCTGCTGGGAGCTGGGCAACATGGGCTCTGTGTGGGCCGGGAGTGAGACCAATGTCAGCTGCCAGCGCTGCACCAGCGATGCCACGGCCACCAGCTGTGCAGGAGCCCACGGCGGCAGCGGGCGCCCGTGACAACCATCCCCAGGGGGTGTCATCAGGGCCACGCAGCCCTGGGGCAGGGGACGACAAGGCAGGAGAGCGCCCCCGGCGCCTACCACCCTGCCCAGGCTGTCCCCTTTCCAGGTAGAAATGAAAACAGGTCATATTCTCATATTGCTGGGCCTAGCACACGCGAGATCTGCCCAGACACGGTGAGTTTGCAAAGTACCAGAGACTGGAGACTCTCACCACAGCAACGTACGCCTCGCAGTTGTGGAGGCTGGAAGTCTAAGATCCGGTTGCAGGGCTGGCTCCTCCGAGGCTGTGAGGCAGAACCCGTCCCGTCCTCTCCCCAGCTCCTGGTGGCAGCCAGCAGCTCTCGGTGATCCCTGGCCTGAGAAAGCACCACCCTGACCTCCGCCTTCATCTTCGCACGGCCTCTCCCTGCGTGCCTGCCTGTCTCCAGATCCCCTTTCCATAAGGACGCCTCGTTCTGGGGTGAGGCCCATCCTCACGACCGCACCTGAACCTGATTTTCTCTGTAAAGACTCTGTCTCCAAACAAGTCACCTTCTGAGGTGCTGGGGGTTGGGACGTCAACACCTTCCTGAGGCGCACACGTTGACCTAGGACAAATGGCATTTTCAAATTAAAAAAACTTTAATTTTGAACAAATTTTACAAAAAACATTTAAATACAGTATTGAGAGTTCCCGTAGCTCGCTCACCTCCCGCACGGACAGCACTGCGCCGAAGCAGGGTCCACTGATCAGCGTGGGGTCAGCGCCATCCACAGATCGGAGCTGCTGGAGCCGTGGGGTCAGCGCCATCCACAGATCCACAGAACGGAGCTGCCGGAGCCGTGGGGTCAGCGCCATCCACAGATCGGAGCTGCCGGAGCCGTGGGGTCAGCGCCATCCACAGATCCACAGAACGGAGCTGCCGGAGCCGTGGGGTCAGCGCCATCCACAGATCGGAGCTGCCGGAGCTCCCACCGGGTTCCTGCTCCGGGACCGCAGGCTGTGTCGAGGGGTCACCTTTGTAGGGCCCCAGCCTGGATGGGTCCTCAGGCTTCCTTTGTGCTTCATTATCTTGGCCAGTCTGCAGGGAGCTGCTGGGGGTGGGTGGAATGTCCCTTCCTGACTGGGAAGCATGCCGACGCCACTGTGCTCTGCCCGCGCCCTCGTCCTCACCTGCCTGGGCATCCACGCTGTTGGCAGCTCTAACGTGCCAGTGGTGGCTGCTGGACACCCCGGCTGTGGGTGTCTCAGGCCCCCAGTTCCGGCCTCAGTAGCAGGAAGGACGGTGGGCGCGGGGTATCCATGGTGGGGGCCACAGCGGCCTGGACTGTGAGACCTCTGAGGTCCTTGGAGCCTTGGGGCTCACACGCTGGCTCCCGTCTGAGGGGCTGCCCTGGTTGGGGCTGCTGTGATGCATACCCAGTGGGTTTTCCTGAATTCCTGCCTCCTTCTCTGAAGCTGCAGGGACGAAAGAGCAAACCAAATCGAGCCTTAAGGCACTCCAGGCGTCCCCCCCACCCCCGGCCAAAGCCTGCTCTTGTCCTAGCCCAACCGACCCCCAGGCCTGTGCCCGGTATCTGGCCAAACCCCAGGGTCTGCAGCACCTGCCTGACCCCCAGGGTGACGGCCGGTCAGGAAGGTGTGTGGGTCAGGCCTGCTCAGAGCCCAGGATAGATTTCGCAGCCCCCGCAGGGCTGGGTGGGACAAAAGGTCCGTTTTTGTGGCCATTGTTGACGTCTCCTCCTGCGAGTCAGAGAGGTGGCCCCACTTGCGCCCGTGAGGCGGAGTGAAGGCGCCAGCTCCGGGCAGCCCAGCTGTCCCTGGGTTCCCCGTGGAAGCCCCACTGCATCGGAGTGCAGAGCGTGAACCCACGTAAAATTCTTTATTATCTTGGCAATTTCCTAAGTCATTGGTTCCCGTGTTTGTAAGATAAACTCACGGCCTTGGAACGCGCCGTGCTGGGCTGACGCTCCTGCTTGGGAGGTTGGAGCAGTGGCTTCCTTGGGTCACCCCAGGGCCCTGGGGGCCGCACATCAGACCCTCCGGCTGCTCCAGTAGTGGACAGTTGCGGCACCACCGAGGCTCCCATCCCTGTTGGAGGTTCTGACCCTGGCGGACTCTCAAGATGACTCACGGTGGGACTCTGGGGGAGTGTGGGTGGATGGAGCTGGTCCCGGGGCTCCTGCCACCAGGCTGCCCCACTCAGCCATGGCGGGGGTGTCTGCACGGTTCCCAAAGGGCCCTGAGGAGAAAGGAAGATGGTGCCTGACTGCCTGTTTGTGCAGCTCACTCACAACGTCCAGTCAGGGGAGGCGAACAGCACCCCTGCCCCGAGGAATGAGTAAGAAGGCGGAGCGTCCACACCAGGAAAAATGGGGAGTGTCCACGCCGGGGGAGGGGGCGGAGTGTCCACGCCGGGGGAGGGGGTGGGGTGTCCACGCCGGGGGGAAGGGGCGGAGTGTCCACGTTGGGAAAAATGAGGAATGTCCACAACAGGGAAAATGCGGTGTGAATATTCCGCATTCTTAAGGGAAAAGCCTTTAAGAGGAAGGACGCACTGCCACCACTGCGTAGACAAAGCTGGGGACCCTGCGCTCAGCCCTGAAATAAGGCCACGTGAAGTGTCCAGAACGACAAATTCACAGACAGAAAGCAGAATGGGGGGTGATGGGCTGGGAGGAGATGGGGGGCGTGGCCCCTGAAGGCAGAGGGAGGTTGGGGAGGAGGGTGGGGCTGGGCCCCTGAAGGCAGCGGTTTCTGACTGGGGTGAAGATGAGAACCTGGGATGGCACCGTTGGTGTTGGGTGGGTGCCATTGCAAACATACCGAGTACCACAGACATGTACTGTGTAAAATGGCTAATTTTAGGTTATGTGAATTTTGCTTCCAGTAAAAACTAAAATAAAACAGGTACAGTGACTGCGTCAGTGGGGCCAGGAGGAAGTGAGGTGACAGAGGAGGGATCCTCCAGGGTCTTCTGGAGGCTGCAGAATCCATAGGTCTGGGTCCTACGGATTTGCAGGGAGGCATGGGCCAGAGGCTGCAGAACCTTGTCTGGAGCCCGTGGATTTGCCGGAGGTGTGGGCCGAGGCGGGCAGCATGGGGTGTGTCCTGGTCTCAGGACATCTCACCAGGGAAAAGGGCCCCGAGCTGGGCAGGCCTGGGCTGCCTCCTTGGCTCTGCCTGTACCCATGCCCACTTGGGGTCCGGAGCAGGTGGAAGGCAGTGGTTGGTGTGGCCCCTGCTCTGTCGGCTGCTCTCTCTTCCTGGGGGCTGAGGGAGGACGGAGACCTGTGGGATGTGAGCTGGAACAGCACAGTTGATGTCCCTGAACCACGAGCTGAGTCGGGAGCTCTGGCCCCCGAAGCGCAAGCCCAGAGACCCCCAGTGTCCCCGGGGATGGACCTGCAGCATTTCCGAGAACACAGACGCTGACTCCACGAGGCCGACGCAGAGCCACTGTCCTCACCGGAAACCCGCAGGAAGGGCCTGAGATCAGTGGTGTTTTCAGGGCTGTCAGAACCGACAGGGCTCCCAGGGCCTGGGGTGGGGCCGGGGCCTGGCAGCCTCTTCCTGAGTCACGTCTGCTTTCTCCTCCTCACTTGCTCCAGGGACCTTCATTCCAGGGTGCGCGGCTGAGGGCAGAGGTTTCCGAGTCCTCTGTCATTGGCTGCCGCACGCGCGGAGATGCTAGTGAGGTGGAGGTAGGGGTGGGGCTGCAGTGTGATGGCTGCCAGGGTGCCTTGCGTGTCCCCTTCACCAGCCTGCGGCCCCCACCCACACCGGACTGAGTTTCCTCATCTGTAAAGGGCAGGTCAGTGTCCTTCCTCATGCTGTCATCTGGGTGCTTAAACAAGGGGACATTTGCAGCCACGTGGGGCAGACACGGGCTTTTTTTTTTCTTTTTTTTTTTTGAGACAGAGTCTCCCTCTGTTGCCCAGGCTGGAGTGCGGTGGCCGGATCTCGGCTCACTGCAAGCTCCGTCTCCCGGGTTTACGCCATTCTCCTGCCTCAGCCTCCCGAGTAGCTGGGACTACAGGCGCCCGCCACCTCGCCCGGCTAGTTTTTTTGTATTTTTTAGTAGAGACGGGGTTTCACCGTGTTAGCCAGGATGGTCTTGATCTCCTGACCTCGTGATCCGCCCGTCTCGGCCTCCCAAAGTGCTGGGATTACAGGCTTGAGCCACTGCCCCCGGCCCACAGGTGCTTTTTATGACCTTAACATCAATGTTGCACGGCAGAAAGTTGGGGAGCCGGGATCCCCAGGCCCACCTGAGCCTGAGCCAAGGAGGGGTCCTGGCAGGGAGAGGGAGTCCCTGGGGTCTTGTGGGATATGCCCACAGGCACACCGGGGCCTGGCCAGTGATGATGCTTCCCCAGGCCTGTGGACAGGGAAGGCAGGAACAGGGAGGGGCTGCAGCCAGGCCACCACAGGCAAATGCTTGTCCCTCGCAGGTGGGCGTCCGAGGCTCTCAGGCTGCTTCTGCCATGCCCCAGTGCCCCAGCTGGCTCTCTGGGAGGCGTCCTGTTAGGATAATGGCCCGGCACTGAAACCTTCCTAGGCACTGTTGCGGCCGACACCTCCCCAGTTCTCTGTCGGCCGCGTAATGGAGCTCTGACGGGGACAGACTCCCGGCCGGAGCTAATCGAAGCTGAAAAGGTGGAATCAGCGTGTGTCGTATCCTTTTGCCACCTTCATCAATCCAGCTAACTGGGTTTGAGCTGCGCTCGGCAAATGTTCTGCAGCGGGAAATTAATATGTAAGACATCTGAGGCCTGACGCGGCCGCAGGGCCAAGCGGGTGCTCGGGCAGGGCGGCCTGCGAGGGCCACCACGGCTGCTGCCCGCTGAGGACCTGCAGTCTGGGGAGGGTCCCCAACCTGGCCCCCACCCTCTGCATCATCAATTCAATTACCTCTGGGGTTGATACATATTCAGGCTTGAGGACGCCAGGGTGGAAGGAGAGGCCCGGAGACAAAGGAATCTGTATTTACCCAATAATAAGTTCCATTTGGAGGAGGTCTGAAAACAATTCCCCGTCACATTTGTCCCTGTCAGATCACATTATTCACAAATGAAGTTCACAAAGTATCAATTCAATTTCAATGAGGCGCTGGCTGGTGGGGCTGGGGCTGAATTTAGCTGGGTGCTGGGGGGGGCGTGGACAGCATGGCCGTCAGAGGTAATCAAAGGCAGGCGCAGCGGGCAGCGCTTTCCATTTCACCCCCTCCGTGCACATCTGTTCCTGGATAATCCCATTTTCTACACTTCCAAATCACTGAAGACGGCAGCTGGGGGGGGGCCTCCGGGCCCCTGCCTGGTCAGCACATCACGCCCACCCGTGGGAGCCGAGGTGGGAACTGGGGCTGCGCGCCCACCCAGCGCCAGGGCCTCCTGGGACTGGCACCTCTCCAGGTCAGGCTGCAGCTGTCCTGGTCCCTGGGCTGTGGGAAGGTCACCAGGCCTTACGCCCCCTGGGGCCTCTCCCCGCGGCCACACGTCTGTGGGTCCCGTCCCTCCCTGACTTTGGGGACTACACTAGGACTCCAAGTGTGGCAGGCCAGGTGTCACTAACGCAGGCCTCCACAACACCTGCTTCAGCACTGGATGGACAGTGAAGTCATTAAAAGCCGGTGCCCTTATACAAAGGCTGGAATGTAACACAAGCCCACCCAGAGTTTTGCCCACGCCTTTCCTGGGCCTTAAAGCGACAAGACGATGAAGGAATTCTTCACAGGACCCATTTAGGATTAAATACGTTTTACTGTGGGTCTGAAGGAACTCCCCAAACCTCTGTGATTAGCAGAAGACAAGACAAGGGCAGTCACCCCAGCGCCTGGACCCACGTAGACGATGTCAACTTAGACTTACTGAGGCTGCAGAGGAAGGTCTTCAGGACTCAGACCTTAGTTACAGATTAAAAGAAGTTAATCACTACTTATGTCTTTAGATGAACGCACTCTTACATGTACACATAAGCCATAGAAGGTAGATAAGCTCTGGAAAACTGTAATTTTGAGTTGGTCTGGCGATAATTTCCCAGCCTTCTCCCTGTAACCAGTTTCAGAAATAAAAACTCTCTTCCTCCTCAGTTCATCTGCATCTCGTTATTGGGCCACGAGAAATAGCAGCCTGACCCTCAGTTTGGTCCGGGAACACAAGGGATGTTCCTGCACCTCACACCCCTGCCCTCCCACCCCTGCCCTCCTACCTCTGCCCTCCCACCTCTGCCCTCGCACCGCAGGAACCCTCCCTCCGGCCCAGGCACCTGTTAGCACTTCTGCGTATCTCTGTGTTCCCATCGGCAGCCCCTCCTTTCCCGGCACTGGTGAGCCTGCGGGGAGGGAGGCTGGGTGTTTCTGGGGCTTCTGGGTCAGACGACTCCAACCTCAGAGTGGAGGCCAGGGGCCAAGGGCTACAGGGGTGGACCCAGCCCCATCCCCGGCCCTCCCCACTCGACCTTGTCATCCGACCAGTCCCAGGTCCCAGGTATAGCACCAGTGAGCAGCTCCCAGGACCCAGGAGGACTGCCAGGGGTGGGGGTCAGGGGTGTGGCTGAGGGATCAGGCACCCCCTCCCCAGGCAGGCTGGGCTGGAGGGGGCTCAGCAACCCCAAGGGGCTCTCTGAGTCTCAAGGTGCCCTGGCCTTTCCCCTGCCCCAGCATGGACCTGCCCCCAACAGCAGGACAGCGGTTCCTCTGCCCAGGCCTCTCCTGTCCACTGCGGGGCTGCCCCTACCACACCTGGGCTCTCCCAGCTGCTGGACTTGCACGTCCAGCACAAAGCTTGCCTCCTGCCCCTTCACTGCCTCTGAGGACCCGTGGCGCCTCCTCACCAGCCACAGGCAGACAGCGGGCCTGACGCTACCTGGGGCCCCTGGGTTCTAGATGATGCTTCCCTGTGGCACAGGACCGTGGATGGGCCCTGGTCCTGCCGGTCTTGGCTCAGAGGGTCCCACTGTCTTGTCAGAGGCTGCCGGCCCCTACCCCACAGTCTGCGCCCAGCGTCTTGGCCAAGTGTGTCCCGGGAGGCAGCGCCACCCTGCTGTGACCCTGGGCCTCCACCGCCCCATCTGTGAAGGGAAGGCTCAGGTCCTTTCTATGCTGGGTTGGGCTGGTCTGGGCCTTACAAAAGACTGCAGACCCCAGATGAGCCCAGGACGGGTGGGGGAGCCAGGCAGATATTGGAGACCTGAACTGGATGTAGCACCTGGGTGTGAAGTGGGGGCAGTGATGGGCTTATGCCCCTCCTCTCCAACCCGTGACCACAGCAGCCTCTCGGCCCGGGTGGGAGGGAGCCGTGGGCCTGTGTGTGCGCGGCGTGTGCATGAGCGCGGGTGTGAGGGAGCCGTGGGCCTGCGTGTGTGCGGCGTGTGCATGAGCGTGGGTGTGAGGGAGCCGTGGGCCTGTGTGTGCGTGGCTTGTGCATGAGTGTGGAGTGTGAGGCATTGCTGTGGGCCTACGTGTGCATGGCGTGTGCATGAGCGCAGGTGTGAGGGAGCTGTGGGCCTGCGTGTGCACAGCGTGTGCATGAGCATGGGGTGTGAGGGAGCCGTGGGCCTGCACATGCATGGCATGTGCATGAGCGCGGGGTGTGAGGGAGCCATGGGCCTGCATGTGCGTGGCGTGTGCATGAGTGCGGGGTGTGAGGCATTGCCATGGGCCTGCGTGTGCATGGCGTGTGCATGAGCACAGGGTGTGAGGGAGCCGTGGGCCTGCGTGTGCACGGCGTGTGCATGAGCATGGGTGTGAGGGAGCCGTGGGCCTGCATGTGCGCAGCCTATGCACGAGCGCAGGGTGTGAGGGAGCCGTGGGCCTGCGTGTGCACAGCGTGTGCACGAGCGCAGGGTGTGAGGGAGCCGTGGGCCTGCATGTGCACGGCGTGTGCATGAGTGCGGGGTGTGAGGTGTCACTGTGGGCCTGTGTGTGCCCGCGCATGTGCCTTGTGCCTTTCGTCACCGCCCTCCCAAGCAAGATGTAACAGGAAGGTTGCAGGGATGGGTCTGGGGTCTTGGGCTGTTTGGGGAGTGTAAGGATCCCTGCGGGGCTCCATGTGGCCTCTTTCTGCTTTCGGCCGCATTGGACATTAGTGCCCTGCTGGGCAAAAAATGGTTTCATGCTCCTGGAAATTGGCGGGGCCAACATGCTGATTGATTTTCCAGGCAGGCCCCTGGATCCCCGCGGTTCCTCTGGCCGGGTAGGGTGGGCTGCCCGGCTGTGGCAGCCACCTGTGGGATGTGGGGGTCCGGAGGTACCAGGGTGTCTGCCCCAAAGGCCTTGACTCCAGGTATCTCTGCTCACTGATGAGGTCCAACTTCAGAAATGGGAGAAAATGCCGTTGTCATCTTGTTTCAGCGAAAGCTAATCTGTGTCTTTGCTTCCTCCATTTGGCTCTGCTGTGTGCCCCGGGGGGTTCTGGGATGCCAGCCCATGGAGAGGGCCTTAGTGAGAGCAAGGGATGCCGTCACCCGACCCTGCCGCCCCGTAGCATCTGCCTGTGTGCTGGCCACATCTCCTGTCTACAAAGGCAAGATCTGGGTCCCTGCTGCCCGCCACTCACGTGGGGCTGCCTCACCCTGGGAGTCTGCAGGAGGTTGGGGATCCTGTCAAGTAAGAGGACGGGGTGCCAGGGCCACCCTGGAGCCGAAGTCTGCACCGGTTCCCATTTGAGCAACTTGGAGCTGAACCGGGCTCTTGGGCACCTGCTTGCTGTAACATGCTGGGAGAGCCATGGGGGTGCGGGGTGGAGGCTGTGGGGCTCGCCTGCCCCTCACTGCCTCCCCCACGGCTTCCCCTCTTTTGCCCCTTTCCTGGAATCTGCCGTGCCCTGGGGAGCTCCTGCTCTGGGCAGGCGTGACCCGAGGGGCAGGAGAGGCCGGGGCCCTGCTGGCAGCAGCCCCCGCTTCAGAATCTTGTCCAGATCGTAACCGGCGCTGGGCCCTCTTGATATATTAATCCCAGGGCCAAAGCATGTTGTAAAATGAGGTGATCATAATGGGATTTAAAGTTATGATGGTGAAGCCGTGCAACACAGCCAGGGCTTGGCAGTTTCATTTACCACTGAAAAATCACACGGACGCTGGAGGCTGCAGAGACCTCCAGAGATGAGGCTTGGCCTGGCCTGGGGCCTCCGTTTGAAAACTGAATGGAAGTATTTGTACCCTGGCTTTTGTTTTCCTTCAGTTTCTATGGATAGAAGGACATTCCTTCAAATCCAGGGAGCTGAAAACCCACGGCAAGGCCGACCGTGCCTGTGGGGCAGCCTCAGCCTCCTGGACTCTCCTCGGCTCCAGGTGGCTTCTCCGAACACACATGCATGCACACACACGCACATACACGTGCACACATGTACACACATGCACACATACATGAACCCATGCACACACACATGCACACGTACACGCACACATAATGCACACACGCGCACACACGCACCTGACCATGTGCTCAGGCACACATGCACATACACTCACATGCACACGTGCACACACATGTAGACGCACACGAACACACACAGGCACCTGACCGTGTGCTCACACAGGCATACACAGTCACATGCACAAATGACCCACTTTCATGTTCACATGGTGTGCACATGCACACATGCACACACACGCATGCACACACATGCACACACACACGCACACACACGCACACATGCACATGCGCACATACACACATACTGCCTGAGCTCCACCCGTCCGGTACCGTGGGGATGGGCCCAAGGGGGAGCTTCCCTTCCCCGTCTGGTGTTGCAGACGGCTGTGCCCCTTCATCCCCAGCTCACGCCTCTTGCATCACACTGGTTGAGTGTGTGTCTTGCATTTCCAGAAAAGGCGAGTGTGTTCTGCCTGGGAAGGTGAGTGGAACCCGGGTCTCCTCCTCTCAGTCCGGCGAGGCAGGTGTTGGTGCTCCCTGGAGGAGGTTCTAGGGGGCCTCCCAGTACCCTGGGGTTAGGGACTGGGTGGTGTTGCGAGTACTGAACAGTGCACAGAGAACAGTCTGCCTTTGGCGGTGGTTCCGAGGATCCCCACCCAGGGGAAGCAGTGTGGCTGTCCTGGGTCTTTTCTCAGTTGTTGGGGGGTGAGGAGTTGGCTTTGCAGAGCTCTGAGCTGGGACTGGGGACCTGGATGATATTAGAGGCTCTCCCAGCTTCCAGAAGCTCTTGGTGTGGGTTGTGGGGAGGGCATAGTCTCAGCAGCCACAGGCAGCAGTGACACCCAGGAAGGGCTGGGGAAGGGCAGGTCAGGGAGGCTTCCTGGAGGAGATAGCTCAGAGCTGGCTCTAGGACGAACCCCAGTGGCCTTGGCTCCTGTTTGCCCTTGTTATGCACCAGCCACCCACAGCCTCCCCTCCTGCAGAAGCACAGACACACGCCCACCCCAGGGCTGCCATGGCCACAGGGGTGCACTCCGGTCGGTGTGGGCTGAGGGGGTGCATTCTGGTGGGCCTCAGCCGCACACTGCCGCGCTTGCTCTCTTGGGCTGTGGCCTCGTGGGGCATGGAGCTGGACAGAGGACTTTTCCTGGGTCCCCCATGTCCCAGGGCAACAGGGTGGAAGGAGCTGGTGGAGCCCTCCAGTGCCTCTGTGCCAAGGACTGCCCCAAACGCCGGAGCTGCCCAGCCAGGTGCACAGCTCAAGCCCAACCTGTGCCTCCACCGGACACTGTTAACATAGAGATGTATCGAATTCAGCTTAGCAACCCAGGCATGAATGCCCAGCCTTTAAAGAGAAACTTATCTGTAATTAAAATCATGCACAAGTTTTAGAAAGAGTGTTTACAACTGGGAAGAAAGCTGATTGTGAAAATGAATAGGCTTCCGTTGGGGCTGGGAGTGTTTAATTCAGAAATAAATCCCCCCACGGGAGGTGCTTTGCTGGGGCTCTTTTCCCTGGTGCTTTTGGGGGCCGGCGGCTGGCGTGGCGCCGTGTGGATGCTGTTGACGGTGACCTTATCAAGCTCCTATCGCAGACGCGAGGGCCAGGCTGCGGGTTCCCGGGTGGCTGGAGAAATTTGCTGCGAACTCAGCTCCTCCGCTTGTGAGCAATAAATTAGCCCAGTTAAAATCAGCAGGACCTGCTTATTCAAAGTTTATGTTTCCCTGTAAGCAGATGGTGGCCTCAGCACGTGCGGAGCAGGTGGCATCAATCACGGCTTTGGGATTTAGGAGACAGTAACACTGCTCTTAGCAGAAGAGCCGCTGCCCTAACTCGCGGCCGTCAGAACGTGATTTACGCTGGTCCGGGCTGGCTGCGGCCGTCGGCGTAATTTAGGAGGCGAGGGTGGCGCTTCGGCGTGTTAATTGTGGGGAGGCCGATGGATCTCCGCCCCACAGCCCCCCTCCGGCCCCTTCACTGTGTGGGCGTGATCCTCCGCAGTCCTTCTTGCCACCGGAGATGACCAGCGCGGCCAGTCGGGGGCTAATTGTTTTTCTGGGCACTGATTGCAATTAAGAGCACAAATTTGAGTGGGAAGATGAGAAGCTTCGGCTGGAACGCGGCCTGAGGTGTGAGCGGCTGACTGGCCTCTGAGTACCCAGAGCCCCTGGGCAGAGCAGCTATCCTGAGGCCTCTGAGCCACCAGCCCCCATGTCGTGAGATGCGCCCAAGACCCTCCCTGCCTGCCCCACCTAGGCCCAGAAAACTCCCGGGACGGGGAGGCCGTGCACTGCGTTTGTGTCCAGGCGGATTTGGTTTGTCACACTCAGCTGCCGACAGGCACTCGAAAGAGACCCCCGTGCCCTAATGTTCCTGGCAGGCTCCCCGTGGTGCCCACAGACCCATGCCCCTTGGCCACCGTGGCAGGGAAAACTTATGTGTGGTATATTCACACAATGAAACATTCTACAAATAAGAATGGGCAATTTACTGCTACACATGGCAAAATGAATGCGCTTCCTAGACACAATGTTGATTGAGCCAAAGTATTCAGACACAAAAAGTTACTCACTGCAGGATTCCTCTATATGAAGTGTGAAAACAGGCTAAACAAACTTATGGAGCTAGACACGATGAAAGTAGTTACCTTTGGGGAGCAGAGAGGTGCCAGGAGTTGGCATCAGATGGTAATCATCTATTTATTGAGTTGGAGGTGGTAACATGGGTTTCATTTGGTGATAATGGAGTGGTACATTCATATGTTAAGCACTTTTCTGTATGTATATTATGATTACATTCTTAAAGGTTTAAAAAGTCATGACAATTCTTATAAACTAACAATGAACAATCCACAAATGAAGTTAAGAAAACAATTCCATTTTCAACAGTGTAAGAAAGAATAAAATACTTAGGAATAAGTGTAACCAAGGAAGCGAAAGACTTGTGCTTTGAAAACAGCAAAACATTGCTGAAAGAAAGAAGACATAAATCAGTGAGAAGACAGCCCGTGTTCATGGATTGAAAGACTTAATATTGTTCTGATGACAATACCACCCAAAATGATCTACAGATTCAACACAACCCCTGTCAAAATCTCAACATGTTTTGTAGAAATAGAAAAGTCCCTCCTAAAATTCATATGGAATCTCACAGGACCTTAGACAGTCAAAATAATATTGAAAAAGAATAACGAAATTGAAGGAGTCACACTTTCTAATTTCAAAACTTACTACAAAATGATCTAATCAAAACAGTGTGGTAATGGCATAAAGACAGACATTTAGACCAACGGAATAGAATAGAGAGTACAGGAGCAACCCCTTGCATATATGGTCAGATGATTTTCACCATGATGTACAAGTGACTAACAAGGGTGCTACACCATTCAGTGGGGAAAGAAAGGACAATCTTTTCAACAAAAGGTGCTGAGAAAACTGGATATCCATATGCAGAGAATAAAGTTGGAGCTTTGGCCTTAAACCACATACAAAAACTAAGTAAAAATGGATGAAAGACCTAAATATAAGAGGTGAAACTATAAAACCCTTAAAACATAGGGAGAAATCTTTATGACATTGGATTTGTCAAGGATTTCTCAGATATGACACCATAAACACAGGCAAAAATAATAAATAAATACAACTTACTCAAAATTTAAAACTTTGGTTAATCAAAAGACACTCTCAAGAAAGTGAAAAGGTAAACCACAGAATGGGAGAAAGTATTTGCAAATCATATATCTGATAAGGGATTAATATCCAGAATATGTAGAGAACTCCTAAAACTCAACAACAAAACAAACCACCCAATTCAAAAACTGGCAAAGGACTTGAATAGCCGTATCTCCAGAGGTGATGAACAAGTAACCAACAAGCCATGGAAGAAGTCTTCAGCCATCAGGGAAATGAAAATCAAAACGACAGTGAGTTACCAGTTCTCACTGTTAGGATGGCTACTATCAACAAAACAGAATATAGTAAGTGTTGGCGAGGACACGGACACATTTAGAACTCGGTGCATGTTGGTGGGAGTGCCTGATGATGCAGGCTGCTGCGGAAAACGTGATGAGAGTTCCTCAAAAAATTAAACCTAGAACCACCACAGGAGCCAGCCATTCTACTTCTAGGTATGTTCCTTTGGTATATACCCAAAGAAATTAAATTAAAATATACCCAAAGAAATTAAATTAAAAGCAGAGATTCAGACAGATATTTGCACACCCATGTTCATAGCAGCACTATTGACAATAGCCAAGAGGTGGATCAACCCAAGCTTTGAACGGTACGTGGGTAAGCAAAATCTGGTATACATAAACAATGAAATATTCAGCCTAAGCAGGAAGGAAAGTCTGACACGTGCTACAACAAAGATGAAACTTGCAGACGTTATGCTAAGTGAAATAAGACACAAAAGGACAAATACTGTGTGATTCCATTTATATGAGGTCCCTAGAATGTACAAATTCTTAGAGACAGACAGTGGGATGGTGGGTACCAGGGGCTGTGGGATGAAAAGAGCTCTGTAGACGGATGGTGGGGATGGTTGCATAGCATTGTGAATATACCCAGTGCCATGGAATTGCACCCTCAAAAAGGGTAAAAATGGTCATTTTCATGTTATGTACATTTACCCACAATGTAAAAATATGATCAAAAAGTCATGAAGAAGTTGTTTGTCTCCAATCAGGAGACAGAGACCATATGGGGCAAATCTGGGTGATTTAATGTGATTTAATGTGGTGATTTAATGTGGAGAATCACAAATGACCAGAAGTGCAACCAGAAGTCAGAAGGGACTAGTGCAGGCCTTGAGGAATCTAGTGCCGGGGGCAGGCAGGAGGCCTTCAGGCGCTTCTTCCACATCAAGAGGGGAAAATCTTCCTGCCAGCCAGGCAGGAAAAAAACAAAAGAGATGCATTACCTACAAATCTGTGATACTTTGGGGCAAGCTTAGATTTCCCCCTGTGTTCTGAAATAGCAAACGACCCTGAGCAACACACACAGACGTTTGAGGGGAAAGAACATGTCACACAAATGACTGTTCCCATCAGAAGAGAGCAGAAAGACATTCCCGGATGCTGCATGCAGCCACCAGCCCTGTTTTAGGTGCTGAATCTTCGGTGCCCAAGGCAGGCTGTGGCACAGGGAGGGAGCTCACAAGAATCTGACGTGAACACAGTAGTCACCTTTCCCATGGTTCTGTTTTCCACAGTTTTAGCTACCCGCAGTCATCCACAGTCCAAAATTGTTAAATGGAAAATTCAGAATAAGACAATTCTGGGCCGGGCGCGGTGGCTCAAGCCTGTAATCCCAGCACTTTGGGAGGCTGAGACGGGCGGATCACGAGGTCAGGAGATCGAGACCATCCTGGCTAACACGGTGACACCCTGTCTCTACTAAAAAATACAAAAAACTAGCTGGGCGAGGTGGTGGGCACCTGTAGTCCCAGCTACTCGGGAGGCTGAGGCAGGAGAATGGCGTAAACCCAGGAGGTGGAGCTTGCAGTGAGCTGAGATCTGGCCACTGCACTCCAGCCTGGGCGACAGAGTGAGACTCTGTCTCATAAACAAAACAAGACAAAACAAAAAAACAAAAACAAAAAAATTCTGAATTTTAAATTGCGTGATGTTCTGAGTAGTGTGGTGAAACCTCACACCTGCCTGCTCCATCCTGCCCTGGACAAGAGTCATCCCTTTGTCCAGTGGATCCACGCCACAGACGCTGCCTTCCCATTAGTCACTTAGCAGCCACCTCGATGATTAGACTGAGAAGACAGTGTGCAGGCATTGCTACTACATGAGGTTTCCGGCTTCCACTGGCGGTCTTGGAACATATCCCCTAGGGACAAAGGGGGTCTTCGGGAGGACGGCTGGTGCAGCCCCTCCTGCGTGCTCCCAGTACTTCTGTGAGGACAAAGGGGGTCTTCGGGAGGACGGCTGGCGCGGTCCCTCCTACCTGCTCTCAGTGCTTCTGTGATAGGTCCTTTTACTGCCCCCATGCACAGATTAGACAGAGGAAAACAGAGGTTAAGTGGCTTGCCCAGAGTTGCAAGCGCAAAGCCAGGAGTCAGCTCCAGAGCAGGTGCTATCCTGAATTAATGAAGACGCTGGTCCCTTGACATGACAGCAAGGAGGCTGCAGCAGGAGCCCTGGAGCCTCAGGGCCTGAAACATACGCGCTGTGTAGATACTGCGCAATGAAACCACCAGTGCAGCGCTTTGGAAAGAGTGAGAAGGAAGGGCAAAGATGACTCCTCTGCTCTCACCCTCAGTAACCAGAGGAATCTATGTTGAAAATAAATCTGAAAAAAGTGAGAAGGATTAAAACAAGTTGTTCATTCTCCAACTCATGGAAGGTGATTTAAAAGTACACAGCCTGAGTCCAGGGGCGAATGGCAGAGTTGTCCAAGGAGCTCAAACAGGGAAGTATGGGAGGAAGCAGCAGAAGCCACAGCACAGCTCCCTGTGAGGACAGCACTGAGGGCAGCTCGGCTTGCACCTGAGCCTCAGGGGATGCACAGGGCACAGCAGGCGGAAGGGTGAGTGCAGGGGCAGAGACACCCCCACTCGACTCTCAGAGCACCCCAGCTCCTCTGAGAACGAAGGTCCTTCCCTGGGAAGGCAGAAGTCAAGGGATTGTCTGGTAAAGCAGAGCCCACTACCCACAGGATTTGGGTGGGTGTGGCAAGCATGGAGGGAGGAGATTGGCCGGTAGGGGCTGGGTGGGCTCCAAATTCCAAGGGAGGCCCCTAGAAAGGAGAGTTTGAGTCTGGCCCCATCCCAGGAAGCTGGCCCCACCACGTTCACAGTCTTTGATGTGTCTTGTATAATTTCCCCACCCACACTGATTATCAGCTGACTGTAAGGACAAGCTTCAAACAGAAGAAGAATGGGGCAGGCTGAGGCTGGGAGACTTCCAAAGATGGATCACAAAAGGCAATTCACCCTCATCCTGGCTGTCATATTGAGAGGAAGCCCAGGTCAAGTTGAGGCTACATGCAGGGGTCCCGGCCCAGCCAGCCTGAACCACCTGATGGTGAGTGAAGGGGTCTCTGGAGGACTCCAGCCCAGACTCCAAGTCACCCCAGTGACACCAAGAGGAGCAGAGGCCAGCTGCCCCCACTGAGCCCTGCCCGAAGTGCAGATTTGTGGGCAAAACAGATGCTGTCATGGTTTTAAGACACTAGGTTTTGGGGTGGTTGGTCATGTAGCAGTGATAACACTAGGCCGCCTTTGCCTCCTCGTGGGAGACCCTGAGGCAGACACCCTGGGGGGCTCCTCAGTTTCTCCTGGTGTTTGGACGAACGGAGGCAAGATGGTGCACTTCCGGGTTCTTCATCCCCCCTCCCTACTTTTCCCCCCTCCCAACTTTTCCCGTGCGCGCGAAAATGCAGCCAGCGACCCGGGAAGGTGCAGACCAACTGGGCATGCACCAGGTGACGTCAATCCGAAGAGACCAAGATTTACCTGGTCACACCTGCGGAACGCCCCGACACGCCCGTGCCCCGCCTATTGCCCTCCCACTCCTAGAAAAGCCGCTCTCCATCAGTGAGCCACGCGGTCTTCCTCCAGCCCCACTGAAGTCGGGATGCAGGAACCCCGCCCGAGAGCCCCACGAGGGGGGGACTCTGTCGGCCTTCTTTGCCGGAGGCCGACTGACTTCTTCCCCACACCTTAGGTTACCAAAATAAACTTGCAGTTTTGCTCCTACACTTGCCTACCTGCTGGTTCTTTTGTGCTCGCTCTGGTGGTCTTAGAAAAACAAATCACCTGGCTGGTTGTCTGTGGTGGTCTTCAGTGTGTGCAGACTCTGTGGCCACTGTGGAAGCCATCACCCAGCGCTGGGGATGGACGGCAGATGGCACCATCTCTGCCCCATGTGGGCACCCTGGTACAGCCACAGGCAGAGGGGGAGGGGGCCAGGCCTACCAGCCTTCCTGCAGCACCCAGATAGGCCCCAGCAGGTCCCTAGTAGTGGCTTCTCCTCCGGAAGCCCTCCTGGTGGTCTTCTGCAGCCCCCCTGCCCCTCCCTTCTCCCTGCCCCTCCCTTCTCTCCCAGCCTCATGACGCTCAGGGTAGGAAGGAGGCGTCCCTGTGCTTGCTGAGACACAGTCAGATCCCTGAGACCTGGTCTGTTATGCAAAGCACAAGTGGCACCTGACTTTGGGCTGAGTCGGGAGAATTTCCAGCCTCGAGTCCAGGCCCACATCAGGAGGGGGCAGAGGTCACAGAGCCTGGCTTGCCCCGGAAAAACCTGGACTCAAAGTGTTTGGGCAGGAGGTTGGTAAGGCACTGACATCCCTGGGCCCTGCCTGTGGCTGTGAGGGGACAGGGACAGCTGGACCTTGGGTGTTCCCACCAAGGGACACGAGGGTGAGGGGGGGCAGGGGCCAAAAGAGTTGGGGGGAATCCAGGGTGGCCTTGCAGGGGGTCTTGCAGGGGAGCCTGGTGGGGTTGTTCTGTGTGCTGGCCCTGAGGATGCAGGGCCTGTTCCCACCGGATGCGGCCTCTGCTGAGTCCTGCAGAGGAAACACTCCAGTGTGTATGGGGACAGGACAGACACCTTCCTCCCCGCCTCAGGGACAAAGGGGACTGACTGTACCTGTCTGTGAAGCCAAGGTGTCCGCCAGAGGCCTGTGGGCTGAGGCGCTTCCCTTCTTCCTGTGTCCGTCCGCTGTCCCTGGGGGTCTTGGGGACAGCGCGGGGAAGCGTTGCTGTAGATGCTGGGTCCGATCTCCTTCCAGGTGGGGCCCGAGTGGCAGCTGTGAGCCCAGGAGGGCGCTCTTCTTCGCGGGCCCGGAGTTGCCGGCGGGCACTCAGCCGGGGGCCAGTCCCGGGGTGCAGAGCCCAGGCTGCCTTGTCCGTCCTTGTGCTACACGGCCCTGCAGCAAGGCAGCGCCAGGGTCTGGGCTTGGGTCTCCTGGACGGCGTTCCCCCGGGGTCATTCAGGTGCCACCCCTGCCAACAGGCGCCCGGGGAGGGGCTTGGCCTGGCCTCGGCCCTTGGAAGGATGAGCTGGAGCTGGTGCTGGACCCGCGTTAACTTTTAATTTAAAGTCTCTCACCAAAACACAATGGACTTTTGACATACAAATATTAAAAATTAAATTTCCCGAGTTCATTATCTGATAATTAGAACTAAATAACATCTTAACTGAGAGGCCAGCCCCACGCAGATCAAGTCAGTTCCATTTAAGATTCCATTAGACCAGTGTCGGAGCGGTAAGTAATGGACCATAAAATTTAATTTGGAAATGATCTCGCGCCGAGATGGAGCGATAGCGCTTCACAAAGAGCGGCCGGGCCACGGGGCCCGGGCGGGGGCGGGATTCAAAGGCAGCGCGGCCGCCGCCGGGAACATGTGTTCGCGCTTTCTTCCCTTTCTCGGCCCTGCGGTATTTAAAAGTCAGAATTGACCAGTGTAGCTCCGTGTAATTACAAAGATCCCCTTATCAGAGTCTATTTGCCGGCGCGAGGAAAGAGAGGCCGGAGCCGTCGGCTCATTTGCATGCGGGGCCCGGGCGGCCGCAGGAATCACCGGAATCAGCGCGGGCCTCGCTGCACCGGGAGGGGCCGGGCCTGGGCGGCGCAGGAGGGAGCAGCGTCCCCGGGGCGGCCTCGGCGGGGCTGGAGGAGGGAGCAGCGTCCCCGGGGCGGCCTCGGCGGGGCTGGAGGAGGGAGCAGCGTCCCCGGGGCGGCCTCGGCGGGGCTGGAGGAGGGAGCAGCGTCCCCGGGGCGGCCTCGGCGGGGCTGGAGGAGGGAGAAGCGTCCCCGGGGTCGCCGCCGCGTAGGGTGGGGTCCGCGCACCCTGGACAGGACGGGGCCGGCGTCCGCGGGGTCGCTCGAGTCTTTGCAGAGTGAGGACGGCTGGGAAGGATCCCGGACCCCGCTCCTGAAGCCGAACCCAGGGCGGCCGAGACCCTTCCAGAAGCTGCTTCTGTGCTGAGCGCGGGGAGCCAGTGGGAGGGACGGGCCTGCGGGGCACGGCGGGTGGGACGCACTTGGCTCTGCAGAAGCCCCTCCTTGGCGTCGGAGGTGGGAGCCCCCAGCTGACTGTGGGAACCCGCAGCCCCGCCCGCTGCCTTTCCAGCCGTTCCCTCCCCCAGCCAGGCCTTCACCCTTTTCCGGCCGTGCCCTTTCTGGGCTCAGCAGGTTTTGGACGCTGGTTCGACCCCCCGCCCCTGGGAACCATCCCCGTGGCCTGTGGGTGCCAGGGCCGTGGCGCAGCCCCACGCTGGCTGCAGAGGAGCCCTTGACCCCTCGTGGAGCCCACTCTCTCCTACCCTGCGCTGGCAGCCTGGCCACCTGTCCCCTGGTCTACCCGCGCCATCAGGGCGGGCCGGGCAGCAGGGCCTCCAGTGACAGGATCCAGCAGGGGAGAGGAAGGAGGCTGAGGGACCCCACTCCACGCCCACCCCTCGACCCACCCTCCGCTAGGCAGAAGCCCCCGCAGCCAGAGCCGAAGGAAGCGTCTAAAATTAATTCTTGTTCCCGCAGCAGCGGGTGACCCCCAGTGTCTCGGCCTCCACGGCTCCTGCCGGCAGCCGGCTCTGCGTCTTATCTCCAGAGCAGCCTCATTTGTTAACTTCTCGCTGAATACACCCACTCCCATTATTTCTGTAATTCTTGGCAATAACAGCCCTTCCCCTAATGAAACCTGCATTATTGGAAGGTTGCAGTCCTGACCCGGTGAAGATTAGCTGTGTCCTCTGTTATTGCTACATATGTAATTGTATAATTGATTTTAAAATTTACTTTTGTGTCCCCACATCATAAAGTAAGCAGCCCATTAAGGGGCAGAAATATAATTAATATATCTCTAACCACTTCTACCCCTGGAAAACAAGGGCTGGGGGGCTCTGCTGGCCTGTGGGCGGGGGCGCCAGGGGGTCCACCCCTAGGCCTCCTACAGTCATGGGCCCGGGGAGGGGCTGTCCAAGGGGGTCCCAAGTGGCATGGGGTGGTGCCTTCTCCAGCTGGAAGGCTGTCCGCCTGCGGCCACGCCCCCTCAAGCTGCCCCCAGGCCCAGTGACTCTGCCCTTGCTGGAGTGTGGCTGTGGTGAGGCTGGGCTGATCCCACGGGGACCCTCTGAGTCTTGAGCCCCTGCCCAGCTGCCTGCATCGTGGGCGCCCAGGGAGCAGAGGGGAGTGAGGGGCCTGTGGGAGGCTGCTGGGAGCTGGGCCCAGGGCCAGCCCCTGTAGCAGGGTGCATTCCACCATGGTTCTCTTTGCCTTTGCCACCCCTTCCCAGGCACATAGACACCCTGGGCCTGTTTGTCCACCCTGTGCCCTAACCAGACCCCATACTCCATGAAGAGCCACTTGGGCCTCAGGGTCAGTGCACGTGCTGGCTCCAGAAGAGCCTGGTGCTGGCCCTCAGCCTTTGCAGCTAGCTGGCTGGCCGGGAGGTCTCCAGGGCTGGCTCCAGGCCTTTGAGGAGATGGAGAGGAACCAGGTTTCCGGGAGCCTGGAGACCTGGCCCAGGCAGAGGGAGGCACACAGTCTTTGCCCAAACACCCCTGTGGCACCCCTATTTAATGTTTTTGTTAGTTTGTTTTTCTGAGATGGAGTCTCGCTTTGTCGCCCAGGCTAGAGTTCAGTAGCGCAAGCTTGGCTCACCGCAACCTCCACCTTCCACGTTCAAGTGATTCTCCTGCCTTGGCCTCCCGAGTAGCTGGGATTACAGGCGTGCACCACCATGCCCGGCTAATTTTCATATTTTTTATAGAGATGGGGTCTTGCCATGTTGGCCAGGCTGGTCTCGAACTCCTGGCCTCAAGTGATCCACTTGCCTTAGCCTCCCAAAATGCTGGGATTACAGGCATGAGCCACCATGCCCAGCCTAATGTTCTTTCTTTTTATTTAAACAGCTTTATCGAGATACGATTTGCACACCATTTAAAGTGTAAAATTCAGTGTTTTTCATTTTCCACAGAGCTGCACAATCATCACCACAGTCTATTTTCAACATTTGCATCACCTCAAAAGAAACCCTGCGCCGTCCCCTCCTCAGTCCCAGCGACTGCTCAGTCCTCATCCCGATCCCCATTTGCCTCCTCCAGGTGTTTCCCAGGAGGCTCCCAGGAGGGTGTTTCCCGGGAGCGGGGCCACGGAACGCACCCTTTGTTACCGGCCTCCTTCACTGGGCACAGAGTCCTCAGGGCTCCCCCAGGCTTCAGTGCCAGTGTCCTTCCTTTTGGTGCACGTGATGCTCTGGGTGAGGACAACGTCTCTGGGTGGCCAGCTTGCCCAGCAGTGCAGACTTGGGTGCCCCCACCGTGGCTGTCAGGGTGGCTCCCTGCCTGCTGTTGGCATGGGGTGGACATACTCACAGGTATGCAGACGCATGGATGGGTGTGCAGTGCACACTCATGGATGGGGTACTGGGAAGGGCCGGTGCCAGGCCAGAGCTGCAGAGCACAGCAGGGGATCCTCAGCCTTGGGCCCTCAGACGGCTTCCTGGCCAGGGGGCCCCACTCAGAGGATGGCTGGTGCTGCCCCGGGAGGCCAGCTTTGCTGCACACAGGCCCCGAGCAGTCAGGCAGTGCTGCTGGCTGAGGGGCTGGGCAGGACCAGGGCCTGGTCCATTTGACCTCCCTAGGGCAGCCTCCACACAGACAACAGCCCTGGAAAGGCCGTAGGCTCAACTTCACCAAGTGCTGCCCATCCAGGGGCTGGTGCCACCTGAGAGGCTCACCTGACTGCCCCCATGACAGGTAAGCCCGAGGCAGGCGTGTAGTCTGCCCACCAGAGGACCTGTGTTGCTCCCAAATAGGCCGTTCACAGCCCTGTGGTGTGGTTGGGGCTACTCGTACATCACAGCCCTCAACACCCGGGTCTCTGGGCTCAGCCCTAACTATCCGCCAGGGGTGGGGGCTCATCTGTGAGGAGCAGTTTTTGTCCCACAGGAGTGAGTGAGGGGTCTAAGAAGATGCCAGGCAGACGGGGTGGAAACAAAAGTTTCATTTCAACTGGCTGACACTTTTACAGAAGCCAAATATCAGTGACCCAATGACAGTTGGTAGGTGTCCCCGAGACCCCTGGTGGGAGCTCTGTGGGAGGAGCCTCTGCACTAAGGTTGGAGGGCAGCAGGGTCGCAGTTGCCACGGGGTCTGACTCCAGTCACCCACTGGGGGCCAGTCACTCCCTAGGGCCACCATAGTGTGGGCGTGCTGGGGGGCTCTGCCTAGATGCCCAAGACAGCCCTGCATAGCCGCGGCGCCTGACACTGCAGAGAGCGAGTGTCTCCACCTAGGGCTAGCCCGTGGCTGCTGGTGGGCTGAGGGTTGGCGCCTGTTCTGGGTGGGTGGTACCTGCAGCTGCTGGTGGGCTGAGGGCTGGCGCCTGTTCTGGCCACTGCTGGTTGACTTCATTGCATGTGAGAAGGGTGGGGGCCTCCCGTGGTCCAGCTCCAGGGGCAGGATCGTTACTGTTACTCAAGGCCTGCAGTGGCCTCAGACTAGGTGCAGAGATGCTACACTCCCCGCTGCCTCCCTCCCCTGAGAAGGGGTGGCAGAGGGCCCAGGAAGATGCCTGGGGCTGGGAGGGAGAAGGCCAGTGGGACACCAGGAGCAGGGGACCGGAATCCCTTGAGCCTCAGGTAAGTCCTGGAGCCCAGGCCCTGCTGAGCCAGCCTGGCTTACAGATGCACCCCGAGGGCACCCCTTCCCTCACTGTCAACCCACTCCAGGAGAGGATGCATCAGATAACCCCGTAAATCACACATCAAAACACTTTTTTTTAAAGGAAACCACTGAGAAGACAGCGTTTCCTCAGCCTGGTGAAGATGCATATAGCAAAATCTATGTGAGAAAGTCGGTTACTTAATCACGGAGATGAAGAGCCTCTGCGAGAGATTGTTCTGCTTAAAAAATGTGGTGGCGACTTGCAAATATGTTTTTAGAAGCAATTTTATTACAAACTGTCCCATTGGGTAGCGCCTGGAAAGTTATGGGGAGCTGTGTTCATTCTTCAGACGCTGGGAGAGCAGCGGGAGGTGGTTAAAGGAGGATTTATTCTAGCAGAGCTGGGGAGGGGCCCGGGCCAGGTGTTGAGGGGACGGGCTCCATCTGGGTCTGTGTCCTTTCCAAGGGGCCGGGTACAGGGTCCCTGCCAGCCCCTCCCCTGCTCAGTGCCTGGCCCCTCTGCCTCCCTCCTAGCTGGTGCCCTGGTAGAGGGGTCCTGGGAGTGAGGAGCAGCTGTCTGGAGGGAATGCACAGATTGTAAAAGGCCGGCGGGAGGCCCAGGCTCAGGAGGCCCAGGTTCAGGGACACGGCACCCACCATCTGGCTGATGGACAGACATGAACACAGCCACAGCTCACAGAACACTTCAGAGGGACTCAGGCTCCAGCAGAAAGAAGCAAATCACAAGAAGCCTCGGGTGTGGCCCAAGAATTTCTCTTTTTTCTGAGTCAGGTGTGAGACGTGGAGTCCGCAGGGACTGTGTGGGGTCTCTGACCTCGTCCTCCTGGCTGGAGGCGGCTGAAGCCAGAAGACACCCTCTTCTTCTTCTGCATTCTCCTCATCAGTGTCTGCCTGGCAGTCCTGAGATGGCCCCAGGGATGCATATTCCTACGGAGTCCCCTCCTGGAGTGGGGCTGCACCTAGCGATGCTTCCGGGTGATGTGGCAGGAGGGGAGTGGCTCCTCTGAGCGGAGGCTGTAGAAAAGAGGATGCCTCTGTCTTGGGTGCTGGCTGGATTTCTCTCTCGCCTTCCTCCCCTTCCCAACTCCATCTCTGTCTCACTTTCTCTGGGGGGAAGCCAGTGGCTGGAGTGAGTCCACTCAAACAGCTGATGGAGAAGCCCATAGAGGCAGAAAACTAACATCCCTGAGGTATAGGCAGTGAACGTCGGTGGCTTGCCAACAGCCTCAGGATGTTCTTGGGAACGAATCTACCACCAGTCAGGCTTTGAGATGCCTACAACCATGGCTGACAACTTGATTGCAGTTTCACCAGAGACCTTGAGCCAGAACTAGAGTTAGGCCGCTCTCCAGTTTCTGAGGGTCCCTCAGTAACTGTGCAGGATAATAAATATTCCTAATTTTTAGCTACTATGTTTTCAGGCAATTTGTTACACAGCAATAGATAAGTGATACAACTAACCACCATAATCATCATGACCATCATCACCATCACAATCATCATCATCATCACCACTGTCATTATCACCGTCACCATCATCTCCACCACCACCATCACCATCATAGTCATCACCACCATCATCACCATCACAATCACCATCATCACCACTGTCATTATCACCATCACTGTCATCTCCACCATCACTATCATCACCATCACAATCACCAGTATCATCACCATCACCACCATCACCACTGTCATCATCACCATAACCATCATAACCATCACCATCATCACCATCATAATCACCACCATCATCACCATCACAATAATCACCACCATTATCACCATCACCACCATCACCACTACCATTATCTTCACCATCATCACCATCACAATAATCACCAGCATCATCACCATCACTACTGTCATCATTATCACCATCACCATCATCATCACAATCATCACCACCATCATCACCATCACCATCATCACCACCATCACCATCACCATCACAGTAATCACCACCATCATCACCATTATCACCATCACCACTGTCATTGTCACCATCACCATCATCATGATCATAATCATCACCACCATCGCCACCACCATAATCACTGTCATCAATACCATCATCGTCATCCCCACCACCACCATCACCACCATCACAATCATCACCTTCATCATCACCATCACCACTGTCATCATCACCATCACCATCATCTCCACCATCACCATCATCACGATCACAATCATCACCACCATTATCACCACCATCACCACTGTCCTTATTACCAGCACCATCACCTCCACCACCACCATCACCATCACCACCATCATCACTGTCATCATCACCATCACCATCACCTCCATCACCATCATCACCATAACAATCATCACCGCCACCATCACCATTATCACCATCATCACTGTCATCAACATCACCATCACCATCACCATCATCTCCACCATCATCATCACCCCCACCACCACCATCCATCACCATCATCACCATCATCAGCATCATCTCCACCACCATGATCATTTCTACCATCAATGTCACCATCATCACATCAATATAATCACCATCATCACCACCATCACCAGTGTCATCATTATCACCATCACCATCAATACCATCAACACCATCACCAACACCATCACATCTCCACCACCATCAGCATCATCAGCATCATTACCACCATCCCTATCACCATCATCACCACATCACCAGTACCATCACCATCATCACTATCACCATCATCATCGCCATCACCATCATCTCCACCACCATCGTCACTACCACCATCATCACCATCACCACCATCACCATTGTCACCATCACCACCACCATCATCGTCACCACTATTACCACCATCACCATCACATCATTGTCATCACCACTACCATCATCACTACCTTTATCATCACCACCATCAGCATCACCAATACCATCACCATCATCACTATCACCATCATCATTACCATCATCACCACCACCGTCACTACCACCATCATCACCATCTCCACCATCACCATTGTCACCATCATCACCACCATCATCATCACCACTATTACCACCATCACCACTATCATCACCATCACCATCACCACTACCTTTATCATCACCCTCGCCATCATCACCATCACCATCATCACCATCACCATAACTACCATTACCATCATCACCACCACCATGACCGTTACCACCACCATCACCCCACTGTCACCACCATCATCATCATCATCACCACTATCACCACCATCACCATCATCACTACCATCACTACCACTATCACCTCCATCATCACCACCATAACCATCATCACCATCACCATCATATCACCATCATCACCATCATCATCACCATCATTGTCACCATCACCATAACTACCATTACCTTCATCACCACCACCATGACCGTTACCACCATCATCACCCCACTGTCACCACCATCACCATCATCACTACCATCACTACCACCATCACCTCCATCATCATTGTCACTATCACCATCATCACCACCATAACCATCATCACCATCATGACGATCACCATCAACCACCATCATCATCATCACCATCATCATCAACCACCATCATCACCACCAGCATCACCATCACCACCACCATCATCCTCATCACCTCCACCATAGCCATTGCCATCATCATCTCCTTTCTTTCTGGTCCACAGCTCTTTCCACACCTGGTCTCTTAATAATCAGAACAGTTATGCAAGAGGAGGAAACTGGGACTCAGAGGTGGAGCAAGTTCCTTAGGGCCACCCAGCACACATGGCAAAAACCGAGCTGAAGCCAAGTCTGTTCAACTTCAGCTGCTCCAAGGCTCAGGACAGTCGTGTGCTGGCCCATATTCCCTGGAGGGCTCTTTAGTCCAAGATGAAAGAGTATGGCCACTCAGCTGGGACCAGCAGAGAGAGGTAGGAAGGGTGGGGTGATGAGGAAAGAGTTTCCTCCCAGCCTCACCCTTGAGCCCCAGGACTGCTTTCCAGAGACCTGGTTCAGGACTCCCCAGTCCCCATCCATATTCTGGTCCTACAAAGAAGGCCGGGAGCCTGGGCCCTGCCTGGGGGTGCCTGTGTGGGCAGCCTGGGGTGTGCGGAGCCAGACCATTTGTGAGTGTCCCGGTTTTAAAATGACGGTCAGTATCCAGAGAGGCTGAAGGCCACGGCGCCGTGATGGGAGAAGGGGCCGGTCAGCAGGGACTTGAAGGGCGGGGACCTCCAGGCGGGCTGCGGCAGCGGGAAGGGGCCCCAGCAGCTCGGGCG
>NW_012114677.1:1529641-1532863 GCF_000951035.1 Colobus angolensis palliatus
ATCCTGGAGTTGTCCTGGGGCCCTAATGGGCGGTGTTGGGCCGTCCTGGGGCTGTCCTGGGCTATGCAGCGGACGCCCTGGGGCGGTGCTGGGCTGTCCTGGGCGGTGCAGGAGCCGTGCTGGTGCAGGGGCTGGAGCCGTGGTGGGCTGTCCTAGGCTCAGGGCCTGCCCGCACTGGCGTTGCCCCAGGGACCTGGTCCCTGACCCCTGGCTTCCCTGCTGAAGCCCGCCCGGCAGGCCCATTGCCCCCAAGGACATCAGCCCGGACCTGTGGCACGCTCGGTCCCCATCAGGCCTGACAGTACAGCCCTTTAGCCGGGGCAGCTAATTGATAACACTTAATTAATCTGCCCAGGAGAGAGATCAAACGGGGCTAGGTCCCGGCGGCCTTGTATTGACCCGGTTAGTTCAATTAACCGCCGGGCCAGGGACTGCTCTGCTGAGCCCACGCCCCCGGCCCAATCCCCGACCTGCCTGCGGCCCGGGCCCCACCCCGGCGCCTCGCTTAGGGTCCATGGCCCGCAGCTCCAGGCACGCAAGGCCGCGCCTAGAGGAGCTGCTGCTTGCAATTAACTGCTTTATTTAGGGCATTTTTTTTTCTTCAAACAGCAATTAGATCTCTGTAGGCTTTGGAGAAAGCAAATGACCCGCAGCAAGACACCTTATAAATCATGCCCTGAGGGTGGGCGAAACCCCGCTTTGGCAGGAGGCTGGCTGCCCGGCGGGGGCGTGGATGGGGGGGCTGCACCCAGAACTCCCTCGGGGCCTGTGTGGGCTGGAGCCACAGTCTGCCCTGGAAAGGAGGGTTTTGCGTGGCCTTGGGCGCTGGCACCCTATTAAACTGCAAAGCAGCCACCCTCCCCTGTCCCCGCTAACCCGCCCTTCCTCCCTTACTCCCTCTCACCTCCCCCATCCACCCCCCACCACTCCTCTCCTCCCTCTCTCCTTCCCCTTCCCCTTCCCCTTCCCCTCCTCCCCTCCTCCCTTTCTCCCTTCCTCGCTATGCCCGCTCTGCTCCTCCTCCCTATGGAGCTATGATTGGACGGCCTAGGTCATGTGCCCGTCCCTGAACCAATCACCATAGCTAGACAGATGGGGCACCATGATTGGACATCTTAGGCCATGTGTCTACCCCTAGACCAATCACTGTGGTTAGACAGATGGGGCACTATGATTGGGTGGCCTGGGCCATGTGCTCACTCCTGGGCCAATCACTGTGTGTGTACAGATGGCATACTGTGATTGGACAGCTTAGGCCATGTGCCTAGCCCTAAACCAATCCCTGTGGAAGAGATGGGGCACTGTGATTGGCGGCCCTCCTGGCGGGGCTAGGGGACGGTCTGGGGTGGGAGCCACAGCGTCCAGTGGGGCAGGGGGTCCAGGCCACCCCAGCTGCCTCAGAGGCGGTCAGGGGACGCTGGGCCCTGAGCTGGGACGCGGGCAGCCTGAGTCTATCAGTCTCTGAGGCCCAGCCATGGAGGCCGCGCTCTGGAACCCTTGAAAACCTCGGGCCCAGCGACAGCCAGTCCCAGCTGGGGGACTGGAACCCCCTTCCGTTCCCATTCCCAAGTGGCTGCCGTCTCCGGAGGCCCAGTACAGGCTCCGGGTGGCAGGGACTAGGGTGGAGAGCAGGCAGCGACTGCAGAATGGGAACAGGATTTCCTCTTTGTGGAAGGCAAAGTAAAACGTAGATGAATCTCTACGTTTCATGGGTTTTATTTGGGAGGAATGAATTGCAGTTCGAGGCATACACTCAGACCGGGGCGGGGGAGCTCCCCGTCTGAAGAATAAAGACAAGGCTGCGGCTCAGGAAACAGGAAGGTCACCTGTGGTCATGAGGACGTCGGGCATTGGAAAAGTTCGGGCTTGCAAGCCCCCTCGGCTGGGCCAGGCCGGGCAAAGTCGGCCCCGGAGTTGCTGCCCTGATCGCAGTAGCTGCAGATGAGGTGCTTTCAGGTGACAGCAGTTTCAGCAGCTGGACTTGCAGACGATCACATTCCTGGAGGAATGTCTTGCACCCCGAGTGCTTTCCCTCAGACCCCAACTCTCATGTAGTTGGGTGTGACAAGAATGACCCAATTTGTACGATCAACTTTTGCAGGGTGAGGAAAATGTTCTGGAATTAGGCCGTGCTGATGGTTGCACAACCTTAAAAATACACTAAAAATCACAGAATTGCATGCATGCTTTAAAATGGTTAATGTTATGTTATAGTTCAATTTGAAAAGGCAGGGGAAATTTTCTTATGGATTAATACTAAGAGAAACCACCCAATTCAAAACACACCAAAGATTTGAGGAGACGTTCTTACCAGAGAAGACACACAGCTGGCAAGCGAATACATGAAACGATGCTCGACATTGTTAATTAACAGGGAAATGCAGGTTAAAACCGCATAAAGCTGCTCCTGTACACCTATTGGAGTAGCTGAAATTAAAAAGACCAACCTTGCCAAGTGCGGGTGAGGACATGGAGGAGTGAGGACATGGAGGAGTGTGCATGCATTGCGGTGGGGAGTGAAGTGGAACAGCCAGTTTAGAAACCAGCTTGGCTTTTTCCTTAAAAAAAATACATATACATCTACCCTACAATTTCACCATTCCACTCCTAGGCATTTACCCAGGGGAAATGAAAGTGCATGTCCACACAAAGGCTTGTACATGAAGTGCATTCAACTTTATCTGTGATAGCCCCAAACTAGAACTACCCACATGTCCATCAAAAGGTGAATTGTAAACTGTGTCACTGTGTATCATAACCACACAATGGAGTACTGCTCAGCTCAGCAACAAAACAGAACTACTATTACTCAAGACGACATGAATGGATTACAAAATAATTATGCTGCGTGAGAGAGGCCAGAGGGGAAAAACGTACATTTGTATAAAATTTTAGACAGTGAAAATTAATCTACAGTGACAAAAGATCAGTGGTTGCTGGGCTCAAAGGGAAGGTTGAGAGGTGTCAGGAAGGGACAGAAATGACTTCTGGGGGTGACCGGAATGTTTGTGTCCTGGGTCCCGGGGATGTTCTTGCTGGCACGGATACATGTCAAAACCCGTAACATTGTACACGTTAAATATGTGAGGTTTGTTGTATGCCAATGATACTTTGATAAAGCTGTGGGGTTTTTTTGTTTTTTGTTTTTTTTTTTTGAGACGGAGTCTCGCTCTGTCACCCAGGCTGGAGTGCAGTGACCGGATCTCAGCTCACTGCAAGCTC
>NW_012114677.1:1533098-1564954 GCF_000951035.1 Colobus angolensis palliatus
TGGTCTCGATCTCCTGACCTCATGATCTGCCCGTCTCAGCCTCCCAAAGTGCTGGGATTACAGGCTTGAGCCACCGCGCCCGGCCAAAGCTGTGTTTTTTTAAAGCAAGCCCATCCCTGGGGCTGCCCTGCTGTCCCTGGTTGGCTGCTCGTGTCCCTTCGTAGGACAGGCAGGTGAGCACTGGATGAACCTGCAGCCCTCGGAAGGCCTTGAGCCTCTCCACTCTTGCCTGACACAGAAGCCAGACCTCCCTCCCAGGCCCCAAATGCTGGGGTGTGCAGGCACCAAGACAAATGAATCCCAGCCAGCAGGCGTGGGCAGGGAACACCCCAGGGATGAGGGGCAGCATGGAGCCCACAGAGGATGGGGGCAGCCAGGGCTGCACAGAGGCTGGGACACAGGAGGGTCAGGCCTGGTGTGTGGGCCTCTGGGACAGGGCCTGGGCTCTAAGCATGGCCACTCCCTTCCACTATCCATGCCCAGCCCCTGATGCCTGTGCCCTGCCTGCTGTCTCCTCCTCCAGGGTGCCAGGGATGTGGCCCAGGGCTGGCCTCGAGCCTCAGGTCTGCTACGTGCTCTGGGGAGTATATCCCTCACTCCCTGGCCTCAGTTTCCCTGCTTTTAAAAGGAGACCCCATAGGCTGTTTACTTTTGACCAATGGGAGGCAAGCGAGCTGCTGCTGGAGGGAGCATCTTGTTTGAGGCTGCCGCAGTGCTCCAGAGACAGCCCCTGTGCCGCCGACCCTCCAGGTGGAGTGCAGAGGAGGCCCGGAGGCCCAGGTACCCAGGAGCTCCCTGAGGAAGGGAGGGAGGGAGAGCCCTAATCAGAGCTCCCCTGCTTTTTCCTCCCTCACCCCATCTGCTCGGAGAAGAGGCTCTTCTATTCCCAAATCCACTCCCCATCCCAGGCGACTGCCCCAATCCCCGAGCCTGGAGAGACCTCGCTGGGACATCCTGCCTGGGTCAGCCGCCCACAGCTGTGCCCCACCCCTCACTGGCGGCCCGCTGGGTGGTCCTGTCTGCGTCTGAGAAGCTGAACTTTTCCAGCTGCCAGCCTGCCACGGCCTAGGGAAACAGGATTGCCCCAGACAGAGAACAGAGACACAAAGTGTGGAAAATTGGAGTGACAGCGCTGCACTGATCGCTTGTTGAATGAGTGAGCGAGCGGCTTGCAGGGAAATTTACATTTATATAGTGCATTTCACCAGGCTGGGTCAGGGCCACTGACCAGACACCCGCGCCACGGCTGCTGGGGCCACACACCTGGGCCCCAGGAGACTCCTCTGTGAACCTGGGAGGACCCAGGGTGGGCAGAGCCTGGCCGAGCCTGGGGGGTGACTCCACACGGCTCTCCCAGGCTCCCCCTGTGCACCGTTGCCTGTGGTCCAGGGCCCTCTGCCTTTCCAGCGCTTCCCACAGCTCTTCGCCCACCCTGCCCCGTCCCTGCCGACCCTTCCCGTGGCCCCCCGGATAACAAGCCTCTCCAGAGCATGCCAACCTCCCGCCTCTGCTGCCCCTCAACCTCAACTGCGTGACCTCACATCCCTCACAGACTCCGACCCGGCTCTAGCCAGCCTGGGGACAGTGAGGACCTGCAAGGGCTGTTCCTCGGCTCAGGTTCAGACTCCACGCCAGTGCCAGCACTTACCACTTGGGTGCCCTGCAGTTAGGAAGAGAGAGAGTCAGGTGCTGCTACAGACGGAATCACCCCCTGCATCCCGTGATTCCTGTGTTGAAGCCCTGATCCCCAGTGCCAGGCTACCTGGAGACAGGAACCTTGAGGGAATGTCATCTGAAGTGATGGGTGTCCCTACAAGGAGAGAGAGACCCCAGGAGGTAAGGACACAGTGAGAAGATGCCACCTACAAGCCAGAGAGAGGCCTCCGGAGAAACCAAACCTGCTGGCACCAGAGTCTCGGACTTCCAGCCTCCAGAACTGTGGGAAAAGAAATGTGTGTGTGTGAGCTACCCAGTGTGCTGTTTCCATCGTGGCAGTGAGCTGACTAACACAGGAGTCCACGTGGAAAAGTGGAGGGGAAATGGCCATTTTTTAACAGATGATGTGGCTGTATCTCTGCAAAATCAACTGAAAACCACCTATAGCAAAAGCACACGTCAGTAAGGAGGCTGGGAACAAAATCAGTAAGCCCAAATCCACAACAACCAGAGAGAAAGAAAATTATACAATGCTTATGAAACTGGCCAGATGCAGTGGCCCACAACTGTAATCCCAGTACTTTGGGAGGCTGAGGAGGGCAGATTGCTTGAGCCCAGGAGTTCGAGACCAGTCTGGGCAACATGGCAAAGCCCCATCTCTACCAAAAATATGAAAATTTGCTGGGTGTGGTGGCGTGCATTTGTGGTCCCAGCTACTTGGGAGACTGAGGTGGGAGGAGGCAGGGGAATCGCTTGAGCCTGGGAGGTGGAGGTTGCAGTGAGCCAAGATTGCGCCATTGCACTCCAGCCTGGGCGACAGAGCAAGACCTTCTCTCAAAAAGAAGAAAATAAATAAATAAATAAATAAATTTAGTCAACGATGTGAGCCCTGTACAAAGAAAGCTTTCAAGTTCTGCCGGGGAACATAAAAAGCAGCCCATCCAGGATGGAAAGACAAAACAGAGCATCATCCCTGAAGTCATTGCCAATAAAAAACAACAGGATCATTCAGAACCAGACAAGCTGAGTCTAAAGTCGTGCAGAAAGTAAGCATGCAAGAACACCAGGAAGCCCAGGGAAAGCACGTGTGGGCTTCGGCATTCAGATATGAGAACAGAGCACAGAGCTACAGGGAGCCGCCATGGCACGCAGGACACAGCACAGAGCCCAGCAGTGAGTCTACAAAAGAGGCCGGAACACGGTCTGCAGGGAACTTCTCAACGTAGAAAGCAGAAGATGGGGTGAGTGCCTGGTGACCCCTTGGTACCTAGTTCACTTGCAATCAAATTAAACTATAGACATAATCTCAGAGGAGACAAAACTTTTCTATGCAAACAAACACAAACACTATAAAAGATGGATATATTTGGCTAATGTAAAATCATGTATTTCTTTTTCTTTCTTTTTTTTTCATTTTTGAGAGACAGTCCTGTTCTGTCGCCCAGGCTGGAGTACAGCAGCATGATTGCAGCTCACCGCAACCTCCGCCTCCTGGGATCAACCGATTCTCTTGCCTCAGCCTCCCGAGTAGCTGGGATTACAGGTGCCAGCTACCATGCCCAGTTAATTTTTGTATTTTTAGTAAAGATGGAGTTTCGCCAAGTTGGCCAGGCTGGTCTTGAACTCTTGACCTCAAGTGATCCCACCGTCTGGCCTCCCACAGTGCTGGGATTACAGGTGTGAGCCACTGCACCCAGCCAAAATCATGTATTTCTAAATGGCAGAAGTTGCCTTCCCATGAGAAAAAGACAAATGGGGGCGGGGGGATTGCAACACATGAGAGGTGTGAAACGCTAACTTCCTCAAAAAGCTCCCCGCAAAAAGAAAGAAAGAGACGGTGATGGAAGAGCAAACCGGCCAAGGCAGGAGTGCAGACGCAGGGCCCAGGCCCCCAAAGTGGGGCGGGATGTCTCGTCCCTGCTCCCCTCCAGAGTCCTACCCCACTGACCCTGTCCCACTCAGGACCCCCAAGTCTCCCAGTCCTTGGCCCTGCCCAAGCCACCTCTGTCTTCTCAGGGCACAGCACGTTCACGGGGGAGGGTTAAGCCAGAATTGTCAACCTGAGAGCAGGGGGAGGCTGGCACGGACGCCTCCTGAGCCCCCATTATATCCCTCCCAGGCAGCACCAGGCACATAAATGCGGGAGCTCCTGCCCCCTGTGCACAGCTGATGTTCTCTGAGGCCTCGTGGGGACACTGTTCTGGAAGCAACGCCAGCCTCCATGGCTGAGGCTGTTCCAGGCAGCCCTCCTGGGGGAACAGAGGCCCTCGGGACCCTGCTTCTAGGGGGCACAGGGGCCTCTGGCTAGGAAGCTGCCCCACCCCCAGGAGCCAGCCCTGCTCCCCAGGGTGCCACCTGCAGCCTCTGTCAGCTCTGCGAGTGTTTTATAGAAAACACACTTTGATGAACTGAGCAGACAGGACGCCTCCGCACCTCCCTGGGGTGTCCATCAATTCTGCCAGCATGGGAGGTGAGCACCACAGGAGGGTGCCTGGCACCCAGTCGGGTAATGCCCCGGAAGTGGCATTTTTCTTGGGAGGCTATGGAGGACAACAGAGCCTGTGGCATTTGCATATTTTGTGACACTTCTCATGCCAGGGCTGTGCAGTGGGGAGAAAAGCAGAGGGAGCCGGGTCTCAGACTCGCCTGCGGTGGTCCTGGCCCACAAGGCCGCTGCCAGGTCAGTGACAGGGCAGGGGGGCAGTAGCGTTTCCTCTTGCTATGGCTGAATCTGAAGGTGCAACCAGTATCCAGAAAGCCCACGTTGGAAAAATGGGAAAAAAGGGAGCCTTCTCCACAATGGCCACAGGGATACACTAAAAATATGAAAATATGCTCCCCTCCTCTCCTAGGTCTCTGGGACCCGGACAGAGCCCCTCTCCTGAGTCTTGTCCACCCAGGCTGATCTGATCTGCTCCTTGGGGGCTGGCTTCCACCCCACTGCACTCCGAGAGGCTGTGGCTGCAGTCCCCCAGGGAGGGGTCAGCTTGAAGACCCCACCAGGCCTGGCCCCAGTGCTCTGCTGCCAGCCATGACATCAGGAGACAGGGCAGGGGGAAACGCAGGGGGGCCCATGGACCTGGGACCTCCTTGATCCAGTTGCCCTGTGGCCATTCACCTTGGGGTGTGTACTGCCCACCCTAGTGCCCTCTCTCCAGTGCCCACCTGCCAGTGGTCCCAGAGGCCACCCTACAGCAACCCCAGTGCCCATTCTCTACCCCTTCAGTGCCCATCCCCCAGTGACTCTAGTGCCCCCAAAGTGACCCCAGTGCCCCCTTCCACAGTAAGCTAAGAGGCAGAACTCGACTCCAGAGGTGGGGCTTGGACACTGGACCAAATCGAGGACTAGCCAAAACAGGTCTGGGGCAGAAGCACCTTCCAATAAGACACACCCACCAGTGTGTCATGTCAGTCACCACTGCCATGGCAACGGCCAGAAGTTCCTGGCCCTTTCCATGACAACCACTGACAACCCAGACGTCACTGCCCTCATTCTGGAAAATTCTGCATAAACCACCCCTTCATTTGCATATCATTAAAAGTGGGCATAATGAGCCCAGAGCTGCCTCTGAGCCGCCACTCTGGACGCGCTGCCCGTGCGAAGCCCTGGTCTGCGAGGAGGGCCACCTCTGCCTCTGCTGTGACCCCTGCCCTTGGATTCTATCCCAAGATACGGCCTTGACTTTGGGGCTTACCCATCCTGCATCACCAGTGCCCCCCACTGCACCCTGTAGTAGCCCCAGCGCTCCCAGTGGCCACCTCACAGCAACCAGCAGTGTGCCCACTCCTCAGGCACCTCCTTCCCACTCCTTCAGTGCTTCCACCTCACGGCCCCAGCACCCACCCTCCTGTGCCCCTCCCCCATGTTCCCCAGATCCCACCTCCCAGATCTCCCCCATGCCCCCATCCCAATGCCCCCAGTGTCCACTGCCCGGTGATCCCACCCCAAGGCCCCTAGAGGCCTCCAGGTCTCCAGCTCCAGGCTCAGGCACCTGGACGGCACAGCCTGGTCGCCACCTTGTCTTCACCCTGGGGCATTCCTCCTGAGGGGAGGGTAGAGGTCAGCCAGAGGTCAGGCAGAGGTCAGCTAGAGGTCAAGGCAACCCTGGTGGAGGCCCCTCCCACCCGCTGAGCTGCAGAAGTCCCTGCCCACCAAGTGAACCGTGATTGGCTCAAATCAGAGGCGGTGCACGGCCCCGGATGTGAGGATTGGCTGGGGCACACATGACCTCGGTCCATCCAATCAGATGAGGGCAGGCCGGGGTGAAGCCCAGGGTGGAGGATGCAGCTGCCCCAGGCTGGGCCCTGGCACTAAGACCTTCGCAGGGGACAGGGCTGGGCCGGCCCCGGGACCCTGTGCCCTCGTGCTCTATGCCTCTCAGGCCAGCATGGACTCCTGCAGAAGCGCAGCGGTCCCTCAGCCCCGTGCGGGTGGGCTGCGGGCGGAGGGCGCCGGCCAAGGGGCGAACAGGAGGACCTGGGGGAGCCGGGGGAGCCCAGGGTGTCCGGGCTATCGAGGCCTGGGGCTGCCAGGGTGTTAGGGGACTTTCGGGGCCAGTCACCCGGGGGTGGGTCCGGGCGTGCAGGGCCGCAGGCTTGCAGGCAGGGGATGGGGTGAGGGTGTGGGGCTGGGGACAGCGGCTGAGGGTGGTCCCGGCCCTGCCCAGAGAAGAGCGCGGCCGCCCCGGGGTCCCCCACGCCACTGTGGCGGGAGTTTTTAATGCCGCCCATGAGATATCAATCTCTGCTCCCTCCAAGACAAATGCCGCGTCAGGCCGACTGCCTGGACCCCTTATTTATCACCATTTAATATATATTAAAGCGCTCACACCTCTGATTGCCAAAACAAACAAACAAAAACCCTGCATCAATCACAGGCCGGCAACAGGCGGGGGGGCAGGCAGGGCGCTCGGGGTGTCCCCTCCGGCCCAAACTCCCTTGGCGTCCCTGCCCTAGCAGAGGCCCAGGATCCTCCTTCGGCCCAGGTCACCCCCCACCGCGTGCAGCGATGCCCCATGGGCAGGCCAGCTCTCGCCACTCCCTCCCCCAGTGAAGCCATCCGGGTGCAGAGGACGCCAGGCACAAAGGGCTTGGCCTGTAGCCAGCAAGAGTTCAGGAAGACACAGCGGCCTGGCACCACTTCGGGAGAGATCTCCAAACCCATCGCAGCCACCCTGTCCCACCAAGTATGACTGCCTAGGCACAGGTGGTCTGGGGCTTACGGACCCCCAATTCAGGGAGCCACCTGCCTCACTCAAGGGGGGGCCCGGTTCTGGCTCTCCTTTCCAGGGACCTGGGGCCCCATGGCCTCCCTGTTAGGCTGGGGAAACTGGGCATAGCTGTGATGGACCCAGGGCAGACTCTCACCTGGCGAAATGGGCTCAATTCCAGGGACATGTTGAAACACAGAGCAGCAATTGTAGCTGGAGACGGTGGGGAGTGGACGGAACCTTTCCTGTCAGGTGCATTGGCCGCCATGGACTTGCGGATGTGAGCAGTAAAGACAAGACTGAATTTGGCCGGTGGTGGAGCCAGGATCCTCAGGGCACAGCTGGTACATGGAGACTCATAAATGGAGAAACTGAGGCCTGGGCCAGGCAGGCTCACACCCTGATGGGCAGCCTGTACATCAACAGTCTCTCCACTCCCAGGTGGGGATGCCCCCCGCCCTGCCCCCACCCATCCCCTGCCTCTGCCACCATCCCTCTCCGTCACCACTCCCCCCTCCTGTCTCGTAATGAGACTCTCCTTGTCCCCAGGGGGTGGAACCCTTGGTAGCCCCCAGCAGTGGGGGCTGCTGGGACTGCAGTGGGAGGGGAGGGGCATGGGCTCGGGCCACTAAATCAGTCCACGCCTGTCACCAGCTCGGGGCCGCGGGAGCCACCCGAGCGGAAATAACAAATGGCTGTCATTGTGGAGCCAAAAACCTGTGATTATAATTATCACATCCTCAGTGACCTTGCGTAAACTTTAATCCCTCTCCAATGGAGCATTTAAATAGCCTTCGCTGCGCGCCACAGAGCCCCCCGGCCCGCCTGCCGTGCCCCCAGCTCCTGCAGCTGGCTCCTGGGGAGCAGGGACACTTCTGGAGCCACCATGTCTGCCATGGAGCCTTTCACAGGCACTGGGCTGGGGGTGCCTGTGGCCAACTTCTTAGCAGGCTGGGGCAGCAGGTGGGGGGACGGGGTGGGGGTCGGCCAGGGAGATGGGGAGCCAGGCACTGCCTCCAGGACCCTCTGACTCACTGCATCCTGTGGCCTGGTCCTGGGGTGAGGACGGGGTCGGAGGTCACAAGCCCTCCATCCCCTCGCTTGCCAGAGGCTGGGCATGTAGCCCTCCAGCCAGCAATCCTGGAGGGCCCGTGGAAGCCCCTCACTTAGGCTCAGGCAGCACGCGATTCCCCTGTTCCTTGGCCAGCCTTGCAGTGGTCCAGGCCTGAGTGGCTGAAGTCGTGCAGCCTCAAGGTTCTGGCTTGGGAGACATTGGGGTCCCTCAGGTGTGGCTCCCCTCCAAGAATGTGGAAGGTTGGGGACCCTTGGGGCCTGGGAGTGTGGTTCCCCCACAGACTCAGCGTGGCTATTCCAGCTGGACTTCCACACCTGGAGTCCCACGGGGGTGGTGAGAGGTCTGAATTGAAATGGTGGCTTTCCTGTAGCCTTCCAGGGCCCCCAGCACACACCCCTTCCCAGGCCAGGGAGAGCTCTAGGGCTGCGCTGGGCCTCCAGGCCAGCCTCCTGATCACACGTGGGCTTTGGACTCGAGGCCCAGAAGGCCCAGTGTCAGTGACCTTCCTGGTGTCCCAGTAGGCCCGGACCCAGCCCTGTCCTTCTGCAGCCCCTGACATGAGTGTGCCGTTGCTTGGGGAGGTGCTGCAGGAGGGACTGAAAGCTCTCTGAACTCCTCCCTGGCACTCTAGAGGCAAGGGGCTGGCTGGCGGCAGAAGCCCTCAGGGCTTGGCTGGTGCCCACTCCCTTTCTCCCTGCTCCTGTCTTTCCTGCAGGAGAACTTGCCCCTTGACAATATCACTTCTCTGCAAGACGTCAGAGCCATGGGGTCAAACATGCCAAGGACGTTCCTGCAGGCTTCGCTCAGGGCAGGGGCAGAGGGGAACTCGATGCCAGTCTCCAAAGGCACTGACAAGTCCTATTGTAAAGAACCTGACTTGGTTTGAGTTCTGAGTTCTCCAGATCAGTGTGAGCAGGAGCTCTTGGCTTTCGAAGCACCCCCATTACCTTCCCGGGGTTGGAGGAGGGGTGGAATTCCTTCTCCCGTCCTGGGGTCACACCCTGTGCCAGGTTCTGGGATGGCCAAGACCTGGCAGACGAGGCCTCTGCCCTCCCTAGAGCCTGGCATCAATCAGGTCATGCCAAGTGCAGTGTGCACTATGAGGGTGGCTGGGGCCTTGAGGGGTCAGGGGTGTCCTGAGGGAGTCAACCAAGCAGAGGTGTGGATGAGGAGAGGATGTGACCAGCACACAGGGGCAGGAAGGGGATCCCAGGCAGAGGGAGCATCTCATCTCTGAGAGGGAGAGGTGGGTGCTAGGACTAGCCAGGCCAGGCCCTCCCCTGGACCAGTCCCCCTCTCCTGCCCTCACCTGCCATGCCCACGTGCACACCTTTCCCCAGCTGCTGATGTGGGTGGTGGGCTGGGCAGGTGGGTTGCAGATCAGGAAGCAGCCACAGTGGGCTCTGTCAGGCAGGTGGAGGGGGGACCGTGGGGCACCCAGGTGCTGTACCCGGGACCCCTGGTGGTCCCTCAGCCTGGCTCCCACTCACAGCCTGCAGGTCACAGCCTGCCCCCAAGGGGCTCCCCTCCTCTGCCCCAGTCAGAGTGCTGGGCTCTTCCCAGAATCAGGCCCCCGCCTACGCCGTCCCACAGCTGCAGATACTGATCTCAGTGTCTCTCCCGGTGAAATCCCAGCTCTTCCCTGCGATCCTGTAGTTATCCCACAGAAAGGTCTCCCCACCCCGGCCCTGAGCACCCAGCACAACCTTGTCCCCAGGGTGGTAGGAGGGTGGCAGGGGCAGGAGGAAGCCACCAGGGAGCTCCCCCTGAAAGCCCAGACTTGCACACAGCTGGAGTCCAGAAGCACGCCCAGGGTGGGACTGAGACCTCTGGGTGGTGGTACCGAGGGGCCTTCATGGGGTGGGTGGGGGGCAGGCCAGGCCCCGTACAGCTGCACACACATTGGCACGTGCAAACACACACATACTATGCATATACACTCACGCACAGGGACACACGCATGCATACGCATGCACGGTCGCACAAACACGAGTATATCACGTGAGCACACCTGAGTACTAGGGCACATGCGAACACAGGTGCGTGCACGCACACACATGCACACTCAGACACACACTCACTGTGCTGGGAGTGTGAAGGGCCCAGGCCTGGGTGCTGGCTGTGGCTGGCTGTGGAGCAGGGCCTGGCTGTTCTGGGACAGCAGCTGAGTCTGCAGATGGGGACAGGCCACCGATAGGAGAGGGGCTTGGAGGGCCCAGGCCCAGCCCTGAGGAGCCCAAGAGTCCAGGGGTGGGGAAAGCAGGGTCTGCCTCAAGCCTGGAACAACCATGACCAGCGGTGGCCGGCCACCAGGTGGAGGCGTGGCCACGGGGCCAGTCCAGGGGATGGAGGTCCAGGAATGGGGTGGCTCCGGTTGGTTTGGCAGCAGGGAGGCTGCTGGGGGCCAGACCTGGGCTGTGATCTCCTCTGAACAGGAGTGTGAGCAGCAAGGACTGGAGACCCCACCAGAAGGCCGGGATGAGGTTGGGTGGTGGGGAGAGGCTGGGGGCTGGGCGAGGTCCTGGCTCCCTGTGGTGGGAGCAGGTGCAGGGGAGGGGCTGGTCTGGAGGGGTGTGGTCCCCCCACGGGAGGGTTTCCCACAGAGCAATCGCATCTCCCTTGACACGGGCCAAGGATGGCCCTCCTGTGACCCCTTCTCAGGGTGGAGGCCAGGGCTCAGGGGAGGCCCAGGTGAGGGAGGCTGTGGGGTTACAGGAGGGCTGCACAGACCCAGAAGCTACGGGGAGGCTCCTGTGGGGAGGCTGGAGGCATCGTGGGGCCTCCATGGGCTTTGGAAGACCTTGGGGGCCTCAGCAGGTCACTAAGGCACATGGGCCCCATGGGGCAGAGCCCCCAGCCTCTCCAGTACCGGTCTCCCACACCCCAGAGCAGGGAGTGTGCAGCTCTAGGGAGGGGCTCTGGCAGCTCTAGGGGGGTGCTCTGCCATGCCCTCGTTTCTCAGCCTAGGTGAGGCCAGCACAGGGATCCCCATGGTGGCAGCGTCTGAATCCTGTGGAAGGAACGCAATGGCCAGGATGCAGGCCCAGGTGCTGGGGCCTCAGTGACTGCACGGATTCAGAAATGTCAGCAGCATCTCCCAAGCCTGCCACCACCACTGAAGTTGGGCCTGAAGTGGCAGCAGCCCTAGCCCCAGAATGAGTCACTTGGAAATCACATAATTGCCAACTGCCTCATGGTCACCCTTGACTGTTGCAGGGATGGCCGTCAGATCAGTGCTGCAGCGTGGCTCCTGGGGCCTCGGCGGGCTGTCCTGCCCCTCCCAGGTGTCCCTCTCAGGGGACCGCTCACTGCTATGGGAGCTGGGTGAGGGGCTGGCCCTTCGCCTGGGGGGCAGGGCAGGGCAGGGCAGGGCAGTGCAGGTCAGGGCAGGGCAGTGCAGGGCAAGGCAGGGCAGGGCAGGGCAGGGCAGCCTCCGTCGTGGGACTGGGTGTGGTGATTATGGACTTAAATCAGACGGCTGGACACAGTGGGGCCAGCACCATCTTCCCCGCCCTCCCAGAAGGTCCTGCATTCCCAGAAACTTCCCTAGAGAAACCAAGGGTGGGGGAGACGGGAACCAGACCTGCTGGTCAGGGGTGCGCCAGCCTCCATGGATGCAAAGGGCAGAGGCTATGTGAATGTGGGGTCAGGGACACTGGAGAGTGGCCATCATGAGAACGTGCAGTCAAGGCCATCATGTGTGAGTTAGGGCGCCGTCCCCACACTCGCTGTCCAGTCCTGTTCCTAGACACGCCACCAGCCGTCCCAGTACCCTCCAGGCTCCTGCCCAGGGGTCCTGGTACTCATCTGTTCCTGGCCCCTCCAGGGGCATGACTGGGGAATAAGGTGGGTAGAAGAGCCTGGTTGGGGAGTGGGGTGGGCACAGGAGGCTGGTTGGGGAGTGGGGTGGGCACTGGAGACTGGTTGGGGAATGGATGGGTCCTGGCACTGGCCGTGCGTGGTGGGTGTGCATTTAAGCACTCTAGCCTGTGGGGTTGGTGGCCGAGCTGGGATCGGGGCCCATCCTGGCCTCCCCACTCCTGTGGTCACATGCCTCGTTTCTGTCCTGTTCCTTCTTCCTGCAGTGCTGGCATGTATGCAGGTGGTTACTGCGTGAGCTGGTGTGTGGAGGAGGGAGGAGCAGGAACCAGCCTGGCTGCCTTCGAAGCCCCCCGTGGCCTCTTTTGTGGTGGACATGTGTGTGGAGGCAGCTCAGGCCCGAGGTCTCGGGAGGTGCTGGGGCAGTTGTGGTGTTCCCTGGACCCTCCACCAGCGCTCAGGCCTTGGCCCAGCCCAGCAGACATCACAGCAAATGCTGAGCTGTCTGCCTGGGCGAGGTCCATTCTCTACGTGACATTAAAGGGAGGGATAAGAAAATGCATCCAGGGGCCAGGGCTGCCTGAGTACCATCCCACCTCATGACCAGCTATGCCAGGCTCGGGGCCACTGTTGGGACCATGGTTTGATTGTGTCAGATGGTGTCCCTCTGCTGTGTAAAGCCTTCAGGAGCTGCATAGAAGGATCAGGTTTAGGTGTGGAAGTGGCTGGGAGGAAGAACCACACACATGTACAGACTGTATACACTTGGTGTACACACACGTGATATGCATGCACCTGCACATACATGCACACACCTGCAGAGCACGCACGCATGGATGGTGCACATATGTGTCTGTGCGCATGCCTGCACACCCATACACAGGAAGGCACATGCACGCACACGCACCTGCCCCTGTGCAGGTGCACACATGAGCGCATGCATGTTCAAGCCCTTTTTCCCCAGCATGCACTGGACCTGTGACCAGAGCTCCTGAGGGCTGCTGGCCTGCACACCACCCTTTCAGGGGCCTTCACTGGCCAGGCTACCAGAGGCAGGTGTGGTCAGGGGCCACTCAGCACTGGGATGGGGATGGAGGAGGCCTTGGCACACACTGGGGCCCAAACCATAGGCCCTGGGAGTGGAAACAACCTCAGCTGGTTCCAGGCAGCGGCTGTTCCTCCTTCCACCTACCTGCCCCCAATTCACGATCCTCTCTCCTTTTTCTTTTCCTTTTTTTTTTTTTTGAGACAGAGTCTCGCTCTCTCACAGGCTGGAGTGCAGTGGTGTGATCTTGGCTCACTGCAAGCCCCACCTCCTGGGTTCACGCCATTCTCCTGCCTCAGCCTCCCAAGTAGCTGGGACTACAGGTGCCCGCCACCACGCCCAGTTAATTTTTTTGTATTTTTTAGTAGAGACAGGGTTTCACCGTCTTAGCCAGGATGGTCTCGATCTCCTGACCTCGTGATCCATGCGCCTCAGCCTCCAAAAGTGCTGGGATTACAGGTGCGAGCCACTGCGCCTGGCCGATCCCCTCTCCTTTTATCCATCATTCGCTTATACCATCTGTTTGCCCCGTATACATTCATCCATCAAACTATAAATTTGCCCATCTGCTCATTCATTAGTTCATCAGCTCTTCCGTATGTCTATCTATTCACCTGTCCATCCACCCACCAAGCCTCCATCCACCTCTGTATATTCATATATCCGTCCACCTGCTCGTTCATCAATTCATAAACTTACCCATGCATCCATTTCTCCATCACTCAATTGGCCCATTTATGTGACAGGGGCTGGAGTCTGGTGCCCATGAGGCAGTGCCTGCCTTCACTAGGAGCACATACCTTTGCCCATGTCCAGGTGCAGAGCTTTTAATGGGAGAATGAGGAACTTCTCTTTTTGGTTATCCTAGATTTCAGTGAATGAAGAAGTAAGGTCAGCAGCTGAGATTGAAGAGTAAGCAGAGGGTGTTAGCAGTTTAAGGAAAGAAGAGACTGGTGAGGGGAGAAGTGTCCTTGAAAGCAAGTGTGTGAGTGAGGAAGAGAAAAGGAACAGGATTGCTAGGCAGTGTTAAGCAGCCCCTGGAGGCTTGTGGCCGTGGATTTACCCGAGTTCAGCATGATTGTGTGTTTGTGTGCAGCCACATTCAGCTGCTCAGGTTCATCTACACATATACCCATCTATCTATCTATCCATCCATCCATCTGTCCGTCCATCTATCTATTCACCCACCTATTCATCCATGCATCCAGCCACACACCCCCATCCACCTGCCTACCCCTCATTCTTCCATCCGTCTATCCACCCACCCACCTTTCCATCCACTCACCTATTCATCTATCAATCTATACATTTATCCACTTGTTCATCTCTTCATCTGTCCATCCATCACCCACCCCCCTCAACTGATACAGACAGGAGACAGGGAAATACTGGGTGGAAGAGAGTGGTTCCCCGGCAAAGACCCCATCCTCAAGCCTGGAAACCTGAAGCCTTAAATGGGAACAGGCATTCCTGTTCCAAATACTGCCTTGTGGCCCACCACACCACCCCATCCTATACTCATATAAACCCCAAACCCCAGGTTCCACAAGCAGATGAGCAGAAGAACAGAGGAACAGAGGAGTGGTGCAGTAGAGAAGGAGAGAAGAGAAGGAACATCTGAACGTCGAGAGGAGCTCGGCTGGGGACAGTGGGAGAGGAGATCAGCTGCGGGACAGCGGGACTCCAGGGGTAGATCACCTTCCCACTCCATTTCCTTTCCAGCTCCCCATCCATCCCATGGAAAGCCGCCTCCATCTGGCAATAAAATCCCCCACAATTACCATCCTTGTTTGTCCATGTGACCTGGTTCTTCCTGGATGTCGGACAAGAACCTGGGTACCAAGAGGGCACTGAGCTGATTAACACTTAAGCTGTCTGTGGAGAGCAGAGCTAAAGGAGCACTGTGACACACTCACTGGGGCTTCAGTGCAGGCACCACCCCTAGAAGTTACTGTGGGGCTGGAACCCAAAAGCACTTGCTCTGGCTCCTGCACCTGCCCATGTGCATGCTCCCCCTCCCATAAGGGATTTGAGTGCACGGCAGCCGAACATATGAGCCACACCCCTGTCGCATGTCCTGTGAGGGGCATCAGGGAGCACTCCTATTTCATTACTATCTTTCTTATTTATCTCTTCATCTACCCATCCATCATCCATCCATCCTTCCATCCACCCATTCACCCATCCATCCATCCATTTCTTCATCCATCATCCATATCTTTATCCATCCTCTATCATCCACTCATCCATCTACCCATCCATCCATCCACCCATCCATCCATCCATCCACCCACCCATCCATCCATCCATCCATCATCTACGCATCCATCCATACATCTGTCCATTCATTTATCTCTCCATCCATCCATTATCCATCCATCCATCTATCCATACATTCACTTCTTCCATCCATTCCTCCATCCATCATTTACACATCTGTCCATACATCTGTCCATTCATTTATCTCTCCATCCATCCATCCATCTATCCATCCATCCATCTATCCATCCATCTATCCATCCATCCATCTATCCATCCATCCATCCATCCATCCATCTACTTCTTCCATCCATCCATCCATCCATCTCTTCCATCCATCTATCCACCCTTCTATCCATCAATCCATCCATGCATCCATCCATCCATCTCTTCCATCCACCCATCCAAGCATCCATCCACCCATCCATCCATCCATCCATCCATCCATCCATCCATCCATTTCTTCATCTGTCATCCATATCTTCATCCATCCTCTATCATCCACCCATCCATCTATCCATCCATGCATCCATCCATCCCTCTTCCATCTGTCCTTCCATCCATCCATCCATCCATCATCTATGCATCCTTCCATACATCTGTCCATTCATTTATCTCTCCATCCATCCATTATTCATCCATCTATCTATACACCCATTTCTTCCATCCATTCATCCATCCATAATTTACACATCCATCCATATATCTGTCCATTCATTTATCTCTCCATCCATCCATCCATCCATCCACCCATCTTTCCATACACCCACTTCTTCCATCCATCCATCCACCATTCTATCTATCAATCCATCTATGCATCCATCATCCATCTCTTCCATCCACCCATCCAAGCATCCATCCATTTTGTCATCCATCATCCATATCTTCATCCACCCTCTACCATCCACCCATCCATCTATCCATCCATCGATCCATCCTTCCATCCATCCACCTATCCATCCATCCATCCATCCATCCATCCATGCATACATCTATACATCTGCCCATTCATTTATCTCTCCATCCACCCATTATCCATCCATCCATCTATCCACACACTCATTTCTTCCATCCATCCATCCACTTATCATTTACGCATCCATCCATACATCTGTCCATTCATTTATCTCTCCATTCACCCATCCATTATCCATCCATCTATCCATCTATCCATACACCCACTTCTTCCATCCATCCATCTACCCTTCTATCCATCCATCCATGCATCCATCCATCTATCTCTTCCACCCACCCATCCATCCATCCATGCATCCATGCATCCATCCATCCACCCTTCCAGCCACCCATCCACCCATCCATCCATCATCTACCCATCCATCCATACATCTGTCCATTCATCTCTCCATCCATCCATCCATTATCCATTCATCCATCCATCCATCCATCCATCCATCCATCCATCCATCTCATCCATTCATCAATCCATCCATCCATCCATCCTCTACCCATCCATCCATACATCTGTCCATTCATTTATCTCTCCATCCATCCATCCATTATCCATCCATCCTCTACCCATCCATCCATCCATCTCATCCATTCATCAATCCATCCATCCATCCATCCTCTACCCATCCATCCATACATCTGTCCATTCATTTATCTCTCCATCCATCCATCCATTATCCATCCATCCTCTACCCATCCATCCATACATGTGTCCATTCATCTCTCCATCCATCCACCCGTCCATCCATCCATCCATCTTTCCATCCACCCATCCATCTGCTCATTCATCCATCTGCTCTTCCATCCATCACACATATCTCACCCCTCCTCCATTCTAGGGAATGGTATGAAGGACAGGACACTGTTCCTGCCCTGGAAGAGGATTAGAGTCCCAGGTGAACAGAGGGTACAAGTGAGTAAACTTGGAGGGTGACACTGTGGTCATGATGCGCAGCACTCTTTTTGCCTCTGTGGTTGCTAGAGGCTGAGCACCAGCTCTCCACCATTCTCCCACATCCTGAACTGTATCCCAGACCACTCAGTTCAGAGATGGTGCTCCTGGCTGGCTGTCAAGCTGGGTCTGGGCTGTGGGCAGGTCGCTTTCCTTCTTCCCACTCACTACCCCTTTTGTTGTCTCCCACCCTTCCAGGCCAGGTTTGGCTCTCTGGGTGCTTGGCTCCATGTTCTGTAAGCTACAAGAAAGCAAAGCCACATGGAAACAGTTTGTGTTCCCCACGTGGCTCCAGATTTCCTCTGCCCTGTGGTGGGGTGGGGCTGGGGGGAAAGTGGGAGCCCGAAGCCCCTGTAGCAGTGGCTGGGCTGTCTCTGGACCCACCGAGGCTGCAGCTCCTCAGGAGGAAAAGCCTTGAGCTCCAGCTGGCCTCCAGCACCCAGGCTGGGCTGAGCTTTTCATCAGGGGCCTCACCACGAGGGACATTGGGGGTGAGGAGGCAGAACCCAGGACAGGCAGCCGAGGAAGACCTCCTGCCCCGGAGCTGGCCCCGCACGATGGCTGAGGATGGCAGGGCCTTCCCATGCCTTCCCTGGAAGACCTCACGCAGCCCAGCCGGGTAGGTAGGCCCAGCACCGCTCTCGTCCCCACTGTGTAGATGAAAACAGGCTCAGGAAGTGGCGCCCACAGCCAGGGGCACTTTCCATCCTCCCTGCAGGGCAGGGCAGCCTCCCCACATCCCCTGTGGCCGCAATGTGGAGGTGCCCACACTCCCTGACCCGGCATCGTGACTGAACCCAGATCCCCTCACACCTGTCTCCCGGCTCATGGCAGCCCATCACTGCCCTACACTGTCTGGGTCACAACGACCCGACTGTGGGTCCTTCCCTGAGCAGTCCCTGGGTCTCCACACTCCAAGGCAGGATTGGCGACAGCCTCAGGGCCACAGAAGGGCCCCTGCCCCCGCCTGTCCGAGCCACAGCCTCTAACCCGGGGGGCCGTGGCGGGGGCGAGGCAAGGGTGAGTCCCTGGTTGTGGTGGGACCTGGCCCTGATTCTTACTCTTTGGCCAACACAGGGTCCCTCCATGCCCACCCGGCAGGCGCACTGAGGCCTGGGCCACAGCCTCACTGTGAGCCTCCTTCACAAACAGTGACCTTAAAATGCAGGAGGAGTCCCGAGTGATCAGGGGAGAGAGTGTGCTGTATAAATTTCATGCTCTTCAGAACGACATTTGTCTGCTGCCCGGCTCCCCTCGACCACACTGTCAGTCTCCCAGACAGGCTCGCCTCCCACCCCTGCCCAGAATAACCTAAAACCTGAAAAACTTCCATCACTCCTGCTTCCTTCTTAGAAAACACTCAATATCTCAATCTTATCAGACCCGTTATTTATGTGTCTCTACTCCCAGCAGATGAAACGGGATTGCAAAATCCTCAGGCCGTGCCTCCAGCAGCAACAGATAAACCTGCAAGGGGCTCCCAGGGGGAATTCTGGGAGCAGGTAGGATCCCCACAGGAGCCGTGCTGGGCCTCCCGTCGGGGCCTGCCCTGCCCTGGACATCCACTCCACTGGGCTCCCTGGGCTGATGAAAACCGGGTGCCTGCACACCCGCCCGGTGCCAGCTCTGGAGGGCTGGGCCCATGTGACAGTCACACTGCAGGGCAGTTTGGTGGCTCCATTGACATGCACGGCTCTGTGGCCCTATCCCGTCCCCCTCACACACAGTCACAGCTCCGCTGGCTCACACAGAGTCAGAGACCCGGGGGGACCCTGTTGACGGCAGAGGCAGAAAGGCTCCTGGTGCTCAGAGAGGCAGGTGAGGCTGGCCTATGGGCCATTGGCCAGGCGAGGTGGCCCTCCAAAGTGGGTATGGGACTACTGCCCACCTCCCTCTCAAGCCAGGCACTCTGCGTGACTCTGACACTTGCTATCCAGAAGAGGGGCCCGTGAGGCTACAGACCTCAAACCTAAGGGTAAACAAGCGTTTTCCCCAACATACAAGACACACAGATTCGACGCTGGGTGCCGGGCCTGGGGGTGACGGCGGGGAAGGCCCCTCCACCAAGGTGGCTTCGTTAGGAGGTCTGAGGAGCGGTGTCTGGGGTCAGAGGTGGGACTGTGGACAGTGGCCCTGAGACGAGTGTGGGGCCTCACACCCGCCTTGCACACAGCGGCTTCCTGAAGATGACGGGTCTGAATGGAACACAGTAAATGGGAAGTTAGATGACGTCACTCTCAGCCACAGGTGGGAGAAAGATTCTCAAACAAATGTTCAAAAGTATAAACTAGAAGACAAACATGGACACATTTTGATGCCATCAAATAATTGAAGATTTTGCTGCCCAGAAGCGAATGAATAGGCCACACTGGGTAGGATGTTTGCGACGTCTAAAACCGACGGACACTTGGTATCTAGAACTCCATATGTCAAATTACACAGCAGCACGACGACGCGGTCTCGGCCGGAAACTAGGGGACAACGCCAAACGGCAGTTTGCAGCAGGGAAAACCCAGGAGGTGCAGAGGCTGAGGTCGTTAGGAATCCAGACAAGCAAATAAAGCCACGCTCCGTGCCCACGGGACTGGTGAACACAGAAGCACCCGTCATGCTGAGCACCACCAGGATCTTGGGGGGCCCCGTGCCCTGCAGGGAGCCAGGATTGGGGGTGGATCTGGCTCCACGTCATCGACCAACAGTGCACACCCTGTTCTGGAGGGACCTGCATCTTCCCACCCAAACCCAGTCACTCTTGCAGCCAAAGGGACAACTGGCAAACACTGGGGTGTCTGTGGGCTCTTAGGGATGTGCAATCTCTCTGCCTGGGGTCAGCAGCTCCCCAGGAAGCCTCGAGGTCCCTGAGTGCAGGCCCCAGTGCTTGCTCTGGCCACAGTGGGTCCCAGGAGCGGGTTGCGGGAGGGAGGGGACCGTCCCCAAGAGAATGTGCAGCACCCACAGCAGCTGGGAGCCCCAGACCCTGGCGCCCTGGGCTGGTCAGGAAAGGCTTCCTGGAAGAAGCAACCTCCTGGCGGACAGTGGGGACGGCTGGCCAGGAAGAGCTGTGGTGGGGCTGCCCCTCTGCCCTGTGCTGCTGCCCCAGGACGTGGTAGGACTTCCTCCCACTGCAGAGCTTCGGCCTTTCTGGGAGTTGGGCAGAGAGGGTTCCTCGTATCCATCTCTGGAGCCCCCGCCCTTGCCAAGTGGCCCAGGCCTTTATCATCTGGTGGGAAGAACCACACCCTCCCCTGGTTCCCACATGAATAGGCACCGTCTGGGGCAGGGTGGCTGGCACAGCTGGCTGGCAGAGCAGAGTCCGGGGCCTCGGCAGGTCGCTGGTAATGGTCCCTGCCAAGGTTCCTTGGGTGTCCTCACGGACCTGATGATGGCCAAGGTGTAGGAGTCCCACCTCCCAGACTCTCTGAGGCCCCCCTACAGGCTCTGGCATGTGGCAGTGGTGGAGAAGACCCAAGGTGTGAACCTGTGCGGCAGGGGGCTGCAGAGGCAAAGCCCAGGCAGGGATCCACCAGAAAGGCAAAGGACAGAGATGGGGCTCTCTGCCTGGCGAGCCCCCAGCTGGCAGAGGCCCCTTCCACCAGCACAACTGCCATGGGGCATGGAGCCGCACTGGAGGAAGCAGCATCTGAAGTAAAATAAATCTCTTAATAAAATTACCGTGGCTTGGCTCAGCACCCTCTGCACATGCAAAAACCTCCTCGTGCTGTGGTGATGAGGAGAGAGGTCTGTTCCCAGGAAGGGCCCAGCGGTGCCCACACCACCGACGTGCACCCGGCCCCACAAAACTGCGGCAATCCCGCGACAGTGATGAACCAGCAGAACAAAGAATCTGCCCCAAAGCAAATTCCGCCTCTGCCGCAGGACCGAGGGCCTTCTCCTGAAGCATGAGGAGAGAGACCATGCATAGCTGGCTGTCACAACTTGCCTGCCTGGTGGACTGAGACCAGCAGCTGGGCAGCCTCCTGGGGAGGGTTCCAGGGGCCAAGAGACATTGGGGCTAGCAAGGCTGGAGAGTGAGGTAGAAGAGGGGAAGGGGAGTTCAGATCTTGGCTCCCGCAAGCACCCTGGCCCTCCATACCTGACTTCATCTCTGTGGCCCAAATTCCCCAACTGGAAAATGGGTATAATCAAACCTGCCCTGTCAGAGGGACCATGGGAGCCTGCCCTCTCACCCTCAGGCGTCAGGAGCTGATGTAGCCCACCCCAACCTCCGCGGCCCGCTGAGCTCCAGGATGGGTGCCTGACTGAGCCAGGCCCACCACGTTCCTGCTCCTAGGGTGCAGCCGCACACAGCTGAGAGGCAGGCAGCATGGGAGCCAGGAAGGTCAGGTTTGGGAGCTGGTATGCCTCAGGAGGAGGGTGTGCCACCAGCTCCCAAAGGGAGAGCATGTGGCTCCAGAAGGAGACAGAGGCACTGCCTGTTCCCTGTGCTGCAAGCAACAGGAGCCCGTACTCACAAAGCATCACAGGCAACTCCCTGCTCACACAGCCAAGTGGGCCTTGACCTGCCTGCTTCAGGCACGGTTGGATCTAGCATCTCAAAGCAGAGACCAGGCTGCTTCTGCCTGTTGGTGTGGCTCAGAGGCCTTTCTGGGGGGCAGAGGCAGTGAGACCCAGTCCCAGCTTGCACCCCAGGCTGCAGGTTACTCAGTTGGGCCCTGGAGGGGAGCAGGGGAGTGGGAGGAGAGGGCTCTATCCAGGTTGTGCTAGGCCCTGGGAGCAGATGGCAGGTGAGATGGGCACTGTCCCTCAGGAGGATGGCGGTCAGGGGGATGCAGGGGCCCGGGGGAGACACCCTGATGGTGGCATGGCTAAGTCTCCCATGCTCGGCATGTGGGCCATGGAGCCCCGCTCCTCCCCCAGGTGGAAGAGCGACACAGGGAGACACACAGGGGCTGTGTGACCACAGCTTGCAGGAGGCCTCCGGTGAGGGGGTGAGGATGGTCCCTCTCTCCAGGCACGGATCAGTGTGGGGGTGGACACCCCTGAGTCGGCTTGACTCTGGTGCCCTGGGGCTGCTCAGCCTCTGTGAGCCTCAGTTTTTCCATCTGTGTGGGAATGCGCCTGTCCAGCGTGATAGGCGTCACATGTGGGCTCTGGGGGGCTGTTGGGGCTCTGAAGGAACATCAGAGGTGAGGTCACAGCACTGCAGCCGCCCTCGGTGCAGAGGTGAGGTCACAGCACTGCAGCCGCCGTCGGTGCACAGGTGAGGTCGCAGCACTCAGCTTCCCTCGGTGCAGAGGTGAGGTCGCAGCACTCAGCCACCCTTGGTGCAGAGGTGAGGTCACAGCACTGCAGCTGCCCTCAGTGAGGTCCTTGGCTGGGCACGCACTGGCCCTGGGGGGCAAGGTTCTGCCAGGGCCCTCTGCACGCCAGGAAGAGCCCAGTCTGTCACCCGGGCTTGCCCTTGGCTCTCACCACACAGCCCAGGGCAGGGCCTCCCTGCAACCACACGGCCATCCAGGTCTACGGCTGCCAGGCACTGCCCTGTCCAGTAATGGGAGGGGCCCTCGGCTCCCTGGTGGTCCGTTTGTAGGGGAGCCCCCTGCCCACTCCTTTACGCCAGCCACTGGCCCTCTGAGGGGGTGCCGCACTGCCAGACCCTGGCTCAGGAGCCCGCGAGCTAGGAGGAAGCAAGTTCATTACCCTCCACAACGTGATAAGCCCGCACTGATTGCTGCATTAAGGGACAGGACCGCTAGGCTATAAATTACAGGGGATGTTCTCACGTGTCTGTCTCTCCAGGGCCAGCCAGGAGAAGTTAATTATTTTTATAGGTCCAGACAGGGCATGGGGCGATCAGAATGCCCGGTCCCGGGTCCAAGCCTCACAGAAGCCGCCCCCAGCCTGCTCCCAGAGCCAAGCCCAGCGTCCCAGGGGAGGGGGCCCGCCGCGCCTGCCCAGGTTCTGTGTGCCAGCCCCTGGCTCCTCCCGGGGAAGGGGACCTGCCGCGCCTGCCCGGGCTCCATGTGCCAGCCCCCGGCTCCTCCCGGGGATGAGCAGGTGGGGGAGTTGTTCCTGCCCACAGAGGAGTGGGCTGAGCCCTGAGTGGCCGGCGGGCCATCAGTGACCCTGAAGAAGTAGGCTTTCCCCTCGCCCACCACAGCCTACATTACAAATACATAAATCATAATGTTTCAACAAAAGCAAAATTTAATTTTCTCCTTTCAGCCGTTATCTGGGCCGGGTGGTATATGGCAGGCTGCGCCCGCTCATTCATTACGCCCGCTGAATGGATAATGGCAGGCCGAGTCGATTGCAGCCGGCTTTGTGAGGCCTCTGAATGTGCTGTGCAGCCTGTGGCGGCCCAATCTCCCCGCATCTGTAATAGATACACAGGACTCTATTATTCCTTGCCAGAGCAAAATTAAATAGTTGTGTGTGTGCCGGGGTGGGGGCCGGGGCTCCGGGAGGCGGGAGGCGGCGTCGCACCAGGAGACCCGCTCAGCCGCTGAAGCACCCCCAGCACCCACAGAGGCTGTCCCCAGTCCGGCAGGTCCAGGGCCCTGGAGCAGCTCCAGCTCCACCGTCAGCGACTCCTGCCTCCATGACCTCTTGGTCTGCCCACGCCCGCCATCCCACGGGACAGGCCCATTTCACAGGCCCAGGACACTGAGGCCTGAGCTGCGCCCTCCTTCACTCTGGGTGTTTCTGTGGGACAGTGGAGTCTAAGGCTCCTTGGCTTGAGACCCACGGACAGGGTGATTGGGATGAGGGGCTCAGGCCAGCTTGTAAAGAAGGGGCTCTTGCACCCCACCCACCTGCGATCTGCCCGTGTCCCTTCCTGTGTGGCAGAGCCCCCCACCTCCAGCCTGCAGACGTGCCCAGCCAGGCTCATGGTCTGCTTCTCACCGGGCGGGCCCCCTGGCCAACGACCCCACCCCGGGGTTCTGAGTGTCGGGAGCTGGGAGTGAGCTCAGATCTAACCCCCTCCCACCTTCCAGGTGGTAGAGCTGGGAGCTGGTCCCCCTTCCCAGGGGAGGGACCTGCCACAGCAGAGAGCTGACTGGGGCCTGGCTCAGCATCCGGGGCACCCAGGAATTCCCCAGCACCTGGATCCTTCCTGCAGAGCACCTGGCAGGGGCAGGGGAGGGTGGGCCAGCCTTGGGCCCTGGACAGGGACATCAGGGCCTCTGTGAGTTAATTGCCCTGGCCCTGTGTCCAGTGACTGCTGCTGGCCGTCATCCACTGCCCCTCCTCCTGCTTGAAACCCACACCCCAGAGCGAAAGCCTCTCCTGGAAGGAGGGGCTGGGGTCCCCTGGGGAGCCCTCCCGCCTGTCATTCCCAAGGGCATGACCTCCCACGTGGACAGAAGCCATCCGAGCAGAGACACAGCCTGGACGGGCAGCTGCGTCCAGCTCCCGGAGGCGCCCTGGGGAGGTGGGAGGAGGCAGGTTCGTGATGGAAGTGTGGATGCCTCTGACACAACCGGAGTTACTTCCTCCCGTGCCCCCTCGTGCGTGTCTGCAAACGTGCTTGACACAATGGAGATGGAGTGCAGCCTGGGCTGAGGCCCCCTTTCCATTTAACCTTCGCACTGCCCCTCCTCATTCACAGACGCCTCTGCAGGAGCTGCTCCGGGGCTACGGAGCGCTCTGCACGGTGGAGGTGCCCTGGGGGCTCTCAGCCCCACCCCGGGCACCAACGCCAGCATCCCATAGACACTGGAGCCCCAGGGCCCCATGGCCGCACGTCCCCATGCACAGCCGTTCCGACCTGACAGCTGAGTGTCTGCAATCTTGGCCCCGTCCCGTGGCCTGAGTCTCACTCTCACTTCACAGCCCACGGCTGCCTGTCAGCTCGGGCTGAGACTGCGCAGAGTGTTGGGGGCCAGGTTCCTTGGGCTCCGCAGAGCCTGGCTGTCCCAGGAGCCTCTGTTCTCATGGAAAACTGTTGGAGGAGCCGGGCATAGTGGTGCATACACCTGTAGTCCCAGCTACTTTGGAGGCCGAGGTAGGAGGATCACCTGAGTCCAGGAGGTCGAACCTGCAGTGAGCTGTGATGGCACCACTGCACTCCAGCCTGGGTGACAGACTGAGACCCCATCTCAAATAAAAAAGAAAAATAAGAAAAGAAAAGAAAATGGTCAGGGCCTGCCTAGTGCCCACAGGCTGGGAGCCCAGGCCTGGGTTCCAAGGCACTGAGGTGGGGACCGCCGCAACAGCATGGGGCCCGGGGCTCCTGGCAGCAACTGAAGGCCAGCATGTGCCCAGGAGAAGCTGTGGCTCCTTGGCGGGGCACTGGCTTGTGGGGTGGCCTGGGCTGGGTCTGGGCACTTGGTGACTTCCATCAAAGCTCCTGCTGTGTCCCTTGATGACTGTGGAGCAGATGCCTTGAGTTTCTGGTCACATTTGGCTGCTAAAACTCAGTCTGGGCTGGGCACAGTGGTGCATGCCTATAATCCCAGCACCTTGGGAGGCTGAGGCAGGACGATCGCTTAAACCTGGGAATTTGAGACCAGCCTGGGCAGCATAGTGAGATCCCATCTCTACAAAAAATAACCGTCAGCCAGGCATGGTGGCACCTGCCTGTAGTCCCAGCTACTTAGGACACTGAGGCAGGAGGACCCCTTGAGCTCAGAATTTCGAAGCTGCAGTGAACTGTGATGATGCCACTGCACTTCAGCCTAGGTGAGACAGCAAGACCCTGTCTCTAAAAAAATAAAAATAAAAAATAAAATAAAACTCAGTTTGGGCCAGGCACGGTGGCCCAAGCCTGTAATCCCAGCACTTTGGGAGGCTGAGACGGGTGGATCACGAGGTCAGGAAATCGAGACCATCCTGGCTAACACGGTGAAACCCCATCTCTACTAAAAATACAAAAAAACTAGCCGGGTGAGGTGGTGGGCGCCTGTAGTCCCAGCTACTCGGGAGGCTGAGGCAGGAGAATGGCGTAAACCCGGGAGGCAGAGCTTGCAGTGAGCTGAGATTCGGCCACTGCACTCCAGCCTGGGCGACAGAGCGAGACTCCGTCTCAAAAAAAAAAAACAAAAAAAAACAAAAAAAACTCAGTCTGGTTTAAACGTTATTTACAAACCTTTCTGTTTGTTCCCCCAGGTCCCTGAGAGCTCTTGGTGGGACCGAGCCGGCTTGGCTCTCCCTCGGCAGGTGGGTGCTTCCTCACCGTCTCTCCTGTCACTCAGCAAACATTTCCTGAGCACCAGTCGCACCCCTGGCAATGTGCTGGGAAAAGAGAGTCAAGGACTCCTGTCCTCACAGACCTGGCATCCCAGGAGCAGAGATAATCACTAAACACACTGCGGAAGTAAATTTTGAGGTTAGAAAGTGACAACTGCATGGAAGTTAAGCATTGGTGGGAGGTGGGGGTGGAGTACAACTTCCAAGTCAGCTGGAGGTACATTTGCTATTTTTAGTTGGGTGGGCTGGGGGAGTAGCAAAGGCTTGAAGGTGATAAGGGTGGGAACAGCATTTCCCACAAAGGGAACAGCCAGTGCAAAGACCCTGAGGCCAAGGCCTGCCTGACCCCCTCAGGACAACAAGGAGGCTGGTGTGGCTGGCAAAAGCTGAAGAGGGTGAGGTCTGAGAAATCATGGAGTAGAGCACGTGGATCTGAGACTACTCAAGGGCCTTCACTTGCCTGCAGTGAAGGAAGTCACTGAAAGGTCTGATGGAGAGGAATGAGGATCTGATGTGTGTTTTAAGAGGATGACCTTGGCTGAGGTGCAGAAGAGACTGTGGGGGCCCAGGTGGAACCAGGAGGAGCAGGAGAAAGCCCCTGCAGGGAAGCAGCTGGGAGATGACCATGGCCCGGCCTGGACAATGGGGTGGAGATGAGGGCCAGGTTCAGGACATATTTTGAAAATAGAGCCAGCTGGACATGGTGGCTCATGCCTGTAATCCAGCACTTTTGGAGGCTGAGGTAAGTGGATCACCTGAGGTCAGGAGTTCAAGACTGGCCTGACCAACATGGTGAAACCCCATCTTTACTAAAAAAAACAAAAATTAGCTGGGCGTGGTGGCACATGCCTGTAATCCCAGCTACTCGGGAGGCTGAGGCAGGACAATTGCTTGAACCTGGGAGGGTTCAGTGAGCCAAGATCGTGCCACTACACGTCAGCCTTGGCGACAGAGCAAGACTCCATCTCAAAAAAAAAAAAAAAAAAAGTAGAGCCAACAGGACTTGTTAATGAACTGGACGTGTGAATGGCTTGTTAATGAACTACAGGACTTGTTAATGAACTGGATGTGTTAATGAACTGGATGAATGGGATGAGTCAAAGACAAATTCAAAATTTTGATCTGAACAACTCAAAGGCGGGAGCGGCTCACACCCGAGTGGAGAAGGCTGGAGGAGAGCAGGGCTGTGGGAGGGAGGTCAGGAACTCAGTTCTGAGCATGTGGACTGGGCATCCAAGTGCCAGTGCTGACAGCAGCAGGTTTTATGAGAAGTTCAGTGAGAACTCCGGGCTGGAGAGAGATGGGAGTCATTGTGTGGAGATGGATTTTAAGCTACATGAGCCAATGAGATCACCCAGAGAATGATAGAAATGAGAGGCGGGCCAAGGCTGGAGCCTGAGGACACCCATCATTAAGAGGTTGCAGAGATGAGGGGAAGCCAGCAAAGGACACAAGAAGAAACATTTGGAGATGGGGGAAGTCAGGAGCATGAGTTATCTGGAAGTCATTGAGGAGTGTCTCCAAAAGGAGGGAGAGACGCTGCTCAGGGGTAAGGTGAGGACTGAGAACCGACTATGTGATTTTCAAATGTGGAAGTCCCTGGTGATCTTGACAAGAGCAATTTTCGTGGAACCATAAGGAAGAAAACTCTTGGAGTGTCTCCAAGAGGAGGTGAGGACTGAGAACCGACTATGTGATTTTCAAATGTGGAAGTCCCTGGTGATCTTGACAAGAGCAATTTTCGTGGAACCATAAGGAAGAAAACCTGATTGGAGTGGATTTAAAAATAATGAGCTCTACTTATGGACAAGATGAAGCGAGAGGATTTGGGTTTACCCTCCCACCTGAAACAACTAAAAAAGATAAGCGAGCCAATGGATCTAAAGACATTGAACATCAGGCAATGAAGGATAATGATGTCAGAGACATGGAAAAAATGAGGTGAATCTTAGGATTTTTCCAGTTTACTGCCTTGAGAAGTTTCTGGACCATGGTGCAGGGAGGGGGAGCCCAGGTGGAGCAGTGAAAAGAGCACCAGTGATCTGCAGGACAACTTGAAGCAGCACCGTCAACCTAATATTCAAGCAATGGGCCCCTTGCATCTGTGGGTTCAGCATCTGGGATTCAACAAACAACAAATCAAAAACATGTAAGGAAAGAAAGCATCTGTGCTGAACATGTACAAACTTTTTTCTTGTCATTACTCCCTCAACAATACAGTATACAACTATTTACATAGTATTTACATTGTATTAAGTATTATAAGTAATCTAGAGATGATTTACAGTATTTGGAGGCTGTGTGTAGGTTAAATATAAATACTGCACCCTTTTATATAAGGGACTCAGCTCCATGGGTTTTGGTGTCTGTGGGGAATCCTGGGCCCAAACTCCTGATGGATACGGAGGGACAATTGCATATGTGTGATTGGAGCTCTTTAAGGGGGAGGGAAGACAGAAAAAATACTTCAAGAAATCATGACCAAAACTTTTCCAAATAGGATGAAAATTATAAATCCACAGGTCCAAGAAACTCAACAAATATCAAGCATGGTTCATTAAAACCAGTGATAAAGGGAAAACCTGAAAAGCAGCTAGACTGTGGCACACACACTCACACACACACAGTGCGCAAAGAAACAAAGATGAGGGTGACAGCAGATTTCTAATTGGAAACCATGCAAGCTAGGAGAGAATGGAACATTTTTAAGGTACTGAAGGAAAAAACCACTGTCAACCTAATATTCTTTACACAGTGGAAAATGTCTTTCAAAAACAAAGGCATGGCCAGGCATGGTGGCTCACACCTCTAAGCTCAGAGCTTTGAGAGGCTAAGGTGGGAGGGTCTCTTGACACCAGGAGTTCAAGACCAGCCAGGCCAACACAGTGAGACCCCATCTCTAAACAAAATAAAAAAGCTTAGCCAGATGTGGTGATGCATGCTTGAGGGCCCAGCTACCCGGGATGCTGAAGTGGGAGGATCCCTTAAGCCCAGGAGTTCAAGGCCACAGTGAGTTATGATTGCATCACTACACTCCAGCCTGGGTGACAGAGAGAGACCATCTCTAAAAATAAAACACACACACACACACTTACACGCACATGCATGCGCACACACAAAACGAAGGCAAAATTTAAAAAATTTCAGACATAAGAAAAGCTGCCGGGCGCGGTGGCTCATGCCTGTAATCCCAGCACTTTGGGAGGCCAGGGCAGGCAGATCACGAGGTCAGGAGATCGAGACCATCCCATCCCGGCTCACACAGTGAAACCCCGTCTCTACTAAAAATACAAAAAACTAGCCGGGTGTGATGGTGGGCCCTGTAGTCCCAGCTACTCAGGAGGCTGAGGCAGGAGAATGGCGTGAACCTGGGAGGCGGAGCTTGCAGTGAGCTGAGATGGCACCACTGCACTCCAGCCTGGGTGACAGAGCGAGACTCCGTCTCAAAAAAAAAAAAAAAAAGAAAAGCTAAAAGAATCACGAGGAGATTCACACTACAGGAACTGGTAAAGGATCTTCAAGCAGAAGGGAAATTATAACAGGGGAATACACAGAAGAATAAAGAGCATCAGAAACAGCAGCTGTGACAATTTTCTGTTTCAAGCAAAAAAGTAAAAGCAAAATATATTGTGGGGTTTATAACATGTGCAGAAGTAAAATGTATGACAACAGCACCAAGACCAGGACGGAAGGGAGAAATCGAAGTATATCAGTGTAAGTTCCTAAGCTGTCTGTGTCACACTATAGTATAACTTGAAAGTAGACCACGACAAATTAAAGAGGTATACTCTAAACCCTAAAGCAACCACTGAAATAAGAAAGCAAACAATTCATACACCAAAAGGGGAGAAAATGAAATCATAAAAAATGATACATGGAGAACATGAGGCGAACCCTAGGATTTCCCCAGTTTACTGCATTGAGAAATTTCCAGACCGTGGTACAGGGAGCAGGAACCCAAGGGGAGTACTGAAAAGGGCACCAGTGACCTGCAGGACAGCTTCCTGAATCCAAAGGAAGACAGAAAGAAAACAAAGGAACAAAGGTTAGGTGGGACAAATGAGAAACAAAAAGCAAGATAATACATTAAATCCAGATAGATTAACATTTGCATTAAATGCAAATTGCCTAAACACTCCAAGTAGAAGGCAGAAATTGTCTGATTGGGTAGAAATGTGAAGACCCCACTATATGCTTCTTATGAGAAACTCACTATAAGACACAAACTGATTAAAAGTAAAAGGATGGAAAAGTAAATCATGTTAATACCAAACAAAAGAAATCTGGAGGGGCCATATCAATATCAGACAAAGTAGAGTTCAGAGTGTAGACTATTACCAGGGATAGTGAGGATCATTTTATAATGCTAAAGGGTTAACTCATCAAGAGGACATAAAAATTCTAGATATTTATGCACCCAACAAGGGAACTACGAAATACATTAATTAAAAACTGAGAAAATCACAAGAAAACATAGAAAAACCCACAAATATAGTCAGATATTTCAACATCCTTCTCTCAATAATTGATAGGACAAGTAGGGAGAATACCATCAAGACTACAGAAAATTTAAACACTATCAACCAATTTGATCTCATTGATGTATAGCACACTCTGGTCAATGACAGTACAAGTTCTATCCTTTCAAGTTCACAAGGAATATTTATCAAGAAACACCATATTCTGCACCAGAAAATAAGTCTCAATAAGCTTAAAAGTATTCAAATCATACAATATGTAACATACATATGTTATATAAACATAACAGAATTAAACTAAAAATCAATAACACAAATATCTGAAAGTTTTCCAAATATATGAAAACTAAATAATACACCTCCAAATAACCCCTTGATTAAAGAAGAAATAAAAAAGAGAATAAGAAAGTATTGTGAACTGAGTTAAAAGGAACATATAACATGTCAAAAATTTTTGAATGCTGCTAAAGCAATGTAATAGTTAGAGGGAAATTTATAGCACTAAACATTCATATTAGGAAAAAAGAAATGTCTTAAATCAATGATCTCAGTTTCCACCTTACAAAACCAGGAAAGGAAAAAGCAAATAAAACTCAAAGCAAACAGAAGAAACAAAATTACAAACGTTAAGTGCAAATTGATAAAATAGAAAACAGAAAAGTAATAGAGGAAAATCAATGAAACCAAAGTTGGTTCTTTGAGAAGATTAATAATATTGATGATCTAGACTAATCAGGAATAAAAATGAGAAGACACAGATGACCAATTTCAGGACATTAAAAAGGTGACATCATTTTAGATTCTACATGTATGAAAAGGATAATAGAACATTGTAGACAGTTTATGCCAATGAATTTTACAATTTAGATGAAATGGACAAATTTCTCAAAAGATACAAACTATCAAGCCTCATTCAAGAAGAAATTTAGGATATGGATAGTCCTTTAGGTATTAAAGATTGAATTTGTAGCTAAAAATCTTCCCAAAAGAAAACTCCAAGACCAAATAGGTTTTAATGAAGAAATAATACCAATTGTATACAAACTCTTCCAGAAAATTGAAGAGAAGGAAATAATTTCTAATTCACTTAATGAGACAAGCATTACCCTGATGCCAAAACCAGGCAAAAAAAGTGTCATTAAAGAAAACTACAGGCCGGGCGCGGTGGCTCAAGCCTGTAATCCCAGCACTTTGGGAGGCCGAGACGGGCGGATCACGAGGTCAGGAGATCGAGACCATC
>NW_012114677.1:1566184-1575159 GCF_000951035.1 Colobus angolensis palliatus
CTGGGCATGGTAGCATATACCTGTGGTCCCAGCTATGTGGGAGGCTGAGGTGGGAGGATCACTTGAGCCCAGGAGGTGGTGGCTGCAGTAATTCTGCACTACTGCACTACAGCCTGGGCAATACAGGAAGATCTCACCTTAGGAAAACAAAAACAAAAACAGAACCAATACTTAAGTGAGTTTTGCAAAGTTGCTGGATACAAGATTATTATACAAAAATCAGCTGTATCTCTATATAATAGCAACAATTGGCAATTAAAAATTTCAAATAGTATTTACAATGCCATAAAAAATATGAACTGCATTGGAATAAGTCTGACAAAATATGCATAGGAGCTAAACACTGAAAACTATTAATACAAGACATTGCCTAGAGAAATTATGGAAGACCTAAATAAATGAAGAGATACACCATATTCTTGGATCAGAAGACTCAATATTGTAAGCTGTCAATTATCTTTGAATTCATCCATGGATTCAATGAAATCTAAATCAAAATTCCAGTGGATTTTTTTGTTTTGTTTTATTTTTTTGAGACAGAGTCTCACTCTGTCTCCAGGCTGGAGTGCAGTGGCACAATCTTGGCTCACTGCAACCTCCTGGGATTACAGGCACGTGCCACCATGCCCGGCTAATTTTTGTATTTTTAATAGAAATGGAGTTTCACTATGTTGGCCAGATTGGTCTTGATCTCCTGACCTCATGATCCACCTGCCTCAGTGTCCCAAAGTGCTGGGATTACAGGTGAGCCACCACACCTGGCCAGCTTTTTTTTTTTGGTGGAAATTGACAAGCTGATTCAAAGAATCTAAAATAGTCAAAATAACTTTGTAAAATAAGATCAAAATGGGAAGACTTATGCTACCTGACTTGAAAACTTATTATAAAGCTACAGCAATTAATACAGTATGAGGTGAAGTTGAGACTTTGCATTAGTTCATCCATCAACAGCCACAACAACCACACTCAGTATTGTGCGTGTTTCTCTCCCACCCCCTTCTACACTGGGTGGCAGGAAACTTTTGCCAAAGGCCAGCTCCTACAGGGTAGCCTCCCCTTTCCCTGGCCCTGGTGACAGCTTTCTGCCCTCATCCATCAAGCCCACCCTGTGGCCAGCCCTGGGGCTTTGCCACCCCTGGTGTGTTTCCCTGTGGCTACGCGGTATGTGTGTAGCCTGGGTGGCTGGGTCCAGTAGGAATCAAGATTGAACGGCCCCACCATGGAGGGTGTGGGCTAGAAGCAAAGACAGGTGCTATGTTCTGAATGTGACTCCAAAATTCTTATGTTGAAACTTAGTCACCAAGATGATAGTATTAAGAGGTAGAGTCTTTATGAGGTGATTAAATCAGGAGGATAGAGCCCTCGTGGGTGGGATTAGGGCCCTTATATTATAAAAGGGATTGAGGGAGTGGGTTTGCTCTATTCTGTTCTTCCACCATGTGAGGACCCAGCAACAGAGTGCCATTCCGTGAGCAGAGAGCAGCCCTCACCAGACATCAAACCTGCTGATGCTTGATCTTGGACTTCCCAGCCCCCAGAACTGTGGGAAGTGAATTTCTGTTATTTATAAATTGCCCAGTCTGTGATATTTTGTTATAGCAGGACTAAGACAACAGTCAATGAACAAATGATTCTTTGAAGGAGAAGAAAACATCAAGAAGATAAAACTAGGCTGTTTCTATCACTTGCTGATTAGATGGACCAGCTGGGAGGAGAGCCCAGCAGCACCTGGACCACTGTATTGTGAGCTTCCAACACAGGGAAGCCCTCTACCTTGGGCATTTCTGGGTTTCCCACACAGTGTTGTTCCCATGGGCAGCCCCAGTGCCTCCTGGCTAGGAGTTGGCATCTTTGGGAAGGCATGGACCATGGCTGCTCCATTGCTACTGGGGTCCTGGGACATGCTGGCACAAACAAGGTGCTAGCAGCTCCTTGGAAGAATAAACTCTTCCCTCTTGCTGTCTGCAGTCTATTGACTCACCCCCACTCTCTGCCAGCTGGGACTGTGATCACATCTGCAGACGCCCATAGTCCGGCCCGGGGTAGAATGGAACAAGCCATGTGAGGGGTCATGAGTCAGCTCACCCCAACAGATTCAAAACCTTGGCCAGAGGAGAACAGCTGGAAGTGGGAGCTAGTGTCAAGCACCAGTGACAGGCATGGGGAGGTGCAGCCCAGGGCAGCAGCACTGACAGACCTCTGGAACAGACCAGGCAACACGACACCCCCGTGCAATCTCTACCTGGGATCCCCTTCATGGCTCTCTGCCTACACTGGATGCTGACAGGAATGAGCACTCCCTAACTGCAGTACCCCCTCCACGTCACCATCTGGGTCCACCCATTACAGCATCAGCACTGAAGAAGAGCACATGCTGGTCTGTGCAGATTCCACTCTTCTCTCCACTGAAGGAAGGGGCAGTCCCCTCCTGGAAGCTGGGGTTGGATTTGGGGGGAGTTTGGAGCTTGTCTGGCAGCTTCTCTGGCAGAGCAAGGCCACATCTGCCCTAAAGTTAGGAAGACTGAAGTTAGCCAGTCTCTGAAGACTCTCCCTAGGCCCTATGCCACCCATCCTCCCAGGCCTGGGTGGGCAGGAGGTGCCCACAATAGAGACTGTTTGAGTGAATGATTGGAAAGTGGATGATGGCCATCCACTTGCACACTCAAGATCCATGTTTTCCTTGATGTCAAGGAAGGACAGTAACTGATGACTCCTCCCTGGCCCCATTATGGCCTGGCTCAGAGAAGAGGCACCAGCAAGATGGGCTTCCTGGCTCAGTGGAATTGGGAATCTTCAGCTCACAGAAGGAGGCTCAGGTCCTCTGCCAGGAGTCAGTCCCATTGGCCCAATGGAGGGGGATCCATTGGCTGATGGCTTCCCTTCACCAGCGGCTCCTTCTTTTTCTAAATGGGCACCCCCATCCGTCCCCAAGCCATGGAGAACATTGAAGGCAGCCTTGAACTGTCCCTTCCTCCTCTGCCGGGGCTGGCAGCCATCCAGGTAGGCTCCCGCCTTGACAAGGCTGTGCTCCCTGAAAGGGCATCCTTAGAGCCCTGCTCCTGGTGGGAAAGTCAAGCACTTCTGCAGACAAGGGCCCTGGAAGGGAAGGGTGAAGAGTGGGCCTTGGGTGGAGGCTCAGCTGCATGCCTTTCCAGGGGGTGATGGCCTAAGGAAGGATCCTGTCCTTACCTGGGCCAGGTTCCCAGGCTCCCCCGTTAATTCACACGTCCTCCTTGCCCCTACACAGTCAGCACCAAGGGAAACCAGCCCCAGGCTACGGTGACCGTGTCCCCCTTCCCACTCCTGCAGATCCTCCTGGGATGGCGCCAGCGATCTCAGCAGAGATAAATTCCCAGGCAGAGGATGGGCCTGAGGGACAAAGGCCTCCTGGAGCAGGAACGGTGCTAAAGCAATAAGGAAAGGCATAATGGCCCCGCACTTTTAATTTGTGACTAATTTGTTGCACAATGAGGTTGCAATTTTCTAATTGTGATTGCCATTTTAATTTTACTCATGGCTGTGCAACCAACAATGTATAGTCTAGTAATTAAAATTAATTGTACCTTCACCTGCATATTTCTATTAGGCTGTTAAATTTAGTCTGTAAGCTCAATGATTCTGTTCCCTGAAAGATGCCGAATTCATTTCACCGAGCCTGATTCCTCCACACTTGGTAACTCCCCACTCTGAAGGTGGCCTTGCCTTCTGATGAGGGGACAGGGCCATCTCTGCCCCAACCCCTTGACTCTTGGCAGGCTAGGGGAGCTGAGCCGTCAAGGGCTTTTGCTGAGCCTACAAGTCTATTATTTGTTACATTTCTAATGAGTTATTAGGTTCTTAAATTGTATGTAGGGATTTCATGAATAATCTTAGAAGACACAAATGGGCTTTCTCCACCAAATTAAGTCCATGTATGACTCCCACTGTTCTTGCTGGATGCCATTTTCCCAACATGAGCATCTCGGTGGCCTTTTTGTGGGGCTGGAGGTGGGGCAAGGATCCCCTCTGAGTTCCAAGTGTCAGGGCCTGAGAATCAGGCCCGGGTGCCAGGGCCAGGGAGCCCTTGGATGCCATTACCTCTTCCCAGAAGCCCCCTGGGTTCATGGGGAAAGAGGCTTTCCTGTGCTGGGTGAAAGCAACTTCCAACAATCCTCCTTGCACCTTGGAGGCCCAGCAGTGCCCCTGCCCCGGCTGTGCCCAGGGGGCACCAAGCTCCACCGATAAGATGTGCCCTACCAGTTCCTGGTACAATTGCAACAGTAGCCAAGCCAGATAGATAGGCCTTGAAGCAGTGCTGGGGACCCAGACAATCCATGCCCAGCCTGCTGCCCACCCCTTTGCACCATCGCTTCCAATAATTACTTGGGACCCAAGTCAGCTGTGGTGTCTGTAATTTGAGACCAAGAATCCTACTGATGGGTCCTGCACTGTGGAGGAGCAAGCTGAGCCCTTGAGCATGGCCAACTGTTCACTCAGCTGGTCTGTGGACTCCATAATCACAGGGAGGTAAGGAGGCCCCTGAACAGAGTCTCCCAGGCCCTGGGGACTGCATGGGCCTCCCCCAGCCACACAAGGAGCCAGAGAGTGATTCATACAGGCCCAGGCCGGCCTCCAGAGTCATGGCAGAGAGGGTCCTCAGAGCAAGTGACAGTGAGCAATGGAGACACAGAGTGGCTGGCCCAGCCAGAGCCAGCCAGGGGAGGGAACAACCCAAGCCATCTTCCACAAGGGAAGGAAACAGAGCAGAAAGAAGACAGAATTCAGGAGGGACACCTAGAAAAACCCAGCCTGGGCAAAAAATGCTCACCCTGCATTCCCCAGGTGGACCTGTCCCTGGTCTCGCTGGTTCTGGTGGGACCCGCCACCATGCTTATGCTAAATCTCTGCTGGGGGGAAGGTCAGGAGGGCCCAGCGGGATCACTGGGACACCGCACTGTACCCCACACATCTCACCAGTGATGCAGATGGCCCCTGAAGCCAGGCTCCCTGGGCCCCTCAGGAGAGGTGGAGGGAAGTCTGGACCTGGTGAGTCCTGCTGGGGTGGGGGTATTTCTGCCCCAGAGAAACTCTTACTTGGGCTCAAAGTCACCCAGCTGTGTTGGTATTGACCCCATCACCTCTAAGAGCCCCTGGAGGGGCACGGATGGGCCATTGGGCAGAGGCTAGACAGGGACTCCAGCTGTGGGTCTCATGCTCTGGAAAAGGTGTCTGGCCAGACTGAGGTCTCTGCACCCATGGGTCAGGCCAGGCAGCCTGAGCAGGAGGGAGGGAGTGAGATATGAGGCCAATGGGACTGACTCCTGGCAGAGGACCTGAGCCTCCTTCTGTGAGCTGAAGATTCCCAATTCCACTGAGCCAGGAAGCCCATCTTGCTGGTGCCTCTTCTCTGAGCCAGGCCATAATGGGGCCAGGGAGGAGTCATCAGTTACTGTCCTTCCTTGACATCAAGGAAAACATGGATCTTGAGTGTGCAAGAAGGAAGGATGGGCCCTGAGAACCTTTCAGGGAAACTGGGAATAGATGCCTCCCCAGCCACCCATCCACGAATGCAACCATCCATCAACCTACCCATCCATCATCCACCCAACCATCCATCCAACCTCCTATCCATTCATCCATCCACTCATCCAGTGACCCATTCACCCACCCATCTACTCACCCCCCAATCCACCCAACCATCCAGCACCCATCCATCATCCATCTACCCACCCACTCACCCACCAACCCACCCAACCATCCACCCACCCATTTATCATTCACCCATCCATCCATCCGTGCATCATATGTCCACCATTCATCCGTCTACTCATCCATCCACCATTCAACTGTCTACCCACCAAGTCACCCACCACCAATCCATCCACTGACCCATTCACCTACCCAACCATCCATCCATCCTTCCATCCATCCATCCATCCACTAATTTACCCATCCACCATCCACCATCATTCATCCATCATCTATACATTCATCTACCCACCACCCACTCATACATCTATCATCCATCCACTCACCCACCCACCACCCATCCATCTATCCATCCACCCACCCATCTATCCGCTCATCTATCTATCATCCATCCACCCATCCATCCATCATCCATCCATCCATTCATCCACCCAACCACCACCTATCCATCCATCTATTTACCTATCAATCCAACCATCCATCATTCATCATCTATACATCATCTACCAATTCATCATCCATCTATCCATTCATCTACCTATCAATCAATCCATCATCATCCATCATCTATACATTCATCCACACATCCAGCCATCTACCCATCCATCCAGCATCCTTCCATCCATTCATCTGCCAGCCATCACCTACCCAGCCATCTATTTACCCGTCAATCCACCCATCGTCTATACATCCTCCACCAATTCATCATCCATCTATCCATTCATCTACCTATCAATGAATCCATCATTTATACATTCATCCACACATCCACACACCACCAATCCATTATCCATTCATCCACCAACCTTCCAATGCACCCATCCATTCCCCATCCGCCGATCCCATCCATTCATCCACAACCCATCCATGCCCTACCCGTCTATTCACTCACCACTCACCTGTCCATCATCCGTCCTTCCACCCACCCTCTCATCCTCTCAGCAAGTGCACACCGAGTGCCTGCCACATGTCAGAGCTGGGCACAGAGCAGGACAGGCAGGGCTTGGAGCCCTCATGTTTTTCACATCCTTAGGTGAGGTTGGTAGCAAGATAGATAATCAAACGTAAATTCGGCAATCATGTAACATGTCTTGCCAATGCATACTGTGAAAAAAATAGTACAGGGAAAGGGGCCAGGTGCTGAAAGCTGGTGGGGCACAGGGGCGGCGTTAGAGCCTCAGCCTGAGGGGGCGAGGGCAGTCTGATGTGGAGCTTCGAGTAGTGTTAAAGAAGCAGCCAGGGGGCCAGGTGACTGGGGGTGAGCATGGGACATGGTCTCAGGACCATGGAAGGTCTTGATCTCTTCCCTGGGTAACACAAGAGGCATCAGAAGCTGAGAACCAAGAGGCGACAAGATGTGAATCTGGCTTTATGGGACCTCCCCGCGGGGCTGCCCCCACCTTCTCTCCTGACACACACCAGCAGGGGGTCCTAAGCCACGGAAGTGACCAGTCACCCTGCTTGATGCCCTCAGTGGCTCCTGTCACCTCAGGGTAAAGCTCAGCCCTCAGTGCAGGCTTAAGCCCCAGCAGCTGCTGCACCACCTCCATACCCTGTGTGCCCTCGCCCTCCACTAGCAGTCACGCCAGCGTCCTGATTTTGTCCTTCCTTGCCCTTGACCTTCCTGTCCTTGCCCCTAGACATCCTTTCCCCAGTTCTTACTCTGGTGAGTTCCCTCTCTTTCATAGGCCTCCTCCCCCAGGAAGCCCTCTCTGGACCCCTGGGCAAGGCTGGGGGTATCTGCAAGTGCTAGGCATCGTGGCTGTGAGCAGCAGCCAGGAGCATTCAGGCCATGGCCCACCCGCTCTGCTGGGCCCACCTGGGGAAGCTCTGCCCTCCTTCCCTCCATGAAGGTAGCCCTCTGGGGCTGTCCTGTACCCTGCGGACCTGACTTTTGCCTGCTCTGGTACCTCCTGCCTTCCCTGCTGGTGCCCAGCCAGGTGAAGAGCACCTGCCTGGCTCTCCTGGTGGGTCCCTCCTGCACCTCTAGGGACACTGGGGAATGAGATGGTCCTGCCCATTCCTGCCCAGTGGAATATGCCCAGGCCTGGATGCCTGCCCTTCCCCCTCACCTGCCCCAATCCTGGCAAAGTACTCCCCATGCTCCTGCGCTCAGGCCAGCAGTCAAGAGTCCTCCCCCATCCCTCACCCCTCCATCACCAGGGCACCATTTCATGGTGAACAGCTCAACCATCTGCACACCCTGGGCCAGGCCTCAGCCAATGAAGGGGCCTCTGCATGGCCCCTCACTGTCCCACCTGCCTCCACCCCGAAGCTAGAGCAGCCTCAGCAAAGGCCACCCTGGGCATGTTCTTCCCTGTGTGGATGCTGCCCTTCCCATCATCTCCATGGCCCAGCCTCATGCCCTCCAGCGCCTCTCATCTTCCCTGCTCAGTCCAGCAGCCTCTGGAGCCCCTCAGCCCCGTGGCTGCTCCACCACCTACTGCTGGTGCATGCAGTGCCCTCTGCCCGGGGCGCCTTTTCCTCCCACCTGCCTGGAGCCCTGCACTGCTAGCTTCCTGCCCCTTCCCCCCAGCGCTGGTCACCATGTGCTGCCACCCAGAGCTCACAGGCAGGGACAGGGCCTTGTTGCTGCTCCCCAAGGCAACCACAGTAGCAGAATTCAGTGAATATCACTGAACAAATGAATGAACGAATGGACGGATGTCAGTAGGCATCTCAGCTGCATGGTTCCCATGCTCACTATTTTTAAATAATAGGACAAAATGCAGCTATGCTTTGAGGTCCCATGGAAGTGGATTCTGTGGTGCCAGGGAGGGTGGGCACTTGTACACGCAGAGCTGCTGGGCGGAGAGTTCCAGCCTTGTGCTCTCGGGTCAGGGTCAGAGGTGCCCTGATGCTCACCCTGTCCTGCTGCCTATGGCTGGCTCCCACGCAGAGGAGACAGGGAGGAAAGCCAGGGTGGTGCGGGAGCACTGGGGAGACCCTGCCGTCATCCGGGGTGGGCAGAGCTGGCAGCAGCAGGTGCTGCTGATCCAGGGTGAGGGCAGTGTGGGTCCAGAATCTTGAGCAGTCCACTTTACTGGCCAGTGCGCAAGAGGGTGCTCCCACTGACCCTTGACCTTCTGACCTCCCCCTACCCACCCAGTCCTCCACTCCGGTGGCTGCCTCCTCCTGGCCCTTCTTCTCCACCCACTGCAGGCCAGGCTGTCATCTCTTCTGTACCCTGCCCACCCTGGCCTGGCAGCTATCCCATTTCCAGGTGGCAGGGTGGGTAGGTGGGGGTGTGGCAGGTGAGGGGTGTGGTAGGTAGGGGGTGTGGCAGG
>NW_012114677.1:1575649-1591504 GCF_000951035.1 Colobus angolensis palliatus
GGTATGGTAGGTGGGGGGTGTGGCAGGTGTGGGGTGGGCATGTACGGGTTAGGCAGGTGGGAGTTGGGCAGGTGGGGAGTGGACAGGTGGGGGATGTGGCAGGTGGGGTATATGGTCAGTGGGGGGTGTGGAAAGTAGGGGTGTGCAGAGCTTCCGAGCACCTGCCTGCCCCCTTGCTCCAGGAGCTGGGGCCTTCCCTATCTAGTAGGAGACAGAGGGATGACAGACCCCATGGCCATGTCAGTGGTTGCTGAGAACAAATGCAAATAAAGGAGGGGACAGAGAGGGGTTGCGGGGAGGGGGCCAGGAGTTTAATCCAGGGGTCAGGAGAGGCCTCCTTGTCCTGGTGACAGCGAGAGCCTGACGGGGATCCCGGCGTGGCCATCTGGGGAGGAGCCTTCCCGGGCCAAGGGAGGAGGTGGAGGAGTAGTGGGACGCAGTGGGGCGGGGTGGGCTTGACCAGAGGGCTTGGAGGCCTTGCAGGCACCGCGGGAAAGAGGCGAGGCTGATCAGACTCTGGCGTCTTGGTGGAGAACAGCGAGTGGGGGTCAGGGCGAAGGAGTGAGGGTCTTGACAGGCACAGCCAGACAGCAGGAGCGCAGCGGGGCTGGGGGCAGCTCTGGGGAGATCCAGGAGGTGGAGCCGGGAGGAACTGCCCCCCGGGTGGGACCAGGAGTAGGGGGATCCCAGGCTCGGGGGACGGCTCGTGCGGGGTGGGCCGGGGTCCCAGCTGGAGCAGCGGAGTGGAGATGCCCCGGGTGCGAGGTCTTGGGGGCGGGAGGACGCGTGAAGCCTGCAGCGGACCGAGGGCAGGCCCGACCGGCCCGGACACTCACCCGGGCTCCGGCTGCCCCGCGGGACACGGGCGCGGGGACACGTGGCGCGGCGGCCGCTGACACCCGTCAGGCGCGATAACGGGCGCGGCGCCGCTGACGCCGCGAGCGCATTAATCTTCCCCAAATTAAAATCTGCAGCGCAGCGTTTGAGATTGGGGCCACCACGGTTCAGCGCGGTGTGACCGCCAATTTTGATAAAAGTGTTTTAAGAGCGGGGAGACGGAGATAAATTGCCTGCGGCTGCGGCACGCCGCCGGGTGAGAGCCGCGCAGACCCCGGGTCGCCCCCGCCGGCCGCGCTTCCCGCAGTGACGTCCACTGACATGGGTCTGGCCTGGCCTGGCGTCGAACCCCCACCCCCGGCGGCTCCGCCAACCCCCATACCGCCGAGGCACCGGGCAGGGAGAGTGCGTCGGGGTCCCTGGAGAGCCCACCCGGCCAGCCGGCGGCCGGAGCCCGGAACGCAGCCGTGTTCCCCACGCGGTCCCCACCCGAGGTGTCCAGCTGTGCCTGATGGAGAGGGCGAATGCCTGATGCGTGCAGGCCCCGAGGCCGTTTCCTTCCTGCAAGTTCCTTCCTTCAACGCACCCTTCTAGAGTGCCCCAGGTGCAGGCACCGGCTCTGGGATCAGCCACCCGGCTCCAAGAGGGGGCTGGCCAGGCTGGGCAGTGAGCCCGACTCAGGACCACACCCACTCTGCCAGGCCCAGTAGTGAGTCTCTGGGAACCGCATGCGCCCTGCCAAACTCAGCACTGACCTCCACTGGGGACCACACCCACCCTCTGCCACCCTGACAGCTCAGCCAGCCCCAGGTCTGGCGGGGGTGGGATGGGTGACGCTGGCCATGTGGAGTCAGAGGCCTGGGTGGGGCACTGGGAGCTGCCCTTCTGGGGAACCTCGCCAAACGTTCCCTGTCCTCTGCTCATGAGGGACCCCACAAAAGGACCCCTTCACCACCTCTCCTCCTAGCCAGCTTGACCCCTATTTTAAAGTCAGAGTTAAAGCCCCTCCCTCCTTGGGGCCTTCTCAGGCCTCACTCGCCTGACTTCCAGCGCTGTCTTCACCCCTGTGCCTCACTCTCCTGCCCTGTTGGGCGGTGCCCTCAGGGCTTCTACCAATAGTCAGCATTGGTCCCAGCGGACGCTCTGACCCACTCCCACAAATCCTCCCAGGCCTCAGCCCCTTCTTCTTCCCAGACACGTCCCCACCTGGCCAGCTAGAGCTGCCTGGGAGGGCAGTGGGGCCGGGCTGGCCGGGTCTCTGGGGGAGGCAGAAGCACTGGTCTGGAGCCCTGGGCAGAGCTGGGCCCAAGCCAGGGCCTGGGGTCTGAGGAGGAGCTCTCTGCGAGGGGTTCCTGGAGGAGGGGACAGAGCCTGAGTGGGATTCGCAGGGACAAGGGTGCCAGGAGGGCTGGTTACAGCATTGGGATCATGATGGGGCAGGTCCAGGGGAGGAGCAGCGTGGGGGTCTTGGGGCCGAGTTTTGAAGGCCCCAGAGAAGGTGCATTGGCGTCAGCTCAGCTGGACACCTCATTGATGGCTTTTGCCTTTTCTTACAAAGTTGAAACCTGCAGGAAACACCTGGTTTGCTTTGGGTGAAGCCTGCCTGCTTGTCCCCTCCCCTGAGCAGCCATGAAATTGATATTTAAAACTAATTGTACAGCGCCCTCCTGGCGACAGTGCCAGGCAGTGGCTGGACAGTGGCCATATTCATTCCATCTTGCCTCGGGCTCTGTCCATGACCCCAGCAGGAGATTAGGGGCTGAAGATGAGGGTCTTATCTCCAGCGGACAGCGGTTCCCCCACCCCCACTGCTGGCTGCAGCTCCCTCCTCCGGCTGCCCACCGCCGCTCAGCTGCCCCCTCCTCAGAGAGTGGCCCTCCGATCTCATAACATCCAATTACTGCCCTGACTGCTGTCTGGGTCTCAGATCAAATCGCTCAGCTGCAGTGAGGAGCCCCAAACAGGTCAATCTCGGCCAGTTAGACACGGTGTCCAGCACGAGGCCGTGGAGCCCGCCTCGGGAGCCAGAGGCAACACGCACAGCCCTGGGTCGTGGCGGCCACCAGCCTCTTGATGATGCTGGGCTCTGGCTGTGAGTTGGGGCCAGGACACTGTCAGCATGTAGGATGCAGTCAGGCATGGACATGAGGGTGGTGGCCTCGGGAAGGGTCACCACCGACCGGCCACCAGGCCACCCAGCAGCTCTGGCAGTAGGTGCCATGGCTCCCAGCCCACTGGCTGCAGGCCTGTGTGCTATAGTGCACTGGGTGGAACAGCGTCCCTCCAAAATTCCTGTACGCCAGTATTCACGAGTGTGACTCATTCAGAAACAGGCTTTGCAGATGTACTCGAGGTAAAATGGGGTCACATTGGTAGGGTGGGCCCTAATCCAATGACTGGTGTCCTTATAAGAAGAGAAAACAGAGATGTGGAGACACCGCCGCAGGGAGATGGCCATGTGCAGACAGGGGCAGGTGGAATGTGCCACTACAAGCCAAGAGGATGGCATCCAGGACGGCCAGCAGCCCAGGAATCTGGGGAAATGCAGGAAGGGTCCTCCCTTGGAGCCTGCAGAGAATGTAGCCCTGCCAGCACCTGAGTTTCAGGCTTCTGGGCTCCAGCCTGTGAGAGGACACACTTCTGGCATTGTGAGCCCCTCGGGTTGGGGGACTTTGTTAAGGCAGCCACAGGACATGGATGTGCCTGGTGCGTTGGTTGGTCCCTAGGCCTACAGCTTCTGCCCTCCTCCCACCACCTCCCCTCCAAGACTGCTGCCCTTCCCGTGGCCCTTTGGGGTTCCCACAGCTATACCCTGATGTTCAGGGGTCACTTGAATCCACTGAGAATCCTATATCAGTCCCAGCCATGTCACCAAACAGGGGCCAGCCCCCTGTGATCTGCACCCCCTACCTGGGTACCTCCTCAAAGCCAGGCTGCAGGGCTCTGCAATGCCCTTCAGGCTCCCAAGACCCTGAACCTCTCCCCCTTGCTAGTCATCCCCAAACTCAGCAGGAGGAGGGCGCAGCACTTAGAGCCATCTGCAGACCTGACTTCACAGCCTCCACCTCTGGGAGCCTCAGGGCTGGCATCTGTAAAATGGAAGAGAAACTCCCACTGCTGAGGTGGCCTGTGCTCTATCATCCAAAGGAAAAAGTGGAAGAAGGTGTCTAAAAATGATGCCTGATCAGCCAGTGTAGACAGGAATTATCCAGGAGAACCAGGTCCCTGAAATGTCCCTAGCCCTTCAAGGGTCTTTGTGAGGACTAAATGAGGGGACCCGAGTAAAGCTCTCTGCACAGTGTCCAGCCCCTAGTGGGCACTCAGCAGACACTTTTCTCTGCCCCTTGGCATTGACAGTCACCAGGGGCCTCCTCTGGACCCTGTATTCTCAGCCTAGAGTGGAAGGTGTCACCAGCACAGGTGGCCTGCCCTCCCTTTAAGGTTGGGCCCTAAATGTGGGGTCCTTCATGGCCCTTCTGCCACAGGCACTGATGCTCATCCATGGCTTTCCACTTGGTGGCTCCTATTTCATTCACAGCCTTTTGCACTTGTGTGCTCTACCAAGGTATCAAAAACCCATTATGCCATTTAACCTAATGGCAACAGTTTGAGGTCAGCAAGGCAGATGTCTTTCCGTTGTCTCTCACATCATCATTGCGCTTATTCACCCATCATCAGCACCATCATCATCACCACCATCATCATCACCATCACCATCATCCCCACCATCACTATCACCATCATTGTTATCATCATCCACACCATCACCACCAATATTATTGCCATCGTCACCACCATCAGCAGCAGCATCGCTATCCTCACTGCCATCCTCATCGCCATCATCAACAAAACCATCCTCATCATCACCATCATCAGCAGCGTCAACATCACCATCACCATCATCATCATTATCCCTACCACCATCACATTCATCACCACCATTGTCATTACCATGGTCACCACCATCACCACCACCATGATCATCACCATTACCATCAGCAGCAGCATCACCATTACTATCATCATCATCCCTACCGTCATCACCATCATCACCATCATCACCACCATTGCCACATAGTCACCACCATCACCATAATCACCACCACCACCATCATCATTATCACCATCATCAACTTCACCATCACCACCATCATCAGCAGCATCACCATCATCATCATCACCACCATCACCATCACCATAATCACCACCATCACCACCATCATCATCACCATCACCATCAGCAGCAGCATCACCATTACTATCATCATCATCCCTACCGTCATCACCGTCATCACCAGCATTGCCACAGAGTCACCACCATCACCATCACCATAATCACCACCACCACCATAATATCATCATCACCATCATCATCACTATTATTATCACCATAATCACCACCATCACCATCACCACCATCACCACCATCATCACCATCGTCATCACAATCAACACCATTATCATCATCACCATTGTCACTGTCGTCTACCCAGTGATGATCTTCTTCATTATCTTCACAATCATCCATCATCATCATCACCGTTGTTGTCACTGCCATCAACCCCTTCATTATCTCCTTTATTACCACCATGACTGTCAGCATCATCACCATCATCATCATCCAAAAGCAATTTTCAGCTGCAAAGTCAAAGGTAAAGAGAGCCCATGCCAAGGCAGGGAGGCTGGCCTGCTGACATCTGACTTGCTGAAGGCCACTCGGTCTTCTACAAGGCCACTTCATAGGTTTTTCCAACACCTTCTGATCTTTCGTCCCAGTCCCAGAAGAAGTGCCACCCAAGCAGCCCCCATGGAGCCCTACGCTCTCTACTTTTCTCCTGGACTTGCGCTGATTTTCTGGCCCATGCCCACAATCAATTCTGCTTGAGGCTTCTGTATCCTACTCACTCCCTCAGTCATGCCCCATCTCTGTAAGGCCAGAGAATCCTTTTCCATAATACCCAATAAATAACCTGGATTTAATTGAATTAATATCGACAGGATGTAATTGCTCCTGGTTGTTCAAGCCTGCTGAGGAGGGGCGTGAGGGGGTGGGGCAGTGAGGTTATTGCTTTAAAAAAAAAATGCCCTGAGCCCCGAGCAGCGTTTTGGCCTTATTATTATAGTTATAATGAGGGCAGCTGATTTGATCTCTCCTTCCACAATAGCGCAGCACAGCCTGGCTAAATAAACAGCCAAAGTCCTTTGTCCCTGTGGGCTGTTTCTGGGTAATTAAAATCAATAGGGTCTTCCTGGCAGATCTCCTTAGCCTCATCAAGCCTCAGTGCTCAGGGCTGCCAGGTGTAAGACAAGCAAATGAACTTGCAGGCCCCTGGAGGTGTGGACTCAAGAGCTGCTTGCAAACGAAAGAACGGGACAGGCAGCACCCTGGCCAAGCCCCTTTCCCACCTGCTGGCGGCCGTCCTCCAGTGCTGTGGCCTCCCTGGGTCCCAGGACTTCTGGAAACGGCCACAGTCCCAGAGGTGACTGTGTGTGGAGGCGGGTGGGGGAGGCAGGAGGGTGGACTCCAGACTGGGCCATGAGGCCAAGGTCTCAGGCTGCAGCTCGGAAGCCAATGTACAGGAACCCCCAGGTGGGGCCTGGGGTCTGTGAGGAGGATCAGAAAGGGTTCTCCCCACCCTGGCCTGTATCCTTTGCCCACACTCCCCACCCTGGCCAGGGACCTCTGCCTTCCCCACTCCACCTTTAACTTCCATGGAAGGTGAAGTAAGCCCCTGTGGAGCACTGGACTCCCCTCCCCAGCGGCCACCCCACATCCTGTCCCTGGTCCTAGGGTGGCACTCAGTGGCCACGCATCGAGTCTCTTGACCACACAAGCTTCAGGGCCCTTGCTCACTGCTCAGCAGGTGGCCACCGAGGGGCCCCCACCTACAGGGTCCTGTCCTGGGCTCTGGGGTCCAGGAAGTGAAGGGCATGCCTCTCCAGAGCCCATGCCAAGGCAGGGAGGCTGGCCTGCTGCACTTGGAGCAAACTGGGAAGGAGCTGGCACAGGGAGTAGGCAGTGGAGCAGGAGGGCCGCACGGAGGCTGTGGCAGGTGCAGGGACCAGGACCCGGGAGGCCGTGGGGGCAGATGGGTGGATTCCAGAAACATGCCAAGGACAGAGACTGAGGGGTCTGTGAAGATGGAGGTTGGGGTCACTGACGTGAGGGCAAGGGGCCAGCCGTGGGGGTCATCGAGCTTAGAAGAGCCAGCAGGGCTAGAGATGCCTGCTTGGGGTCCTCAGTGTGTGGATGAGGGATGAGTGCAGACAGGGCAGGGAAGGGTCAGGGCAGCACTGGGTGCCCACAGTTAGAGGATGGGGCCTAGAGAGACAGAGAAAGCAGCATGGGAGCCAGGGCAGGAGAGTCCGCGGGGAGCAGAGCCAGGGTGCTGGGCCGACCTCGGGGTGGCCGAGCTGCAGAGGCTGGATTGGAAATGCCCCCGGGGGCTGAGGTCGCACTAGGCTCCTCCCCACCTCCTCCTCTCCACACGCTGTGAGGCGCGGACCACAGAGCTCCTTTTACAGATGAGAGTGGCCATCACACTCAAGGTTGCATGGCTTGCCCTGTCCTCCCTGTCTCTAAAACAGACTTCGGCCCCGTCCACTTGTCCACTCTGGGGAGCCCCTGCCGAGTCTGCCTGGCCACTCAGGGACCTTCTCACTGGTCACCACCACGGACGCCTCCCTCCCTCTCCTGCCCCTTGCTCTGGCCCAGGCTCCTCCCTCAAGGCCTCAGTGCCTCCCCCAGCACTGGGCTCTCTGTCCAGGGGCTTTTTGAGGCTTCCCCCACAGATCTCCCTCCTCTCTGACATCCCTTCTCCTGGCCCCCTTGACCATGGTGCCCGGCGTCTCCTCCCCAGCACTGCACACTCTGGCTGCCAGGTCTGGCTTCAGTCCAGAGAGCAAGCTTAGGGGGCAGGGGCCGGGGCAGGGGGCGGGGCAGGAGCTGCCTGCTGGCTTCAGCTCCTAACGGAAGGGCCCCTTCTGACATGTGAACTGCTACATTTCCACCCATGTGTGTGAGTTTTGGCTTCGGCAAGGCCCAGGCCTGTCCTCAGACCTGCAGGGCTTATCCCATGTGATGGGTTGGGGAACCACAGCACCAACCTGGGGAGGCCACCACAGTCTGGGAGAGGCTCCACCTGCGGCCCTTCCACCCCAACCTCTCCACTCCTGCTCAGAGCTCCCTCCCTGCCCAGCTGCTCAGAGTCCTCTTCAAGACAGCCTGCAGCAGGGACTGGAGTCACCTGCCTGTGCCCTGGGACCCAGCATGGAGCCTGGTGGCCCACAGGAGACAGCCAAGTCATATGCCCGTCAGGGTCCAGCCAGAGGCAGAGCCGACACAGGCCACCCTTGGTGTGGGCCTCACAGGTGAGTCCCAGAGGGTGGGGGCAGCAGGACCAGAGGCCCTGGTACACTGATATGTAAGGACGTGATGCTGGCAGAGGGAGGTGGCCCCAGCCAGCCCTGCGGGGAGACTGCCCACCAATCGGAAGGGCGAAGGGTTGGGCTCGGCCAGTCCATCCGCCCCTCAGCTCCACTCAGCGGCAGGTTCACCAAGGACATCTAACAGCCCACCTCTGGTCTTCCTCCCACACAGCCCACGGGCCACCCAGTGCCCGAGGACATCTGCCTTTGAGGGTCTGCCTGGCTGGCCAAGGATCAGGAAAGAGTTTAATTCCATTCTTAAAAGAGGTTTCAACTTCGTGATCCTCTGTGAACCCTCTTTTCCTGATTAAATGTAGCCTGAATTAAATTCCTTTCAGGGTGCGGGGGCAGCCGGCGCGCTGACCAGCCGGAGGGACACTCACCCCTTGGGGCGGGCACAAGCAGCCCTCACAGGACAGTGATCCATGGGCCAATATCCCCGGCACTCAAGCAGCCGACCCAGGACAGCTATTAGCTGCTTTTTAATTAACTGTCTGCCTCTCCCACCCTGGGCAACCAGACGCCCAGAAGAGGGAGGGAGCGGCCAGGCAGTCTGGTGTCTACAGCCTCCCCTTCTGCTGGTGCTGTGGGGCTGCCGGCACCCCCTGAGCCCGACTCCAGGGCCTCTGTGTCTCTCCGTCCTGCACAGTACAGAAATCCCAACCTTCACCCACATTCCCTCGGGTCTCCTGGGGCCTTCTGGTCCTCTCAGGTTGGCTGGGGAAACACTGGATCCCACAGAGGCAGCGGCAGGAGTGAGGGGCCCTCGGGGGAAGGAGGGCAGAGGCTGGGGAGGGAAAACCCTGGGTGAGAGGGGGCGGAAGGCCTGGCAGCAGGAGGACCAGGGGTGGGGAAGCTGCCACAGGGTCAGGGGGCTGCTGCTGTCCCCTCCCTTGGGGGTGCCTGGGGACATGGTGCACCCCACAACCACCAGCCAACCCCCAGGGCCAGGCCACGGCACAGGGGTCCAGTGACCAACAGTGGTGAATCAGGTACGTGCCAACTGGCCCTTGGGTTTCCAGAAACTGCCTCCAACAGAGACCCTTGCATTTGAACCCAGACCCAGACAAAGCTGGGACCCCAGCCCCGCTCCTGCACTTACTTCACGAAGCTTTGTGGGCACTGACTTGCTGCCTTCCCGTGGCAGGAGTCTGGTGGGAGAGAGGGGCACAGACGGGAGAGGGCAGGTTGCCTGGCGAGGAGGGGCCAATGGCTCAGCTCGGTGGGCATGGGGGCTGCTTTGAGGAAGTGACTTGCAGCTGAGACTGTAGCAAGGGAGAAGCTGTGGGTCCCGGACCATGTGGGCAGAGGCCCGAGGCAGGCAGGGCTGAAGTCAGCGTGGCTGGAGCAAGCGCAGGGAGTCGGCGGCCAGGGAGGAGAGAAAAGGCTGGGTGCCCATGGGGGAGGCTCTGCGGCCCTGGCTGCAGGCTACAGGAGCTGGCCCCTCTGAGGGCAGGAGGGAAGGACAGCTCTGAGCTCCTGACTCGGGGGCCCTGCTGGAGCCCTCTCAGGCCCTGCCAGCATGGCTGCCACAAGGCCCGGCTTGCTCCCAGGACCCCAACTGCAAGCAGAGTGTGGAGCTCACACAACGGGCTTTGGAGAGCTGCAAAAACACATGCTTACAGCCATGGAGAGGTTCACAACCAGCACCACACGCCCACACACCTGACCCCCTCCCACACACACCTGCACTCCCCACACGCACCTGCGCTCCCCACACGCACCAGCACACCCCACACGCACCAGCACACCCCACACGCACCAGCACACCCCACACGCACCAGCACACCCCACACGTACCTGCGCTCCCCACACGCACCTGCAGATCCTGCCACCAGCACAGACGACCACCCGCCACACTGGTGGAGGCCTCCTCGGGCACCCTGGCCAGCTCACACTCCATCCACTCCCACCACCTGTGTACACAGTCCCACAGGGGCCGCCCACCAGGCTGTCCTCTGCAGATGCTGGACACTGACCCACGCGGAGTTTGTGGGGAGCGACATGGTAACTGCAGTCTCAATGAAACACTGCTGCCAGTCCTTGACTGGAGGATGCTGGGGGGTCCTTCTCCAAGCCTCCTTTCCTTTTCCCCAACTCCAGGGCCGGAACAACAAATCCCATGCCCCTTCCCACCCTCCATTTGCGGGGGACCCCAGTGCTTTCTGATCTGACGCCCGCCTCCCCTGAGGGTGGCCCCTCTGGGCTGGGATGGGCTCAGGAGTGATGGGAGCAGCACAGGACGTGGTGCGCGTTCTGTTCTCTTCCCTCCCTACGGCTGGAACACAGTGTCTCGGAGTCTTCCCTGGCTGGGGACAACCTGTATGTGCACCTGGGGCCCCGAGTGCAGGGACTGGGCCTCTCCTTCCTCTGGAGACCCCAGAGGTGCACAGTGTGGCCTCCGTGGCGAGCAAACATCAATATTCCTTAATCCTCATCCAGTATCATGAAGTCCAGTGGGTGACCACTGGGGGCTGCCCAGTAACCGGGGCCAGCTCAGTGGGGTCCTGGGCATCAGCTTCTCCCCCTACTTGGAGTTGGAGAACAGCCTTCAAAGACCCCTGGAACCCCCCAGGCACAGACCGAGGCCAGGTCGCCCCAGTGTGCTCAGACAGGACCGGGATACAGAGGCCGCAGGCGGGAAGACGCACTGGCTGGGACTGGAGGGAGGCGGGGCAGGAGGGAAGCCTCCCGGGAGAAGTTGACCCGTGGAAGCGAACAACCCCTGGTGATTTCCCAGTCAAGTCCCGGCAAGCAATCAGAGCCCCCGCCAAGGTTCAGGAGCACGGACGGAGGCGAGAGGGCAGCCTCTGCCTTCATGCTTTATTCCCTGACAGTATCCATCTTTCCAAATTGATTTTTGATATCCATAGTGACCTGGAAGGGAGACACGGCGATAACTCTCGGAAAGTGGAAAACAATATTATTGCCACAAATATGAATTACTGGCCGCCAGGTTAAATCTACTGTGCAGTGAATTATGTGACCCTGGCGCTCCTATAATTCTTGGGAATTTTATAGAGTTGTGAGAGGGCCTGTGGGCGCTGACAAGCACTTAACAGCCAGAACCGGCCCCGCAACTCTCGGGGCCATTTTATTTAGTCGTCCTGGGCACTGGGGGCCACTCAGCCCTGTCTGGGAAGCACGGGGAAGAGGGGAGGTGGAAGGCCGCCACATCTGGAGTTTCAGACTTCATCTGAGGCTCTGATCGTCATTCTCAAGGCTGGAGACTCTCAGATGCTGCCTCACCGCTGTCACAGGCAACAGAGCAGCACCCTCTCTGTTCCCTCTGGCTGCCATCTCTGTTCCCTGTTCACTCTCTCCGTTCCCTGTTCACCCTCTCCGTTCCCTGTCCACCCTCTCTGTTCCCTGTTTACCCTCTTTGTTCTCTGTTCACCCTCTATTCTCTGTTCACCCTCTCTGTTCCCTGTTCACCCTCTCTGTTCCCTGTTCACCCTCTCTGTTCCCTGTTCACCCTCTTTGTTCTCTGTTCACCCTCTATTCTCTGTTCACCCTCTGTTCTCTGTTCACTCTTACTGTGCCCTGTACACCCTCTCTGTTCCCAGTTTGCCCTTTCTGTGCCCTGTTTACCTCTCTGTTCTCTGTTTACCCTCTCTGTTCCCTGTTTACCTTTTCTGTTCTCTGTTCACCCTCTCTGTTCCCTATTTTCACTTTCTCTGTTCCCTATTCACCCTCTCTGTTCCTTTTTCACCCTCTGTGTTCCCTGTTCACCCTCTCTCTTCTCTGTTTGCCCTCTCTGTTCCCTCTATTCACCTTATCTGTTCCCCCTGTTGGCCCTCTCTGTTCTCTGTTTACCCTCTCTTACCCTTTTCACCCTCTCTGTTCCCTAGTCACCCTCTCTCTTCTCTGTTTGCCCTCTCTGTTCTCTGTTTACCCTCTCTGTACCCTTTTCACCCTCTCTGTTCCCTAGTCACCCTCTCTCTTCTCTGTTTGCCCTCTCTGTTCCCCCTGTTGGCTCTCTCTGTTCCTTGTTCACTCTCCCTGTTCCCTGTTCACCCTCTCTGTTCTCTGTTCACCGTCTCTGTTCCCTGTTCACTCTCCCTGTTCCCTGTTCACCCTCTCTGCTCCCTGTTCACTCTCCCTGTCCCCTGTTCACCCTCTCTGTTCCCTGTTCACCCTCTCTGTTCACTCTCCCTGTTCCCTGTTCACCCTCTCTGCTCCCTGTTCACCCTCTCTGCTCCCTGTTCACTCTCCCTGTTCCCTGTTCACCCTCTCTGTACCCTGTTCACCCTGTCTGTTCCCTGTTCACCATCTCCATTCCCTGTTCACCCTCTCTGTTCCCTCTGTTCCCCCTCTGTGTTCTCTGTTCACCCTTTCTATTCCCTGTTCACCCTCTGTTCTCTGTTCACCCTCTCCGTTCCCTGTTCACCCTCTGTTCTCTGTTCACCCTCTCCATTCCGTTTGCCCTCTCTGTTCCCTCAGCGGTCACCTGCCAGTGGGAGTGGGTGGTGGGAGACCCATGTAGCCTTGTCAAGGGTCCACACACCTTGTGTAAGAGGGGCCTTGGGGCTCACCTGGCCCAACCCAGAGGAGGTAGACACCCAGAGCCCCACAGCAAAGGGCATCCTCCCAGCCCACAGAGCAAGGCCAGGCCCACCTTATGGATGAACACAGCAGAGGACATCTGGGGGCAGGTGGAGCCAGTGCTGACCAGCGCCTGTCCCTGGAGTTGAGGTGAGGCTCCCACCCAGGCAGGCAGGATCAAGGGGTAGGGAGTCCCGGGAGCTATGCTGAGCCCTGCCCACAGCTGCTGTCCGTTGGTTTAACAAAAGCAAAAAGGGGGCTGGGCGTGGTGGCTCACGCCTATAATCCCAGCACTTTGGGAGGCTGAGGCAGGCAGATCACCTGAGGTCAGGAGTTCAAGACCAGCCTTGCCAACATGGTGAAACCCCGTTTCTACTAAAAACACAAAAATTAGCCAGGCATGGTGGCACATGACTGTAATCCCAGCTACTCAGGAGGCTGAGGCAGGAGAATTGCTTGAACCCAGGAGGCGGAGGTTGCAGTGAGCCGAGATTATACCACTGAACTCCAGCCTGGGTAACAGAGCGAGACTCCATCTCAAAAAAAAAAAAAAAAAAAAAAAAAAGGAAGGAATGAGGGAATGGATGAATGAATGAATGAGAGAACTAACAAAAGAAGGAGGGAGGAGGGAAGGAAGGAAGGTGGGAAGGAAGCAGTAGCCAAATGAGTGAACATGAGTGCCATTGCTGGCTGGCCAGAGCCAGAGAGGGTGGGAAGCATTTCCGAGCTCAGGCCCAACCTCCAGCTGTCCCAAATCCGCCTTCTGTGATGGGGGCATTTGGGGCTCCGGGGTGCAGACGTCGGGGAGAGAGGAAGACCAGTCACTGTGAACACTGTGGAGGTAAACTCAGTGGCAGGGTTGGGGGGAAGCACTTTGATGTTCATGCCCCTGGATCAGCTCTGTGCCTGTCTGGGTTGCAGGCTGTCTGGCTGGGCTGCAGGCTGTCCCCACCCCAGGGATGGCCAAGGACCCTGGGGCTGTGTGTCTGAGTTGAAGTCGGGGACATAAGGTGGTGGGGAATTGGGGGAGAGGAAGGGGCTGCTGGAAGCTGGGGCTCAGGGGGTCGCCCTTGGGCCTGGTCATCAGGGTCCCTTGCTGACCAGGACTCCCCAGAGCATGGCAGGCCTGGCTCAGCAGCTCCCCACAGGTGCTGGCCACCTCCTGCAGGACTCCAGCCCCAGAGTCATTCAGAGATGGGGGTCCACATGGGAGGTGGAGGGAGAAGCCCCTTGACCAGGTATCTAGGACCTCCTGGGTATCACTGATGCCTGGAACTGACTGGAAGTGGAATCCACAGGCTTCTCCAGGCCCCAGACTTCTGTTCCTCGTTCTCCGACACCCAGGAATCTCCTGCCCAACGGTCCCAGGAACTTCCTGTGCCAGGGTCCTGGGGGGCAGAGGCCAGGACCACGGGGCTAGCCTGGGTCTGTCCTCTGGCCTGCAGTTCTCTTGGCAGCCAGGCCTGGGGAGGGCTCCCACTGCACCACCTCACCACCAGTTGGTGGTGGGGGCAGGACCAGGACGAGTGCCAGGTCACACCGGGAGGCCTGGAGGGTGGAATGTGGCCTACCATCTCCCACGGTGGGACAGCAACAACACAAATGTCATTTAATTTACATGACAAAGTGGAGCCATTATTGCGAGCTGACAGAATGCCGCTGGGGCAATTTCTGAAAATTATTTAAACAATGTAATGAGTTAAATGTCAGCGCTGGCTAATTATGTTTATGCTAATTGTTAATTAGCCCTATAATGGAGATAGTCTTAATTAACAATGGTTGTGAGTGTGGGCGGGGGCTCTGGTGGCTGACAGGGACTGTGTGGGCTCGGAGAGGGCTGGGAGGTCCCAGGGGCTGGGCAGGGATCCTGCCAGCCAGGCTTGGGCACCGGCCCGCAGCTTCTCCTGCATGGCCTTAAGGTCTCCCACAGCCACCTGTGTCCATAGCAGGACCTCCGGAGGCCAAAGCATCCTTCCTCTCCCTCTCTCCTCCCTACCCCTCTCCATCCTCCTCCCCTCTCCCCCAGGCTGAGGACAAACCAGAGGGAATGTCACACAGGCCAGCTGGGCAGGTGTTGGGGTCCTGGCTGGCCCAGCCCTGCATGAGCCCCTCCTGTGGGAATGAGAATGTGGCTCATTGTTAGGAGGAGGCGAGGCTGCTCAGCCAGGCCCCCCTCCCCCCCCAGTCACTCATCACCACCCAGAGTGCTGCCAAGAGAGGGTGTTCAGTCTCCTGAGATGGAGGAGGAGTCAGACACCACCGGGGAAGGCTCTCCTACCAGGCAGGGAGCTGAGGCTTAAAGGCCCCAGAGCCCCCACACTTTCCTCCATGCTCCCTTCTACTGGGCCACCTGGACTCAGGGAGGGGTTCTGCCTTGCACTCCATGACTTCCCAGGGACTCTGACCTCACTGGGCAGGGCCCTGGAGCCACCCCATGGGCAGAGCGGGCCGCTGTGCACCCGGCTGGATGAAATGAAAGGAACAGCCACAGGGTCTCCCCAGCGTGGGGGCTCTGGTCTAGGCCATGGGGGCTGAGCTGGAGAGGGGGAAACAACCAAAGTCAGCCAGAGGAGCTGAGATGGGAGACCTCTTGAGCAGGATCTAGGAAGTGTCAAGGAGAAAGGGGAGGACTGGTTCTACAGGGGTAGGTGGGATTTGCATAGCACAGGGTAAGCATGGAAGTTGAACCAGACACAGGGAACAGAGAGGACAAACACGGAACAGAGAGGAAAAACACACAACCGAGAGGGCAAACAGGGAACAGAGAGAGCAAACAGGGACCAGAGAGGACAAATAGGGACCAGAGAGAGCAAACTGGGAACAGAGGGGGCAAACAGAGAACAGAGAGGACTAACATGAAACAGAGAGGACTAACAGGGAACAGAGAGAACAAACATGGAACAGAGAGGACTAACAGGGAACAGAGAGAACAAACATGGAATAGAGAGGGCTAACATGGAACAGAGAGGACAAACAGGGAACAGAGAGGGCTAACATGGAACAGAGAGGACTAACATGGAACAGAGAGGACTAACATGGAACAGA
>NW_012114677.1:1592129-1621989 GCF_000951035.1 Colobus angolensis palliatus
TGGAACAGAGAGGACAAACAGGGAACAGAGACGACTAACATGGAACAGAGAGGGCTAACATGGAACAGAGAGGACAAACATGGAACAGAGAGGACTTCCATGGAACAGAGAGGACAAACATGGAACAGAGAGGGCAAACATGGAACAGAGAGAACAAATATGGAACAGAGAGGGCTAACATGGAACAGAGACGGCAAACATGGAACAGAGAGGACAAACAGGGAATAGAGAGGACTAACATGGAACAGATAGGGCTAACATGGAACAGAGAGGACAAACATGGAACAGAGAGGACAAACAGGGAACAGAGAGGACTAACATGGAACAGAGAGAACAAACATGGAACAGAGAGAGCTAACATGGAACAGAGAGGACAAACATGGAACAGAGAGGACTAACTTGGAACAGAGAGGACTAACAGGGAACAGAGAGGACTAACAGGGAACAGAGAGGACAAACAGAGTGTAAACTAAAAATAAAATCCTAAGCTCCTCACCAAATAAATGGAGCCCCTTTATCCAAGGGGACCCCAGTGAAACCTTAAAGACTTAGTTCCCAGCCATGATGGAAAGGGAGGTGGAACTCACCTCGTTTTAGTTCCTCGTTTTTGGAGTGTAGGCACAACTGACCAGATTAATGTTGTGCATAAACATTAGAGGTCAATGGAGATCTGGAGATCACATGACTGGCAGAACAGACTCTTCATAGGAATAAGATATCAAATTATAAACAGGGCTCAAAAGCTATGCCAGGCAAGGGTAAGTCCCACCTGAGGGCCATCGATCCTGTTAAGCAGGGCATATTGTGGCGGAACTGACAAAGCATCCTTATCTTAAACACTCCTTTCTGGTTTTCAACAAAGTTTTGTTCCTTTAATCAATTGCAGATTAAAGGATTTCTGAATCTACCTGTGACTCGTGATATTGCCTGGCTTTGTGTTCCCATCCAAATCTTATCTTGAATTGTAATTCAAATTGTAATCCCCATGTGTTGGGTGAGGGACCTCGTGGGAGGTGATTAGATCATGGGGGGGATTCCGCCATGATGTTCTTTTGATAGTGAGTGAGTCTCACCAGATCTGATGATTTTATAAGTGTCTGGCATTTCCCCTGCTGGCACTTCTCTCTCCTGCCACCATGTGAAGAAGGATGTGTTTGCTTCCCCTCCCACCATGATTTTAAGTTTCCTGAGATCTCCCCAGGCATACAGAACTGTGAGTCAATTAAACCTCTTCCCTTTATAAATTACCCCGTCTCGGGTAATTCTTATAGTAGTGTGAAAACGAACTAATACAGTAAATTGGTACCAGGAGTGGCACTGCTAGATGGATACCTGAAAATGTAAAAGCGACATTGGAACTAGCTAACTGGCAGAGGTTGTAACAGTTTGGAGGATTCAGAAGAAGAAGGAAAAATGTGGAAAAGTTTGGAACTTCCTAGAGACTTATTGGATAGCTTTGAATAAAATGCTGATAGTGATATGAACAATGAAGTCCAGGCTGAGGTGGTTTCAGATGGAGATGAGGAACTTGTTGGGAACTGGAGTAAAGGTGACTCTTGCTATGTTTTAGCAAAGAGACTGGTGGCATTTTGCCCCTGCCCTAGAGTTCTGTGGAACTCTGAACTTGAGAGAGATGATTTAGGGTGTCCGGAGGAAGAAGTTTCTAAGCAGCAAAGTGTTCAACAGGTGACAGAGCATTAAAGTTTGGAAGACTTTCAGCCAGATGATGCAGTAGAAAAGAAAAACCCATTTTCTGGGGAGAAATTCAAGCTGGCTGCAGAAATTTGCATAAGTAACAAGGAGCTGATTGTTAATTGCCAAGACGATGGAGAAAATGTCTCCAGGGCATGTTAAAGACCTTTGTGGCAGCCCCTCCCATCACAGGCCTGGAAGCCTAGGAGTGAAAATTGTTTTGGAGACCTAGGAGGAAAAAACGGTTTCATGGGCTTGGTCCAGGGCCCGGTGCTGTATGCAGCCTAGGACTTGGTGCCCTGCATCCCAGCCACCCCAGCCATGACTAAAAGTGGCCCAGGTACAGCTCAGCCATTGCTTCAAGCCCCAAGCCTTGGCAGTTTCCATGTGGTGTTTGTCCTGTGGGTACACGGAAGTCAAGAATTGATGTTTGGAAACCTCTACCTAGATTTCAGAGGATGTATGGAAACGCCTGGATGTCCAGGCAAAAGTTTGCTGTGGGGGCAGAACCCTCAAGGAGATAGGGCAGTGCAGAAGGGAAATGTGGGTTTGGAGCCCCCACATAGAGTCCCCACTGGGGCACTGCCTAGTGGAACTGTGAGAAAAGGGCCATTGTCCTGCAGACTCCAGAATGGTAGATCCACCAACAGCTTGCACGATATACCTGGAAAAGCCACAGACACTCAACACCAGCCCAAGACAGCATTCGAGAGGGAGGCTGTACCCAGTAAAGCCACAGGGGCAGAGCTCCCCAAGGCTGTGGGAGTCCACCTCTTGCATCAGCATGACCTGGATGTGAGACATGGAGCCAAAGGAGATCATTTTGGAACTTTAAGGTTTAATGACTATCCTATTGGATTTCAGACTTGCATGAGCCTGAAGCCCCTTGTTTTGGCCAATTTCTCCCATTTGGAATGAGTGTCTTTACCCAATGACTGTACCCACCCTGTATCTAGGAAGTGACTAACTTGCTTTTGATTTTACCGGCTCATAGGCAGAAGGGACTTGCCTTGTCTCAGATGACACTATGGACTTGGACTTTTGAGTTAATGCTGAAATGAGTTAAGACTTTGGAGAGCTGTTGGGAAGACATGATTGTGTTTTGAAATGTGAGAAAATGAGATTGGAGAGGGGCCAGGGGTGGAACGATATGGTCTAGCCTTGTGTCCCCACCCAAATCTCGTCTTGAATTGTAATCTGAATTGTAATCCCCACATGTTGGGGGAGGGACCTCATGGGAGGTGATTAGATCATGGAGGCAGTTTCATCATGGTGTTCTCATGATAGTGAGTGAGTCTCACAAGATCTGATGGTTTTACAAGTGTCTAGCATTTCCCCTGCTGGCACTTCTCTCTCCTGCTGCCATGTGAAGAAGGACATGTTTGTTTCCCCTCCTGCCATGATTGTAAGTTTCCTGAGGCCCCCTCAGCCATGCAGAATGGTGAGTTAATTAAATCTCTTTCCTTTATAAATTTCCCAGTCTTGGATAATTCTTCATAGTAGTGTGAAAACAAACTAATACAACTTGTAAGCCCCTGTTTTGAAATTTCCCACTTTTTTGGGCTGAACCAATGTATACCTTTGATATAGTTTAGATATTTGTCCTGCCCAAATCTCATGTTGAATTATAATACCTAACGTTGGAGTTGGAGATGGAGCCTGGTGGGAGGGGTTGGAACATTGGGGCGGATCCCTCATGAATGACTTGGGCTTTCACCTTGGTGATGAGTGAGCTCTCCCTCTGGGTTCACATGAGATCTGGTCATTTAAAAGTGTGTGACACCTCCCCTCCACTCTCTCTCTCTCTCTCTTTCTCCTCTTCTGGCTTGTGATGTACCTGCTTCTCCTTTGCCCTCCACCAAGACTGGAAGCTTCCTGAGGCCTCCTCAGAAGCAGATACCAGCACCATGCTTCTTGTACAGCCTGCAGATATGACTTTAGAGAGGACAGTCCCCTCACCCATACCACTGCCACACAGAGAGGGAAAAAGAGAGAGCACCCATGCATATGTGTGACCTTTCAAATCACAGCCCCACCCGTTCAAATCACAGCCCCATGATTCTGAAACCCCAAGATTCTGAAACTCCTTGCTGCCCAGAAAGAGCTGCAGACATCCCCTCCTTCCCTCTGTCCCCCCACCCCTGCAGGGAGGGAAGAGGCCCATGGGCCTTAGACAGGGCCCTGTGGGTGTCCAGACCATCAGGATGGTGTGGGCACCCATGAGAGTGAGGTGGGACCAGAGCTCAGCCGACGAGGCCCACTGGATATTGCTATCTGCTCAAAGCCTTTCTCTTCCTGCCCTGTGCTCTGAGAAGGAAGTCAAGGAAATGGCAGTGCTGTATCCTAAGGCTGAGTGTTCACTACAACCCTTCCAGTGCTCCCTTTTGCAAGAGAGGAGGTGCATGGAGGTGAAAGATTGTGCCCAGGCCCCAGAGGGAGGAAAGGCCAAGCTGGGATTTAAGCCTGTTCTAGCCAGGCTCTGGGTGTGAGTTCCTAACCAGGACCTCAGCCCCATGAACAACAGCCAACAGGGTATGCAGGGAGCTCATGGAGCCTGGTCTTGTTCCCAGAGCCCAAAACCAGGTGGGCAGTGAGCCAGAAGCTATTCCCTGTCCCCACATTGCCGGAGGAGGCCTGACCCACATGCAGGCCGCCCACAATGGCCCCAGGACAGCGTGACGGTGGAGGACATCGACCAGGAGACCGCTGGAGACTTTCCGTCTACACCCAGGGGCGAACGAGGCTGACCTTTACTTAGGGAATCTGGGGGCATGTGGTGACTACCAAGGTGTGGCTGGCGGCAAGGCCTCATCCTGCACAGACCTCGGAAAGGAACCTTCTGGACTTCATTCAGCATGAACTGGGTTTCCTAAGCCCAGAAACCCAGGTGCTGGGGATCTCAGGGCTCGCCTTACTTTTTTTTTTTTTCTTTTTTGAGAGAGACAGGGTCTTGTTATGTTGCCAAGGCTGATCTCGAACTCCTGGGCTCACAAGCGAGACTTTCAGCTCGGCCTCCCAAAGTGCTGGATTACAGGTGTGAGCCACTGCACCCGGCCTTTATTTATTCTGACCTTTAGGAAGACAAGATTCACTGAGATGAGTCTCCCTTGGCTGCCCTCACTAATATCCCACCACAGAATCCTGACCGTCATCCAATCCGCAAGTCCACCTAGGAAACTGCTATAGGATCAAGAGGATTCTAGGGGGGACAGAATTCTCACTCCAGGGACAGACACGCAGCTCAGACTGGCGGCAAATGGAGGGCCAGAGGGGGAGGGCTCAGGAAGCCCCGCACCCCGCCCTGACACTTGGCTCTCTCTATCCACCCACCCTCGCCTCTTTCTGTCTCTCTCCCCACTGTCTCTCGGTGTCTCACCCTCTCTCCTGTGTTTTTTTTTTTTATGTCTCCTCTCTCACTCCCGTGTCTCTCCCTCTTCTCACGTCTCTGCCTCTCAACTCAGTTTCTCCATCTGAAGCCAACCCAGCCTTCCTGGTCTCCAGCACACATTCTCCACCAGGGAGGCGCCAACCCTCTCATTAGGGCCCCGTGGCACTTCCTACCGGAGCTTTGGATGTCGATACCCAGACTCCAGGAAACCCTCTCTGCTGCCACCGCCATCACTGGGTTCCCTCCTGGGGCCTGGCCCTCCTCTGTTTGCTAGCTTGTCACCTAGAAAGTGCGGGCGGGGCAGAGCACTCAGCCCAGGAGGGACCATAGTGGTCACGTGCTGCAGGTTCCCAAAGATGCTGAGTTGGACCAAGGGGTCGACTTTGGGCTCAGGTTCCTCTCCTGGGCATTGTGAGGTCCCTCTTCTGCCATCGGAGATTGGGGGTGAGAGCTGGTGGGCAGGCGTAGAAATGAGGGTGGGTGCGAGTCCCGCTGTGGTCAGCCTCTCCTGCTCCTCCTCCACCCCCAGGCCAGGACAAGGGGACCCCAGGGCTGGGATTAGAGGGTGGAGGCTGGGGGCTCTGGGACTTCTGCCTCACAGCGCAGCACACCGGCCCTGCAGGCCTCTCTGGGGGTTTCACGGTGGTGCAGTGGCCTGTCTGGGTCCTGCTGCATGGGTACCCCCTTCCCTGGGGTCCCAGGTCTGTGACATCTGCTCCCCAACCTGGCAACACAAGGTGCTCCAGCCCCAAAGACCAGCACCCCCCACCCAGGGAGGTAACTCTACCCCTAGAGGCGAAGTCCGCGTAGATCCCCACCTGAGCCTGGAAAGTGCATGGGGTCTGTTTCTCCCATGCAGGGTCTCAGGTCTCAGCATCTCCATGGATTATGCCCCCCCTCAGGGTGTCCTTGAGGCCCCTGGTTGGAATTCTGCTGGCAGGACAAGCACATGCCAGCTCTGGACCCCCCTCCCAGCATCTCTCTGGGTCCTGCATATCCAGGCCTGGCCTGCCCTGGCTCCCCGCAGGGTCTCTGGGCGCCCTTGTTGCCCTGGGAGCAGAGCCGTTTGCCCAGCCTGATTCCCACCCAATTCGGTGCCTGGATCTTTCCAGCTCCCTCTTCCCCTCTCCATCACAGTCCCAGAGCCCTCAGCCTCCACCCTCTGATCCCAGCCCTGGAGTCCCCTTGTCCTGGCCTGGGGGTAGAGGAGGAGTGGGACAGTCTGACCACAGAGGGACTCGCACCCACCCTCGTTTCTACACCTATCTGCCAGCATTCAACCCCAACCGCCGACAGCAGAAGAGGGACCTCACGATGCCCAGGAAAGGAACCCGAGCCCTAAGTCAACCCTTTGGGTCCCACTCAGCATCCTTGGGCACCTGCAGCCCAGTCAAAGCCCAAAGTCGCTGGGGCCACCAGCTCTCTCCCCTTTCCCAGAGCTCAGGGCCTCTGGCTGCTCCTGCCAGGGACTTGGTGGCCTGTGCCCTGACGGTCCCAGTGCATGGTCCCTGTGTCTGAGCCCCTCGTCCTCGCCCCAGCCCCACTGAGGAATCCGCCTTGGACTGCTACACACTCCAGACTGAGGTCCCTGAATCCTCCACAGGGGCCCAGGCAGAGCTCTTCACAACATTCCAGAGGGCCCTGGGGTCTGCAACCGCCCCCACTGGCCTGTTCCCCCACATAGCACCATGGCATCTAATTAGAAATCAACAATAACTAAGAAAACTTCAGATATGTAAAAATTATAAATAACCCATAAGTCAAATAAGCACTCACAAGGATATTAAAAATTTCATATCGAATGATAATTAAAAGACAATATAGGCTGGCAGTGGTGGCTCAAGCCTGTAATCTCAGCACTTTGGGAGGCCGAGGCGGGCAGATCACTTGAGGTCAGGAGTTCAAGACCAGCCTGACCAACATGGCAAAACTCTGTCTCTACTAAAAATACAAAAATTGGCCGGGCATTGTGGTGCACGTCTGTAATCTACTTGGGAGGCTGAGGCAGGAGAATCGCTTGAACCCAGCGAGTGGAGGTTTCAGTGAGCTGAGATCACACCACTGTACTCCAGCCTGGGCGACAGAGTAGGACTCCATCTTAAAAAAAAAAAAAAGACAATATTAAAAATATGTGTGTGATGGGAGAAGAGGGACTTGGCCCCCACCAGTTCCACTTGCAGGCTTGGTGTCTCCCTGCCCAGCGCCAGGAGACCCTCCCCTGGTGCCAGCAGACCTTGCACAGTGCTGGCAGGTCCCATCTCCACCTGGGGTCTTGATGCCCCCACTCAACCCCCTGGCTTGGACCCAGAGTGGGGCTTCCTCTCTCCCCTGCTCTGCTCTGGCCGCTCTCCACCATGGTGGAGAACTCGAGGGGCAGGACCCAGCTTCTGTGGGAGTGGAGGCCAAGGCGCCTGCCTCCTCCCACTCAGGGCTCCTCCCCTCCTCCTTCAGGAAGACTCCCGGAGCCCTGAGAGGTGGGTCCGTCCCTTCCCCCAACCCCCCACTCTCTGTGTGCTGGTGCACCCCTCTCACTCTCCTGGCCGCAGGCCTGCCGAGAACACTGCTCCCCAGGTCAGGCCTCAGCTCTGTGGGGCCACACTGGGCTCCAGTCTCCTCCAATCTGACTACCATTGGGGGCCAAACCCAAGCCCACTGACAGAACAGGAGGGAGGAAGGTGGGAGATGGGCCTGGAGGCTTGGGGGAGATAGCCCCAGCCCAGATCAGCCTGCAGGGTGTGAGAGGAGCTGTATTTTGCTTTTAATGTGACAGACACTTAAAGGAGAGATGGGGATTCAGGGTCCATCAAACCATGGCCCATCTCCCAGGGCCTTCTCTTTTTTTTTTTTTTTTTTTTTTTTTGAGACAGAGTCTCACTCTGTCGCCCAGGCTGGAGTGCAGTGGCCGGATCTCAGCTCACGGCAAGCTCCGCCTCCCAGGTTTACGCCATTCTCCTGCCTCAGCCTCCCAAGTAGCTGGGACTACAGGTGCCCGCCACCTCGCCCAGCTAGTTTTTCGTACTTTTTAGTAGAGACAGGGTTTCACCGTGTTAGCCAGGATGGTCTCGATCTCCTGACCTCATGATCCGCCCGTCTCGGCCTCCCAAAGTGCTGGGATTACAGGCTTGAGCCACCACGCCCGGCCTAGGGCCTTCTCTTATTCCTGACAACTGTAATAAAAAAGCCAGGTGTGTGGCCTCCTGTTTGTGGCTCCCCAGTTGTGTGGAGACGTTATTCACAAGAAGACTCACCCTAACCAGCCCACTCTTTAGGCTCTTGCCCTGGGCAGGGGGCCAGGGAAGCAGTCAGCTCTGCACCCAAGGCTCTGCGCAGGCTCCTGTCAGCTGTAAGCCTGGGTTTAACAAAGCCTCTCCCAGGACCCCAGGTCCTCTAAGGATGGTGCCTCACACCCCAGCAGCAGGCGCCACGGGCAAGCAAGCCTCCCTGACCGGGGCTTCTGGGGACCCGTGTTCTGGGCACCTCAGCCACACACACTGAGGCATTGCAGTGATGGAACCAGGGGGCTACCTGTGTGTTCACACAGGGCAGGACCCGTCTCACCAGACTCTGCAACCCCAGGTGGGACAGGAGGAGGGGATGCAGAGGGCTCCCCAGCCCTTCTTTGTCTGCTTGCTCTCCCAAGCCATCCTTAGTCTGGCTTGCTCTGCAGCCCCCGCCCTGTCCTCAAAACAGTGGAGGAGCTCTGGGTGAGACCTCAGCACACAGGTGAGGCCAGCCCTGAGGGCCGCACTGTGGAAGAGGCTGGGGCTGACTTCAGTGCATTTAAGCACAAGGTGAAGAGCTGGGTGTGCGCTCCTCTGGGTGTGAGCTCCTCTGAGTGTGCTCTCATCTGAGTGTGAGTTCCTCTGTGTGTGCACTCATCTGTGTGACCTCCTCTGAGTGTGCACTCATCTGAGTGCGCAGTCCTCTGAGTGTGTGCATGTCTGAGTGCACGCTCCCCTGAGTGTGTGCTCGCCTGAGTGCACGCTCCTCTGAGTGTGCACTTCTCTGAGTGTGCACTCGTTTGTGTGAGCTCCTCTGAGTGTGCTCTCGTCTGAGTGTGTGCTCCTCTGAGTGTGAGCTCGTCTGTGTGCTCATTTGAGCGTGAGCTTGTCTGAGTGTGAACTCGTCTGAGTGCGCTCCCCTGAGTGTGTGCTCCCCTGAGTGCATGCTGCCCTGAGTGTGTGCTCCTCTGAGTGCACGCTCCTCTGAGTGTGCGCTCCCGAGTGCGCTCATCTGAGTGTGTGCTTGTCTGAGTGTGCACTCGTTTGTGTGAGCTCCTCGAGTGTGCTCTCGTCTGAGTGTGCACTCCCCTGAGTGTGTGCTCGTCTGAGCATGTGCTCCTCTGACTGTGCACTCCCCTGAGCGTGCGCTCCCCTGAGTGTGATCTCCTCTGAGTGCGGGCTCATCTGAGTGCTCGCTCCCCTGAGTGCACGCTCGTCTGAGTGAGCGCTGCCCTGAGTGTGCGCTCATCTGAGTGCGTGCTCCCCTGAGTGCACGCTCCCCTGAGTGTGCACTCCCCTGAGTGTGGGCTCATCTGAGTACTCACTCCCCTGAGTGCGCGCTCCCATGAGTGCGTGCTCTCCTGAGTGTGCACTCCCCTGAGTGTGAGCTTCCCTGAGTGTGAGCTCCTCTGAGTTTGCGCTCCCGAGTGAGCGCTCGTCTGAGTGTGCACTCCCCTGAGTGCGCGCTCGTCAGAGTGCGTGCTCCCCTGAGTGTGTGCTAGTCTGAGTATGATCTCTTCTGAGTGTGTGCTCCTCTGAGTGTGGGCACCTCTGAGTGTATGCTCCTCTGAGTGTGATCTCCTCTGAGTGTGCACTCCCCTGAGTGCATGCTCGTCTGAGTGTGTGCTCTCCTGAGTGTGTGCTCCCCTGAGTGTGCACTCCCCTGAGTATGTGCTCCCGAGTGTGCGCTCCCCTGAATGTGTGCTCGTCTGAGTGCACGCACCCCTGAGTGTGCACTCCTCTGAGTGCATGCTCCCATGAGTGTGGGCTCATCTGAGTGCTCACTCCCCTGAGTGTGCACTCGTCTGAGAGCACACTTCCCTGAGTGTGCGCTCCCCTGAGTGTGTGCTCCTCTGAGTGTGAGCTCCTCTGAGTGTGAGCTCCTCTGAGTGTGCTCATCTCAGTGTGCACTCGTTTTTGTGAGCTCCTCTGTGCTCTCATCTGAGTGTGTGCTCGTCTGAGTGTGAGCTCCTCTGCGTGTGTGCTCCTCTGTGTGAGCTCATCTTTGTGCTCGTCTGAGTTTGAGCTTGTCTCAGTCTGTGTTCCCCTGAGTGCGTGCTCCCGAGTGTGCACACCCCTGAGTGTGCGCTCATCTGAGTGAGCGCTCCCCTGAGTGTGGGCTCGTCTGAGTGTGCGCATCTCTGAGTGTGAGTCCTTCTGAGAGTGCGCTCCTCTGAGTGTGTGCTCCTCTGAGTGTGCTCTCATCTGAGTGTGCACTCCTCTGAGTGCACGCTCGTCTGAGTGTGCAGTCCCCTGAGTGTGTGCTCCCTTGAGTGTGCGCTCCCCTGAGTGCACGCTCGTCTGAGTGCGTGCTCCCCTGAGGGCACGCTCATTTGAGTGTGTGCACCCCTGAGTCGGCGCTTGTCTGAGTGTGCACTCCTCTGAGTGTGAGCTTCTCTGAGTGTGTGCTCATCTGAGTGCAAACTCCTCTGAGTGTGCTCTCATCTAAGTGTGCACTCGTTTGTGTGAGCTCCTCTGAGTGTGCTCTCGTCTGCGTGTGTACTCGTCTGAGTGTGAGCTCCTCTGAGTGTGAACTCGTCTGAGTGCACTCTCGTCTGAGCATGCGCTCATCTAAGTGTGCACTCCTCTGAGTGTGCGCTCCTCTGAGTGTGTGCTTATCTGAGTGAGAGCTCATCAGAGTGTGCTCTCATCTGAGTAAGAGCTCCTCTGAGTGCGCGCTCCTCTGAGTGTGACCTCCTGTGAGCGTGCATTCCCCTGAGTGCGCTCTCCCCTGAGGCGCGCTCCCCTGAGTGCACGCTTCCCTGAGTGCACGTTCATCTGAGTGTGCGCTCATCTGTGTGCGCTTCTCTGAGTGTGCGCTCCTCTGAGTGTGAGCTCCTCTGAGCGTGCGCTCGTCTGAGCATGCGCTCCTCTGAGCGTGCAGTCATCTGAGTGTGGGCTCATCTGAGTTTGCGCTCCTCTGAGTGCGCACTCCTCTGAGTGTGACCTCCTGTGAGCGTGCATTCCCCTGAGTGCACTCTCCCCTGAGGCACACTCCCCTAAGGTGCGCTCCCCTGAGTGTGTGCTTTCCTGAGTGTGTGCTCATCTGAGTGTGCGCTCGTCTGTGTGCGCTTCTCTGTGTGCTCCTCTGAGTGTGAGCTGCCCTGAGTGTGTGCTCCCCTGAGTGTGCACTCCCCTGTGCGTGTGCTCCCCGAGTGTGTGCTCCCCTGAGCGTGTGCTCCCCTGAGTGTGCTCCCCTGAGCGTGCACTTGTCTGAGTATGAACTCCCCTGAGCGCACGCTCGTCTGAGAGTGTGCTCCCCTGAGTGTGAGCTCCTCTGAGTGTGCGCTCCCGAGTGCGGGCTCATCTGCTCGCTCCCCTGAGTGCACACTCGTCTGAGCATGCGCTCCCTAGTGTGTGCTCCCCTGAGTGCACGCTCCCCTGAGTGTGCGCTCCCCTGAGCATGCGCTCCTCTGAGTGTGAGCTCGTCTGAGTGTGTGCTCCTCTCAGCGGGCGCACCTCTGAGTGTACGATCCTCTGAGTGCGAGCTCCTCTGAGTGTGCTCTCATCTGCATGTATGCTCGTCTGAGTGTGAGCTCCTTGGAGTGTGTGCTCGTCTGAGTGTGTGCTCCTCGGAGTGTGTGCTCATCTGAGTGTGTGCTCCTCTGAGTGTGCTCTCCCATGAGTGTGCGCTCCCCTGAGTGCGCCCTCACCTGAGTGTGCACTCCCCTGAGTGCGTGCTCTCCTGAGTGTGTGCTCCCCTGAGTGTGCGCTCTTCTGGGTGTGCGCTCCTCTGAGTGCGAGCTCTCCTGACTGTGCGCTCCTCTGAGTGTGCGCTCCCCTGAGCGGGGGCTCATCTCAGTGCTCACTCCTCTGAGTGCACGCTCGTCTAAGCGTGCACTCCTCTGAGCGTGTGCTCCTCTGAGTGTGCGCTTGTCTGAGTGTGTGCTCCTCTGAGTGTGCTCTCATCTGAGTGTGCACTCGTTTGTGTGAGCTCCTCTGAGTGTGCTCTCATCTGCATGTGTGCTCGTCTGAGTGTGAGCTCCTCTGAGTGTGAGCTCGTCTGAGTGTGGGCTCATCTGAGTGTGCGCTCCCCTGAGTGTGCACTTGTCTGAGTGTGCACTCCTCCGAGTGTGCGCTTGTCTGAGTGTGTGCTCCCCTGAGTGTGCGCTCCTCTGAATGTGCGCTCGTCTGAGTGTGCGCTCCTCTGAATGTGAACTCCTCTGTGTGTGTGCTCGTCTGTGTGACCTCCTCTGAGCGTGTACTCATCTGAGTGTGCGCTCCTCTGAGTGTGCACTCCTCTGAGTATGTGCTCGTCTGAGTGTGCGCCCCTCAGAGTTTGAGTTCCTCTGAGTGTGAGTTCCTCTGAGTGTGCTCTCATCTGAGTGTGCACTTGAGTGTGTGAGCTCCTGTGAGTATGCTCTCATCTGAGTGTGAGCTCCTCTGAATCTGCTCCCATCTGAGTGTGTGCTCATCTGAATGTGAGCTCCTCTGAGTGTGTGCTCCTCTGAGTGTGAGCTCCTCTGTGTGCTCGTCTGAGTGTGAACTTGTCTGGGTGTGAACTTGTCTGAGTGTGCGCTCGTCTGAGTGCATGCTCTGAGTTTGTGCTCCTCTGAGTGCGCGCTCCTCTGAGTGTGCACTCCTCTGCACGCACCTCTGAGTGTGAGCTCCTCTGAGTGTGCACTCGTCTGTGGGAGCTCCTCTGAGTGTGAGCTCCTCTGTGTGCTCCTCTGAGTGTGAGCTCTTCTGAGTTTACTCTCATCTGAGTGTGAGCTCCTCTGTGTGTGCACTCGTGTGTGTGACCTCCTCTGAGTGTGCACTCCTCTGAGTGTGCGCTCATCTGAGTGCGCTCTCCTCTGAGTGTGAGTTCCTCTGAGTGTGTCCTCCTCTGAGTGTGAGCTTCTCTGTGTGCGCATTCGTCTGCGTGATCTCTGAGTGCGCACTCCTCTAAGTGTGAGCTCCTCTGTGCTCTCATCTGAGTGTGAGCTCCTCTGTGTCTGCACTCGTCTGTGACCTCCCCTGAGTGCGCGCTCCTCTGAGTGCATGCTTCTGAGTGTGCGCTCCTCTGAATGTGAGCTCCTCTGAGTGCATGCTCCTCTGAGTGTGCGCTCGTCTGAGTGCGAGCACCTCTGAGTGTGCACTCGTCTGAGTGTGCACTCCTCTGAGTGTGAGCTCCTCTGAGTGTGAGCTCCTCTGAATGTGCTGTCATCTGAGTGTGTGCTCATCTTCGTGTGAGCTCGTCTGAGTATGTGCTCCTCTGAGTGTGAGCTCGTCTGTGTGCTCATCTGAGTGTGAGCTTGTCTGAATGTGAACTCGTCTGAGTGTGCTCTTGTCTGAGTGTGCTCTCATCTGAGTGTGAACTCCTCTGTGTGTGCACTCGTCTATGTGACCTCCTCTGAGTGTGCACTCGTCTGAGTGTGCACTCCTCTGAATGGGCGCTCCTCTGAGTGCGCATTCGTCTGAGTGTGTGCTCCTCTGAGTGTGTGCTCCTCTGAGTGTGTGCTCATCTGAATGTGAGCTCCTCTGAGTGTGAGCTCCTCTGAGTGTGTTCTCCTGAGTGTGAGCTCCTTTGAGTGTGCTCTCATCTGACTGTGAGCTCCTCTGTGTGTGCACCCATCTGTGTGACCTCCTCTGAGTGTACACTCATCTGAGTGCACGCTCCTCTGAGTGTGCGCTCCTCTGAGTGTGCACTCCTGAGTGTGCTCTCATCTGAGTGTGCACTCGTCTGTGTGAGCTCCTCTGAGTGTGCTGTCATCTGAGTGTGAGCTCCTGAGTGTGCACTCCTCTGAGTGTGAGCTCCTCTGAGTGTGCTCTCATCTGACTGTGAGCTCCTCTGTGTGTGCACCCGTCTGTGTGACCTCCTCTGAGTGTACTCATCTGAGTACGTGCTCCTCTGAGTGTGCGCTCTTCTGAGTGTGCACTCCTGAGTGTGCGCTCATCTGAGTGTGAGCTCCTCTGAGTGTGCTCTCATCTGAGTGTGCACTCTGTGTGAGCTCCTCTGAGTGTGCTGTCATCTGAGTGTGAGCTCCTCTGAGTGTGCACTCCTCTGAGTGTGAGCTCCTCTAAGTGTGCACTCCTCTGAGTGTCAGCTCCTCTGAATGTGCTCTCATCTGAGTGTGTGCTCATCTGAGTGTGAGCTCCTCTTGAGTGTGTGCTCCTCTGAGTGTGAGCTCGTCTGTGTGCTCGTCTGAGTGTGAGCTTGTCTGAATGTGAACTCATCTGAGTGTGCTCTTGTCTGAGTGTGTGCTCATCTGAGTGTGCACTTGTCTGAGTGTGAGCTCCTCTGAGTGTGAACTCCTCTGAGTGTGTGCTCATCTCAGTGTGCACTTGTCTGAGTGTGAGCTTGTCTTAGTGTGAGCTCATCTGAGTGTGCTCTCGTCTGAGCTCTCGTCTGAGTGTGTGCATCAGTAAGCTTGGCCTGTCACTGGGTGGCAGTCTGGGGCCAGTCCACGTTCGCTTTGGTACCGACCTCCTCTTTGCTACGAATGGCACCAACACTAACGGACCCCAGGCTGCGATCCTCCACCCAGAGAATTGATGAATCAGAATCGACTCCTCGGAGCTTCTCCATCAATTAGAGCCTTTGCCCTGCTCCTCCTGTCTCACTTATCGTCCTTCCTGTAACTGCAAAATCAAAACGGTTCTGTTCAGCATTGATGAGGACATGGGACCCTGTGTAAACACCCCCCTCCTCTGTCACACATCCTTCAGAAAGTCCCCAAGATAAACGCTCCGCATTCCGGGAAACACAGATGAGAGTCCCATGTGGCATCGGCACTGGTGGGCTCTCGTGACTGCCACCAGCAAAAGAGACCCTCAGGCGGTGGGGCCTTCCAGGTACCTGCAGGGGAGAGGGGTGTCCCCTCTGCCAAGGACCCTGTGCCCCTCCTACCACCTGATCCGAGGGTCTTAGAATGAAGGGTCCTGTCTGAACCTCTAGACCCCAGGGTGTTTCACTCTGTTCTGCACCCCTGGACCCTGTGTCAGCCACAGTTCTCCAGAAAAACGGGAGTGCTGGGAGAAGCCTGTATGTTGAGACACTGATTTCACGGAACTGGCTTGTGCAACTGTGGGATCCAGCTGGGCAAGTCTGCAACCCGCAGGGTGAGCAGCAGGCTGGAAACGGGTGAGGGCAGGCGCTGCCATCTTCAGACAGAATTTCTTCTCTGGGAAGCCCGTGTTGCCATGAGGCCTTGCCCTGGTGAGAAGAGGCCCAGCACATTAGGGAGGGCCATCTCCTTCACCGAAAGCCAACCAATGGTGATGTTAACCACACCTGCAGCACACCCCACACAGCACCTAGCGAGGGCTTGGTGGGATATCGGGGCTGCAGCCTCACCAAGCCAAGCTGACCATCATGGTCTAGGAGTGCCCTCAGGGCAGTGTCTGGCCTGTGACGTGGTGGCCTTCACACCCTGGCCTGGCACAGGGGACCTAGGCTTACTCAGGTCTTGTCCCTGCCCTGAGATGCCAGCACCTGCTGTGTACTGGGGGAGGTGGGGAGGCTCAGGGTGGGGATGGTGCAGAGGGGACTGCGTTATTGGGTAGAGTTAGAGGATTCCAGAGTCTGCCCAAACAGCTGGTAGGACAGACGGGGCCTCCACTGCGAGGACCTGGGGCTCAGACCGACCCTTCGATGCTCCGTGTCCACCCACCGCCATGGAGGCTCATTAGGGGCAGGTACGTGGCTTTGCCTGGCCATTGGCCCTCACCACGGCTCCAGACCCCGTCCAGCTGCCTCCTCAACACATCCAAGTGGCTGATCAAGACACTTAAAGTGATAAAACTAAACCATTCGCCTCTGGCTGTCTTCTTTTTCTTGGATAAAAGCACCAGCCCTCGCTGTTACTGTTGCCATCCTGCACACCCACCAAGGCCCTCAGCAAACCCCACCAGCTTGCTCTCAGCACACAGACCAGACTCTGAACCTCGTTGCACCTTGGTTCACCTGCACCTCTGTCACCAGGCCACTGGCCACCCCAGCTTCAGTCCTGGTTGGCTCCATCAGTCAGAGGTTGCTGTAGAACATCTTGGGACCCGGGCCAGGCTCCCATTCCTCCTGTGGCCCCAGCCATGTGCTCCAGGACACCCTGAGCTGTTGGCCTGCCTTTCCAGCCTCCACCCTGCTGGTCCCTTGGTGGGGGCTCAGTCACCTCATCTGCCTCAAAGAGCTGCCCTGGCTGCCCAGACCACTACGCGGAGCTCCCACCTCCGCACAGGACCCACCAGAGCCATGCCTGGTCGTCCCAGCACATTTCCCTGTCAAGGTCAATCACACAGGTCAGGACCCACCACACTTGCTCACGGTGGCATCTCATGCCCCATGGTTTGTTGATGAGCAACTGACCGGCGCTCCCAGAACAACGCCCTCTGAACCCAGAGCAAGGTGGTGGGGCCCACGCAGGCCCTTGGGGTGTGAAGCACATTTCAGCTCCCACAGCTAAGCCATAGGATCCTTCCCTGGGCCACAGACACTCAGCAAGGGCAGGCTCCAATGCTGTAGGAAGCATTGCTTCACACGGAGGGGTGTGGGGAAGGGGCTGGACCCCTTAGATTAAAAAGAAGAAATCCAACCCACAAAATTGTAGAGAAGATGGAACTAAACCTCACAGAAGAAAGAATGGTTCGAATGGTGAGGACACAGGGTGTCCTCTCTGCATCACCAAGTTCGGCATATTCAAAGGATAAACAGAGACTGTGTGGGCAAAGGAGCCAGCTGAGGGCCCAGGATGGGACAAGTCCAGCTCCAAAGAGCTGAATGACTGCCATGAATGAAACACATCAAATCTGGCTCAAGCCTTGGCTCAGTAATGACACAAAACAAATGGACACCTCACTGGGCACCACTGGAGGTGGTTAGAGTGCCAGTTTTTTACTCTGAAAAATGTATCAATACAGGAGAAGAAAACAAGCATTTATCCTGTTTGTCCTGAATAAGTGATAGAGTAACCAATGTATGAAGGAAAGTTCTCCCTTATATAATTGCAGCAGATAAATGACTAAGAAAATAATGAATTAGAAAAAAAAAAAATCGTTGTGTAACCTTTTATAAAATAACGAATTGGGGCAACAATTATCGACTGCCACCACCTCACCCCATAAATCAAACTCAGCATTACTAAGAGTGAGGGAGCTTGCAAAAAGGCTCCCATAGAAATGGGTATGAACCTCAGGACTCAGCTTTAAGCTGCCCATGTGTGGATCTGACACTAAACAGCAACCAAAGGCTTTCAGAGCTGAGCTTCTAGGCAGACCAGCACCCAGGGCCCAGATGGACCACAGGGTGCTGTACACAGGAGCAGATCGAAATAACACTGCAACGGCTTGAAAAAGGAACAAACATTTGAATCATAGCCCACAGAAGGCTGGTCAGAACTACAGCCAGGGCCCATCCTGGTGTATTGCTTGCTGACAAAATAAAACAAAAATCTCCATAGGATTTAAAGAAGATCCAGGGTCTCATAATTTCATATTCAAAATGACCAGGATACAACCCAAAAATACTCAATATGCAAAGAACCGGGAAAGTCTGACAAATTATCAAGGTGAAAGACAATCAACAGATATCACCCCCCAAGAAGACCCAGTTGTTGGAATTATCACATTTTTTTTTTTTTTTTTTTTTTTGAGACGGAGTCTCGCTCTGTCGCCCAGGCTGGAGTGCTGTGGCATCTCAGCTCACTGCAAGCTCTGCCTCCCGGGTTTACGCCATTCTCCTGCCTCAGCCTCCCCAGTAGCTGGGACTACAGGCGCCCGCCACCTCGCCCGGCTAATTTTTTGTATTTTTTTTTTAGTAGAGACGGGGTTTCACCGTGTTAGCCAGGATGGTCTCGATCTCCTGACCTCGTGATCTGCCCGTCTCGGCCTCCCAAAGTGCTGGGATTACAGGCTTGAGCCACCACGCCCGGCCACATTTTTTTTTTGGAGACAGAGTCTTGCTCTGCCACCTGGGCTGGAGTACAGTGATGCAATCATAGCTCACTGCAGCCTCCACCTCCCAGGCTCAAGCAATCCTCCCACTTCAGCCTCCTAAGTAGCTGGGACTACAAGTGTGTGTCACCACGCCTGGCTAATTTTTAAATTTTTTTTGTACAGATGGGGTCTCACTATGTTGCCCAGGCTGGTGTCAACCTCTGGGTGCAAGCAATCCTCCTGCCCTAGCCTCTCAAAGTGCTGAGATTATAGGCATGAGCCACTGTGCCTAGTCCTATCACACAGATTTTAAAGCAATTATTATAATCATGCTCTAAGAAGTAAAGGAAAACACTCTTGAAAAAAAATGGAAAGTTTGAAAGTCTCCTCCCAGAAAGAGAAGCTATAAAAAAGAATCAAATGGAAATTTTAGAGCAGAAAAATACAATAACCAAAATTTAAAATTCACTGGGTGAGTTCACAAGAAGAATGGAGATGATAAGGGGGAAAATAATTCTAAAATTTTAGATAGAGCAATGGAAATTACACAGTCTAATAAAAGAGAAAAAAAATTCTTAAAAAAATAAACAGCTGGGTGAGCATGGTGGCTTATGCCTGTAAACCCAGCACATTGGAAGGTTGTGGTGGGAGGATTATGTGAGGCCAGGAGTTTGAGACCAATCTGGGCCACATAGCAAGACCCTGTCTCTACAAAAAATTAAAAAATTAGCCAGGTGTAGTGGTGCATGCCTATAATCCCAGCTACTCAGACTGAGGTGGGAGGATTGCTTGAGCCCAGGAGTTCGAGGCTGCAGTGGGCCAAGATCACACCACCACACTCCAGCACGGGCAAGAGACTAAGACCCTGTCTCAAAAAATAAAATAAAATAAAATAAGTGAAATAAAACAAAATAAACAGAGCCCCAGGGTCCTACATGATGCTAGGAAATGGTCTAAGTTTTGTGTCACTGGAGTCCCAGAAGGAAATGACAAAATGGAGAGAAACATTTAAAGAAATAGAGTACAAAATGTGCTGAAAAGTCATAAATTTATACAGTCAAAGAAGCTCAGTGAACTTCCATACCCAGAAACATCAGTCAAACTACTAAAAACCAAAGACAAAACAAAAATGCCTTGAAAGCAGCCAGAGAAGAACGGTGCATGGTGTGAGGGAAACACGGGTTTGAAAGCCTGTGGATTTCTCATTAGAGAGCACGGACGCCTAAGGCAGTCAGCCAATCTCGATAAGTGTGAAAAGAAACTAGTTGTCAACCAAGAAATCTGTACAGCAAAAATGTCCTTCAGGAATTAGGTAAAATAAAGACATTCTCAAATGAAGGAAAATAAAGAGAATTTTTCACTGCAGATCTGTTCTAAAAGAAATGTGGGGCTGGGCACAGTGGCTCACACCTGTAATCCCGGCACTTTGGGAGGCCAAGGCAGGTGGATCACTTGAGGTCAGGAGTTCAAGACCAGCTTGGCCACTATGGTGAAACTCCATGTCTACTAACAATGTTTAAAAAAATTAACCGGGCATGGTGGCAGGCGCCTGTAGTCCCAGCTACTCGGGAGGCCGAGGCAGGAGAATTGCTTGAATCTGGGAGGCAGAGGTTGCAGTGAGCTGAGATTGTGCCATTGCACTCCAGCCTGGGTGACAGCACAAGACTCTGTCTCAAAAAAAAAAAAAAAAGGAAAGAAAAAAGAAAAGAAAAGAAAAAAAGAATAGAAACGTGAATGTGAAAGAGGGTTCTTCAGGCAGAATGGAAATGATTCCAGAAGGAAACTTGGAACTGCAGAAAATATAAATATCTTGGTGAATGTAAAATACTATTTTTTCTTCTTAACTTTGTTAAAACATGTACAATAGCTGAGAGTAATGAGAGTTAAGAGTTAAGAGCAAAAATTATAACACTGGGGGAAGTTATGATTGTATATAGATATAACACCAGGGAAGTTATGAGTGTATATAGATGTAGTAATGATTATAACACTGGCAGGGGGAAGTTATGAGTGTATATACATGTAATAATGAGACAACTTTCTATATAAAGGAGCAATATGGTTGTGGTGCGAAGCTCTCTACACCCCACTTTAAGTGGCAAATATTAACTCTAAATAGACTGTGACAAATTCAGCATGTATATCTTAATCTTCAGAACAATTGCTCAAAACAAACAAACTATATATAATTCACCTACTGGATAAAAAACAAACTATATATAATTCATCTACTGGGTAAAAAAAACCCAGTAGATGAATTAAAGTGGGAGACTTCAACATAGAAATAATCCAACAGAAGACATGAAAGGGACAGCAGAGGAACCAAATGAGAGGCCTGAACAGACACTCATAATAAAGTGTTAGGTCCAAATCCAAATAAATTGTTAAAATTAAATACCCAGGAATTCACCAAATAAGGGAAAGATTTCTACAATTAAAACTACAAAGCACTGACGAAAGAAACTGAAGAGGAGGCTAGGCGCGGTGGCTCACACCTATAATCCCAAAACTTTGGGAGGCCGAGGTGGGCAGATACCTGAGGTCAGGAGTTCAAGACCAGCCTGCTCAGCCTGGTGAAACCCCATCTCTACTAAAAATACAAAAATTAGCCAGGCGTAGTGGTGGACGTGTAATCCCAGACACTTCGGAGGCTGAGGCAGGGAGAATTGCTTGAGCCCGGGAGGTGGAGGTTGCAGTGAGAAGAGATCGTGCCACTGCACTCCAGCCTGGGCGACAGAGCAAGACTCCATCTGAAAAAAACAAAAAAGAAAGAAAAGAAAAAGAAGTTGAAGAGGTCACACAAAGTGTGTTCCAGTGTTCCAGAATCAATATTGTTAAAATGTCCATACTACCCAAAGTGATCTACAGATTCAATGCAATCCCCCTATTAAAACAGCAATAACACATCACAGGAATAGAAAAAACAATCTCAAAATTTATATGGAATCACAAAAGACCCCAAATAGCCAAAGCTATCCTGAGGAAAAAACAAACAAAAAACAACGGGGGAACCCACATTAACACGTAGACCAATGGCACCAACCAGAAAATCCAAAAACGATCTATATACCTGCAATCAACTCATTTTCAACAAGTGCCAAGAGCATACATTAAGGAAAGACAGTCTTTTCAATAAATGGTGCTGGGAAAACTGGATATGCATCTGCAGAAGAATGAAGCTCAACCTCTATCTCTTGTCATTTACAAAAATCAAATCAAAGTAGATTTAAAGACTTTAAGACCTCAAATTATGAAACAGCTATAAGAAAACGTTAAGCAAGCTCTCCAGGACATTGGTCTGGGCAAATGTTTCTTGAGTAATACCCCACAAACACAGGCAACCAAAGCAAAAATGGACAAATGAGATCACATCAGGTTAAAAAGCATCTGCACAGCAAAGGAAATAATCAAAACAATGAAGAGACTACCTACAGAATGGGGAAAATATTTGCAAACTACCCATCTGACAAGGGATTAATAAGCAGAATAGATAAGGAACTCAAACAACTGTACAGGAAAAAACTATAATAATCTGATTTTTAAATGGGCAAAAGTTTTGAGTAGACATTTCTCAAAAGAAGACATACAAACGGCAAACAGGCATATGAAGATGTACTCCACATCACTGACCATCAGAGAAATGCAAATCAAAACTATGAGATATCATCTTACCCCAGTGAAAATGGCTTTTATCCAAAAGCTGGAGAGGGCAAATGCTGGTGAGGATGTGGAGGAAAGGGAACCCTCACGCACTGTTGGTGGAAATGTAAACTAGTGCAACCACTATGGAGAACAGTTTGGAGGTTCCTCAAAAAACTAAAAATAGAGCTACCATACGTCTTCTCAATCCCACTGCTGAGCACACACCCCAAAGAAAGGAAATCAGGCTACCGAAGGGATACCTGCCCTTCCATGCTTGTTCCAGTACTGTTCACAATAGCAAGACTTGGAAGCAACTTAAGTGTCCACCGGGAGATGAATGGATAAAGAAAACGTGGTACTTATACACAATTCCGTCATAAAAAAGAATGAGCTCCATGGCCAGGTGTGGTGGCTCATGCCTGTAATCCCAGCACTTTGGGAAGCTGAGGCGAGCAGATCACCTGAGGTCAGGAGTTTGAGACCAGCCTGGTCAACATGTTGAAATCTCGTGTCTACTGAAAATACAAAAATTAGCCAGGCATGGTGGTGCACGCCTGTGGTCCCAGCTACTCAGGAGACTGAGGCAGGAAAATGGCTTGAACCAGGAGGCAGAGGTTGCAGCAAGCCAAGATTGTGCCATTACACTCCAGCCTGGGTGACAAAGCTCACTACGGAACCCACAGGCATCGAAAGGATAACAAGAAAGCATCTGATGCACAGATTCAGCACCGTAGATGACGGGACCAATTGGAAATCCACAAACTACCAAAACTCAGTCAAGAAGAACTAATAACCTGAACAGCCCTATCTCCACTAAAGCAGTTGAATCCACAGTTAATAACCTCCCAAAAAAGAAAACTCGAGGTTCAGATAAATTCACTGGTGAATCTTACAAAATATCTAAACATAAAAATAACTCCAATTCTACACAAAATCTAATAAAAAAGTAGAGGTGGAAGTGACACTTTCAACTCATTTTATGGGGCCAGGATTACCCTAATACCAACACCAGACAAAGTCATTTCAAGAAAAGAAACTACACGACAAAACCTCTCAGGCACATAGATGCGGAAATCTTCAACAAAACACTGGCGATCGAATCCAGCAACATGAAAAAGCATGAGCACATGATGGCCAAATGGGGTTTACCCTGAGAACACAAGGCTGTTCAACACAGAACGCCAATCATCACAATCCACCATGTCAACAACACAGAAAGCCAGTCATCACAATCCACCATGTCAAAAACATGGAACACCAGTCATCACAACCCTCCACATCAACAACACAGAACGCCAGTCATCACAATCCACCACGTCAACAACACGGAACACCAGTCATCACAATCCACCATGCCAACAACACAGAACGCCAGTCATCACAATCCACTGCATCAACAACACAGAATGCCAGTCATCACAATCCACTGCGTCAACAACACGGAATGCCAGTCATCACAACCCTCCACGTCAACAACACGGAATGCCAGTCATCACAATCGACTGTGTCAACAACACGGAAAGCCAGTCATCACAATCCACCATGCCAAAAACATGAAACACCAGAACATCAGTCATCACAATCCACCATGTCAAAAACACAGAACGCCAGTCATCACAATCCACCGTGCCAACAACATGGAACGCCAGAACGCCAGTCATCACAATCCACCATGTCAAAAACACGGAACACCAGTCATCACAATCCACCGTGCCAACAACGTGGAACGCCAGAACACCAGTCATCACAATCCACCGTGCCAGAAACACGGAACGCCAGTCATCACAACCCTTCACGTCAACAACACGTTGACGTGACACATCAACAATGGAATGCTAGTCATCACAATCCACCTCGTCAACAACATGGAACGCCAGTCATCACAATCCACCGCGTCAACAACACGGAACGCCACGCCAGTCATCACAATCCACCACGTCAACAGATGAAACAAGAGAAACCACATGATCCTATGGATACAGAAAAAAAATGTGATAAAATGCATTATCTGTTAATGATTTTTAAAATTTCTCAGAAAATTAAGAATACGAAGGAACTTCCTTAACCTGGAACTGTTGTAAAATGTTTTTGAATTTTTAGGATTTAATCACTGATCACGGGAATACAGAAATTGGATTGACCTTTTTCAGGCTGTTTTCTCTGACCTTGCTGACTTATGAATTCTGGATGCTTTTTCCTTGGGATTTTCTACACAGACCATCATGTCGTCTGTATGCAAAGCTATTTTTATTTTTTCCTTTCCAATATGTTTACATTTTATTTCTTTTTCTGGCCTGAAATATTTACAGGTGAAGCAACTTATTGTCTGAAGATATGTTTTAAGATTCCAGAATAAAGGTGTGGCTTTGAATACACAAAACCATATTGACACCAAAATGCTGACAGATGTTGCATCTGAGTGACAGGTCCCAGGAAGCTGATCTTACTCTGCTCTGTATTTTTGTGTATGTTTGAAATATTTTCTAGTAGAGGGTACTTTTTTTTCTTTTTTTTTGATACGGAGTCTCGCTCTGTCACCCAGGCTGGAGTGCAATGGCACGATCTCAGCTCACTGCAACCTCCACCTGCCAGGTTCAAGCAATTCCCCTGCCTCAGACTCCCGAGTAGCTGGGATTACAGGCACCCACCACCACGCCCAGGTAATTTTGTATTTTCAGTAGAGCTGGGATTTCGCCATGTTGGCTAGGCTGGTCTCAAACTCCCAACCTCAGGTGATCCGCCCTCCTCAGCCTCCCAAAGTGCAGGGATTACAGGCATGAGCTACCGTGCCAGGCCCAAGGGTACTTTTTAACCTATTACCACCCACAAAACAACCTCAATAGCTGATCAAATGGAAAAAAGACAAAGTTCACAAAAAGTGAAGTTACAAGGCTAATATTCATGAAGGAAAGTGTTCCTTCTCACCAGTGTCCACAGAAACGGTAACCGCCACAGAAGGAGGTGAGGACACCCACTCCGTGGGATGGTGCCCATGCCAGTGATGCTGGAGACGTTACCCAGCCTTTAGGAATTCCCTCCCTTTAACCCGGCACATCACTTCTGGTGTCTCCTAAAAGTGGAATCAAAATCTAAACAAGAGTCTATGCAGCAGTGGTTCCAGGCACAGAAAGCCAGACTGCCCAGGCGAACGGACTGACAGCTTGCACCCACCGTGTGACGGGGTTGTGTGGGACCAGTAAAACTTGTGTTACAAAGTCTGCTATGACGATGGGAAATGCCTAGGATACAAGGCGGGGGTGGGGGGGTGGGGAGCAGCACCCAAGCGTCCAAGGCGCAAGCATCCAAGGCTATAGATGCAGCGCCCACATTTATGTTTTTTGGTTTTGTTTTTGAGACAGAGTCTCGCTCTGTCACCCAGGCTGGAGTGCAGTGGTGGGATCTTGGCTCACTGCAATCTCCGCCTTCCAGGTCCAAGCAATTCTCCTGCCTCAGCCTCCCAACTAGCTGGGACTACAGGCGCCCGCCACCACACCTGGCTAATTTTGTAGTATTTTTAGTAGAGACGGGGTTTCACCATATTGGTCAGGCTGGTCTCAAACTCCTGACCTCAAGTGATCTGCCCGCCTCAGCCTCCCAAAGTGCTGAGATTACAGGTGCGAACCACAGTGCCCAGCCAACATTTATGTTTTTAAAAAGCAGAAAACAAGATGAGAGGAAAGCAGAAAACGGCAAGGTGTGAGCTGGGCCGTCGCTGCGCCGTGGGTTATGGCAGATGCTGCTTTTCCTCTGTGCTTTTTCACGAGCATATGTTACTTTGATCACTAGAAAAGACAATGGTTGTCTACGATCACTGTGAGAGCAGGATGTCCCTTGTCCCTGGTGGGGTTGGGCCAGGTCAGCAGGAAGCCCAGGCAGCATCCTCGTTACAGCTGGAAACAGATACATCCCCAGCAGCCCCCGATCACGGTGTGTGGTCCTGGGTGGTGTCTCTGCTCACATTCCCTCATCCATCCCCAGCCCTGAGCTGCCTTCCACATCTGCCGTGCTGGGGAGGTGGGGGAGGGGACATGGTGCCTCACCCCACGGCCTCCTCTGTGTGATGACAAATGGGCACTTGGATAGGGCCTGGGCGGATGACATAATGGGGCATCCTTTGGTGAGGCAGTCACCAGGACCTATCTCTAGTATTTGACCCCAGGGCACATCAGCAAAATTAAGTTCAGTAATTGGCTGGGTGAGGTGGAGGCTTCTGTAGTTCTAGTTACTGGGGAGACTGAAGTGGGAGGATCATTTCAGCCTAGGAGTTCCAGGCTGCAGTGAGCCGTGACTGCGCCACTGCACTCCAGCCTGGGCGACAGAGTGAGACCCCGTCTCAAAAAACAAACAAACAAAAGTTAACATTGGCCCAGCACTTTGGGAGGCTGAGGCAGGAGGATGGCTTGAGCCTGGGAGGTCAATGTTGCAGTGAGCCAAGATCTCTCCGCTGCACTCCAGCCTGGGTGATAGAGTGAGCCTGTCTCCAAAAAGAAAAAAAAAAATTACGGCAGAAATTATCATGAATGAAACAAGCAACAGAAAGTGAATGTCAGTGGTGAAAGTTTTATTGAATTTATATATCATTAGTAAAAAAAATTAACTACATATTATAACGCAAAATCAGAAAAAGGGAATGGGTTGATGCTTTTTAATTGCATCAATGTGATAAATATTTCATTTTTGGAATCACTTTAGATTGACAGCAAAGCTACGAGGATGATGCAGAGAGCACCCACCACACCCCACGGCAGCCCCACATTCACCTCTTAAGTCACCCCCGGAGGTTTGTCAAAACTAGGAGACCGGCATCTTCACGCGCTATGAAGTAAACTACACACCCTCTGGGATTTCACCAACTTTTTCCCCCTTGAGTGTCCCTTCTGCCTTCCAGGGTCCAGTCCATGACACCAAACTGTACTGGGCATGAATGTATTTTTAGCAGAAAAAGGCACAGGAAGAAACGTGTCTGAGGAGTGAGCGCCGCGAGGCGTGGGGGCAGCCTGCGCCTGGAAGGACAGGGCGGGAGGCACCAAGGTCCGCAGCTTGGTCTCTGCGGTCACTGTGCCATCTGTTTATTTTGAACCTACTGTTTACACAAAGGAACGCGTAGGACCTGGGGTGGGGTGGGGACAGGAGCTGAGGATGAAATTGAACCGCACTCCCAAACCGCAGGCCTCCTCTCAAAACGGAAGCGTGTGGCCGCATCGGCAGGCCAGAAGCAACTATGAACCGGGATTCTACAGACGTGCTTCCGTGGAGGGCACACACTGAGCAAAGGACGTTTTACATGCTCATATGCTCCCTGTCCACACGCACACACAGTAGCCACAACCCGCAGTAACCACAGCCGCTACTTCAAGCTTAGACCCACAAAATGCATTCCTGGGCAGGAGTGTTGATCACGGACATTGTTTAGAAGCACGTGGCCTGTGGTGGGAAGAAGCAGGCAGCACGTTTGTTGCTTTCACTTTTTTTTTTTTTTTTTTTTTTTGAGATGGAGTTTTGCTCTTGTTGCCCAGGCTGGAGTGGAGTGCAGTGGCACGATCTTGGCTCACCGCAACCTCTGCCTCCTGGGTTCGAGTGATTATCTTGTCTCAGCCTCCCAAGTAGTTGAGATTACAGGCACCTGCCACCATGCCCGGCTAATTTTGTAATTTTAGTAGAGATGGGGTTTCTCCATGTTGGTCAGGCTGGTTTTGAACTCCCAACCTCAGGTGATCCGCCCACTTCAGTCTCCCAAAGTGCTGGGATTATAGGCATGAGCCACTGTGCCGGGCCTCACTATTGTTTTAAATTCCCTACAGACGGGGTGACCACCGCCTGGCCACCATGCCCAGAGACAGTGAGAAGGACCTGGGCCATCTGGGCAGTGGATCGACCTGACAGGGAAGGGGTGGTGTGGAGTTTCGAAATGGTAGCCAGCCCCCTGGGGCCCTGCCAGGAGGTCCCAAAGAACCTCAGGCTCCCAGAAGACAGGTGCCTCTGAGGCCCACAGCCACTGGGCAGGGCAGACTCACTGGGCCGCACCTCCAGGCCTCTCCCCCTAGGAAGCCCAGCAAGGGAAGGATTGCACTCACCAGAGCCACCTGCAGGCACCAGGCTCCCTGCAGCGCTGAGGACTAGGGGAAAAGGAGCCGTCAAGCCTCAGTGTCTGTGATGTCATCAGATTTCACCCCAGACCACCATGTGTGCCCTGATTTTGGGCATGGGACAGCAGCACTGGTGCAAAGCACACGACCTGGGGCAGCGGAGCCAGCGTGGGTCCTGTATTCCACCAGCAAGCCAATACAGCCTGCATTGGGGGGCAGTGTTGGCAGGCGTGGGGAGTTGACCAGGGCAGCCAGGATGCAGCCGCGTGGGGGGTTGACCAGGGCATCCAGGACGCAGCCGCATTGGGGGTTGACCAGGGCAGCCAGGACGCAGCCTCTCTGAAGAGCTAATGTCAGAGCAGAGAAATTCATGTCAAAGAGAAGATGAAGAGGAGGTGACTTCAGAACAAGGGCACAGCCCGTGCAAAGGCAGCTGGCCGGCTCACCCGGCAGGCAGCAGGGAGGCCACGCGGCGGGGGCGTGGGAGCCAGGAAAAGGAGAGGAAGGGTGGGCAGGGCAGTCCCGGCAGGCCCCGTGGACCCCGGCTACCGGCATGGGTTTCAATCTCCGAGCATGGGGTGGTGTTGGAGGAGCTGGAGGTGAGGACTGGGCTCCACGCATGCAGGGAATGGTCCGGCCAGGTCCTCACTTCAGAGAAAAACAGGAAAGCCAGTGGGGCACAGGGGCGCTCCAGGCCCCAAAAGAGAACCCGGAACGTGGGCACCTGCCTCCCTGCCAGGCCTGCAGCCCTGGGCCAGCAGCACAGGCAGGCGGGCCCTCCACCCCAGCCTCTCAGTCCCGCCCTCCACCCCAGCCTCAGTCCGGTTGGCCAGCTGAGGGCCCCACCGCAAGCAACCCTGCCCAGTGTGCCCACTGGCTGTCTACGAGGGAACGGGGCCATGCTGGGCCTGCTGGTGGGGACGCGGCCAGGGAGGCAGGCGGCAGTATCCCAGGCCTTCTCGGCACCTGTCCCCAGATTAGATTTCCCCTTTCTCATTACCACCGTAATGGGTCCTTCAGACCTCATTCCAGCCCTAGATATTATCTGACCGGTATAATTAATTAATTATAGCCCAAATATTATAGATTATTAAAAATAGCATAACTAATAGTGTAATATCTCAAGCTGTCGACTTTAATAGTCAACATTGTCTTGGCAGAGCTTATCAGCCCGGGACACCCGGTGAGAATATTGATTCCGGGTAATTTTAGCCGTCATCTGCCATCCTGACGGGGAATTGTCAGGTCCTCACCCGAGCCGGGCCTCATTTGAAATCGTTAAACCGCCGCGCAGCACACAGTGGATCTTAATGTTTCCTTTTTCTCCCCTTCAATATGTTTCGGCAACAGAGAGGAAAATAAATAGAGAAGTGAAGTGGGGGGGGGGAGAGAGGAGGATCTGTTCAAGAGGAGGGGGTGACTGACTTGTCTCTTGCCTTGGGGACCCTGGACTCTGCATCCCCCGTCTTTTCTGGGGGGCTCCTTCCGGCCAAGCCCACGAGGCTGTGAGGAGGAGGAGGGGCCAAAGGACAGGGCCAAGGGACTGGGAGTCACACACAGACACCCCACGTGGCACTGCAGCCCGGCCGGAGACCAGGGGGCCGAGTCCAGGGGCCCCTCAGGGTGCGGTCTGCCTGCTGCACCCAGCAACCCCCCCACAGGCCCACCACAGAGGCCCCCGACACGCTCAAGCCAGGAGCAGAAACACACGCACCCACGCGCACAGACCCACGGACGCCCGGACGCTCAGTCGGCACGCACCGCGCGGTCACACGCGGACACGGACACGCGTGGACGCTCCGCAATGCACACGATCGTAGGGACACGTGGATGCGGACACTCGGACACGCCGCGCGGTCACAGGCGCACGCACCCACTCGGAGACCACAGGTTGGACGCGCGGGACGGACACCTGCGCGCCACTCACGGGGGCCTGCGGGTGCCGGGAGGGGCCGAGGTTTAACAGGGGACGGCGGGGG
>NW_012114677.1:1622454-1629847 GCF_000951035.1 Colobus angolensis palliatus
CCACCCGCACCCACCTCCCGCGGACATGCTCCCACCCTTAATCCCTCCCGCGGACACGCGCCCACCCCGACTCCCTCCCCGCGGGCGGCCCCAAGCACGTGGTGGCGCCAGAATCACTCTCCAAGGCTTCCCCAGGAGCGTCCCTTAAACTTCTAATTATGATTCATGCGCGTAATGATGATAATTTAATAATCACGGAGCTGCGGGAGGCATTAACCTCAATTAAGCTCATTGCGCGGCCTGACCCACCCTCCCCACTCGCCCTCCGAACCCAGAGCGGCCCTGCAGGGCGGGGTGACGGTGCTGAACTCGTTTATTGAGCGCCTGCTGTGTACCTGGCCTCTCAATCCCCTACTCCTCCTTCCTCCTTGCACCCACCCAGCTTCCCTGGAAGCTGCCTGCTCCCCTGCGCCAGGTAAGGGCCGCCTTCTCACGCCCGGAGCCCTCCCATACCGCATCTGCCGCCTCCCTCCTCCCTGAAAGGCTGCGGTGACCACGGGGTCTCCCTGATCACGCTCATCCCTGCCTCTTACAGCCCCCACAGTGCCTACCCTGTCAAAGGAGCCAGGAGGAGCCCCTTGAGTGATAACGAGGGAGTGGGCTCCTCGTGAGGCATGGAGTGCTGGAGGAAACGCTGGCACCTGCATCTGGGTAACAGTGGGGAGGATAGAGGTGAGGGAGAAACTGAGGCAGAGTAACCAGGTGAGATGGGAGCCAGGTAAGAGGGTGGGCTCTGGGAAGATGCATGGTGGTGGTGCTGAAGTCACATTTTCTCAACCCCAAGACTCAGTGGCCTGCAGTGGCCAGCGGCACTGCTTCTTCCAGGCCGGTGGTCTCTGCTACAGTGCCTCTGGGTAACAACCCTGAAGACAGGGTGGAGGCGGCACCATCTCCTGCTCTGGGCTGCTGTGGGCTCAGTGTGGCTGCCCTTGGTGGGCTCATTAGGATGAAGGCTTTGCATTGGATCCAGCTGGCTGCAAGCCTTCATTCTAAGTCCCAGGCTGAGGGAGCAATCGCTCCCTGCAGCACGTTCTCATGGAGGGGGCCTCCAACTGGCAGGGGGCCTTTATGGACTGAGCTCAGAACCCACACCTCACTCTCTGCCCACTGCGGGTCATGGGCCAAGACCAGGTTCAGCGTGGCTGGAAGTGTTCGTTTCCCAGAGGAAGGCATGGATCTTGGAGAGGGCAAAGGGAGGAGGGCTGTGGGTAAATTCGCCCATGGGTCACATTGCTGATTCAATTAGCGCTTCCCCAGTTGGCTGTGGCTGCGATGAGGGAGGACGGGCCCTACGGTGAATGCACACCACACATCCTGGCTCCTGACCTGAGCTGGAGCCAAGCTCCACAGCATCCACGGATGACCACTCCCCCTGTGCAGGGGACTCCCCAGGTTTCTGTTTCCGCCCTCTTCGTGCATGGCCTCTGGGGAGGCCAAAGCAGAGCCGGAGGCAGGGATTCAGATGCATTCAGATGCCCGGGATTTACCAAAGGCAGGGATATCAAGAGGGAGTCCAGGAAAGACAGAACCAGAACTGAACAAAAATACCTCTCTGTAAAGTCCCCCATGGCCTGATCCGAGGGCAGTTCTGGGTTGTAAATCCCACCAGCTGCTCAGCCATGGAGGAGGGAGTAGTGTGCTCCCAGGTGTCTCTGGGGGCCTAGGGAAGTTCCCCCAAGTTAAGCCATGGCACTCACAGCAGCCCAGAGCAGGGGTCCACCAGCCCACACAGAGAAAATGGATCAGTTCCAGGTCACACTATTCGTGGAGGACAGAGTCAAGGTGGCCAGAGCCATTTCCCTGCCCAGGGGCTAGACAGATGGACCAGGACGCCATATGACTAAAAGGGTGGAGGTGGGGTGCACAGGCTGGAACACTGCCCCACCCGCCAGCATTGGGCCCTTCACTCTTCCCTGTCCCAGAATGCTTTTGCCTTTTGCATCCTGCCTCTACCTTGATGAAGGACAGAGCTAAGTGAGACACACACCATGTCCAAGAGCCCACAGCCTCAGGGGCACATGGCGATCCACGAGTGAACAGATGAAGGTCATGTGACGTGTTAAGGCAGAACTGTGGAAGCTTGGATTGGAGGGGTGCACAGGATGGCACCCGCCTCACTTGAGGAAATTAGAGTGGCTTCCAGGTGGTGCTGCCACCAAGGGGAGCAGGGATGATGCATGTGCACTAGTGAGTGGCTAAGAGCACCACCAGCAGAGAGGACATGGCAGCTCAGCCATCCAGGCACAGGGAGGGGCTCTGTGTACCGGGTACAGGCTTAGGGAGCTTACAGGATAGCTGGAAGGATCCAGCCAGGAATGGCCCCTGATGCCAGGCTGCAAAGCCCAGATATGGTCCCCGGCGTTTCTGCAAGGGGAGGGTACTATTCAATTTACATTTTAGAATGATGGAAAGCAGACCGGAGGCAGCCAGGCTGGGGCAGGGGCAGGCAGAGGCCATGTGGCCAAGACACCCCCAGACCCCCACTCAGAAGGGGTCTCCTGACCATGTGTCTCCAGGCATCATGACCCTGCTGTTTCCTACAGAGCCCCCCAGATGACTGTGGCAGTCATAGACAGGAGAATGCCTATGCTTTGAGCCCCGAGTACCGGCAGGAGCTTGGGGACAAGGGAGGGAAGGTGGCCATCCCAGGCAGGCTCCAACCTGGGCACGCTGCTGCCCCATGCAGTGTAAGCCAGTGGCAGGCAGAGGCCAGAGAGGGCAGGACAGAGTCTGGAGGGACAGAGCCTGAGGAGCAAGGACCCCTCTGGGCTCGGATGCTCTCTCTCAGAGACCAGTCACATGATTACCTATGACTTTGCACATGAAAAATGCTGTGCCAAAGGAAATCAGCGTTCACAGAAAAACCCCATCACTTACTGGCTGGGGGACACTGAGCACAGCATGGGTCCTCACTGGCCTCAGGTTATACATCCGTAAGATAGTAATCCCTGCCCCGGCCTGGCCCTGTGGTCAGTAAACCCTCAGGAGCCAGGGTGCTCTCCAAGTTCAACCAGCAGTGCCTGGAGAGGGAGCCAGCAGCGGTCTCCTCTGCAGCCCTGATGGGAAGCCAGGCGTCCTGGCCTCCACATAGCACCCGTGTCCTCAGTTGTTCCGATTGTTTGTGTCTTTTTGTTTTTAAGTGTAAAGGGTTTCAACCTCACCTTTGCATCTCTGGTGGGCTCCTCGCCAGAAGCTAGCCCTGTGCCACGTGCTTTTCATCCTTAACTCACGCAGCTTGCAGGTAGGAGAATGAAAGCCCACGCTGTGAACGGCCTAGTAAACTTCTGGCCCTTTGGTGGGTGCTGGCTTGGTCGAGGTGAACGGGCTGGCTTCTGATCGGGCTGTGTAATGTACGCCGTGCCAAGACTCCACACACAGCCTGTGGCCCTCTTCCTCCCCTGGGGCATCCCAAAGTTTGAGAAGGAGTCGAGGGCGGGGCAGGGAGGTCAGAGACGACGGGCTGGAGACCAGGAGACACTCGGAGTTGCTGGCGCTGTCCGCGGTGCTGAACACGGCCCGAGCTGGTGGCCTCCGGGGCGTGGCTGGAGCGCTCTGTCCGCGGTGTTGGCGCTGTTCGCAGTGCTGAAGCTGTCCTGTGCGGAGGCGCACGAGGCTGGGGCCGCTGGTCTCCAGAGCTGACGTGTCCGACCCTGTGTCCCCTCTCGCTTCTAGTGTTCCGAGTGTGGTCCACTCTTTCTTGAGAAGTCACAGGCCCCTAAGTGGACATATCCTAGAGAAGGAACCCAGGCCTGAAAGCAGAGGGCTCCCCTCTGACTTCCCAAACTGCGGTGATCAACAGGGGTCGCGGTGGTGCGGAGTGTGTGTAAGGGCGAGAGGAGGGGACACAGGAGCCTTCTTCCTGGTCCTCCGCCCGCACCCCCCGCCCCCATCCGGCAGATGTAAGGAGGTGCACAGCGAGGCTGTGAGGCCACGGGTGGGGTGGGGTGCACTTCGCACGAGGCAAACACTACACAAAGTGGAGGCGATTATGCCTCTGCCCAACCCTAGAGCCCCCGGGACACTGCTGCCCATCCAGTCTATCCAGCTAAAGCTTTCCAGGCAAAGAGAGAAGGGACCCCTCTCCATGCACCAAGTAAAAGGCTGTGACCTTGTCGTCATCATTCGCACCACGAGTGGAAGGTATCAGGACCCGGAAGCTCGCATGGGACCCAATCCCTGCAATTGACAGATGAAAAAATGAGGCGGGGGGTGGTTCATAAACCCACGCTGAGTTCGTGGCAGTGGTGGCTGGCTCCGCCTCTTACTCTTGTCCCTCAAACTTTAAAAACCTCTAACGCTGGGGAGGAAATCCTTGAAGTCTCAGCTCCCACCCACTCCTTTCCTCATGCTCCCTTCTAAGACCTGTTACCACTCCCCAGACTTCTGCCCCTGTCCCAAGCCTATTCCTGCCCATACCCGCACCCAAGCCCACGGTCACCCCACCTGGACCTGCAGCGGGGGGCGGGGGGAGCTCTGCAATGGAGGGAATGTTTGCTGTGCACTGGGCAGGCAGAGGCAGCCCACCCCCGGCACTGATTTCACCTGTCAGTGCCCACCTGGGGCCCTGCAAATGAAGGTGGTGTCTTGCAGATAACCCGAGATGGCAGATGGGCAGAGATTGCACAAATGGGGGTCTAATTGACAATCAATTGTGATTAGGAGTGAAAGGACGTCTTTATAGCCCCAGACATGCTAGGTTGAGATCGGGGAGGGGAGGGATGTTTCTGGGGATCTGAGAGAGGAGGAGGAGGGGTGCCCTGCATCTCTGTGGCATGTGTTGTTCCTCAAAGATGGGGGAAGGGTGGGGCAGGGGAGCATGCAGCAGTGCCCTCTCCAAGCCTTTCCCAGGGGAGGCGATGGGAGGTGCCCTGTGTAGCTCTGGGGGACCCCTCAGGCTCCACCACCCGGCCCCTGCTCCTCTGAGCCTGACTGAGAACTTGGAAGTTCATTACCCTGCCCGCTGCGGCTCACATGAGGATGGTGTGGGGCAGACAGAGGAGGGGAGGGAAGGCTCAAGGAGAACCTCGGGGCCCACAAACTTCAGGTAGCCACGTGCTTTCATCAAAGTGTCACTCAACCATGACCAGGCCCCGCCCCCATCAGGAAGAACATTCTGCAGTGCTGGGTGTGCACGTGTTTGCTGGGAAACGCATCGTCCTTGTATATTATAACACAATTCCGTTATGCTATATTCCCTATCGTATTTGATGTGTTATAGTTACCATGTTTTAGTGACAATCATCATACATACTGCATCTGTGTTGCATAAAACATCTTTTACATGTGATTGCATTCGTTTTGAATGTTGTACCAAGAGGGCTGGGTGCCCATTACCCATCCCTTCCTCACGCGCAGGTGTTCCAACTGTCTGGGACTTGGCAGGGTTGAGTGTTGTGGCTACTGGTGGGAGATGCTTGGCTGAAGTCAGGCTGTGGCAGGGACGGACGTTTTGAGTGGGTTGTGCTGCAGGGAGACCGGCAGCCAGGTCAGGGGTCTGCCCTTGAGACCTGCCCTGCCTTCCCCCACCCAGGCCTCGCTGACCACCCAGCAGCTGTGCCTCCTGGGGAGGGGTACAGGGACTGGGAAAGGGTCCTGTGTGCCCCTCCTCCGGAGAGAGTTAAAGACGAAGCCAAGACCAGCGTGGAGCTGGCGCTGGCGCTGGCGGGGGAGAGGGAAATGCAGGGATGCCAGTGCGTTTGTGAGGGCTCTGCCGGGCTTGTGTGCCTGGGTGTTCATGAACGGATCTGTGCTTGCATGTGCTACGCACTTGTGAACGAGTGTGTGTGTGTGAGTGGCGTGTGCACATCTATATCCAAATTTAGCTGGGGGAGAGGGAGAGAGTGAAGACCAAGGTGGGGCGGAAAGGAGATAATTGCCTCCTGCGATGGGAGATTACCCACCCTCCTTCCCCAGAGGTGATTTATAATTTAAAGATAAAGAATAATCAAGTCCTGGCAAGGAAGGACACAGTGTTGTGGATCTGATTAGAATCTCGGGATGGACCAGCAGCGGGGAGGGCAGGGGAGGGGAAGCGGGAGGAGAAGAGGGACGGGAAGGCCTGCGGCCCCCCTCCCCTACCCTAGTTCCAGCTTCCCTGAGGCTCAGCGTGTCCGAGCTTGGCCCAAATTACAGCCGATCGGTCCACCATTATTTCTCTCAACTTTTAATTTCTGCTTCCAAAGGATCATTGCCCGCGGTAATTGCAAAGGACCGCCCTGCGCGCGGAGCAGGCTCCGGGGACCGCGGCGTAAGGCGGCGCGCACAGCCGCCAGTGCGCGCGCCCGCGCGCTCACACCCTGAAGAAGCGTGCGCGCTCCCACTGCTGGCGCCCACCAGGGTCCACCTGCATCTGGCTGCTCAAGCTGCATGGGCAGGAGGAGGAGGGAGACTAGAGACCCGCCGGGGAGCTACCGCGATCCCGCACTGGGACTCCAGACGCCAGGCCCAACCCTCGACCGAGGGCCGCAGGGCCCTGTCCTGCAAACATCGCGGCTGTAGATAAAACGTACCCAAATAACGACTCAGGCCGTGGGGCTTCCTATTTATCCGGATGTGGCGAAGGGGGCATTTGTCGTATTATTTTTGGAAGAAACACACACTTTCCCCGTACTTGAAGAGGATCGATTTTATGTAGGCCGCCTGCTGTGTGTGCAATTTGTCGGTCCCCCTTTTGGGGGCGGGTTAAGAGGGACAAGCAGCCTTCTCATTTTCGATTCCACTTCTAATGAGCGGCTCGGGGCCGCCGGCCCCGCCCCTCTGCTGGGACTCCAGGTCGGGCCCTAATTTGGCGACGCGAAAGGGGCGGGCGTGGGAAGGGATGGAGGGGCAGAGACCCTGAGCAAGAGAGACCCCGGAGACGCAAGAGGAGACCCCAAGCGGGAGCAAGCGAGAGAGGCGGGACCAAGACCCACGGAACGCGCGGGAGGGGGCTGCAGACCCGGCGGAGACTCGGAGAATCGCGCGTGAGAACGGCTCCCCCCATCCCCACCCCAACTGCCGAGGGGCGCCAGAGCTGTGGGAACCTTTGGAGCTCCGGGCCCCGCCCGCCGGGGGCCCGGAGGAGAGGCCGGGCCAGTCACCGCAACCTGCGCCGAGATGTCCCAGCCAACTCTTGGCGCTCGCTGGCCCGCGCGCCCTGGGGTCTCTGCGGCCCCGCCGCAGATTGATCCCGCAATTATTTAAAAGCCAGGGCTGTCTCCTCCCCCTTCGCCAAGGAGGCTGGTGCGCCGTTTCCGGACGAGCGGAGGCGCAGCGACGCGCCGCTGACCACTACAGCCGCCTGCGGACCTCTCTGGGCTCCGGGCTGCGTGTCTGTTCGTCCGGCCCGGCGGCTCAGTCCGTGTGTCCCGTGCGGGGCCCGCCTCCTCGGCCCGGGACCGTTCGCAGCCAATTA
>NW_012114677.1:1630607-1632933 GCF_000951035.1 Colobus angolensis palliatus
GCCGGGGGAGTCGGAGCCTCCGGAGCTGAGCCGCCGAGTGAGTAGGATGCGCCCGGCGCCAGGTCGTGGGGACAGGGGGACCGGCCGCTTCTACGCGTTTACAACCCTGGAATCCCATGTCGAGTTGGGTTTGGCCCACGCCGAGGCTCCGTGGAAAGTTCGCAGAGCGCGGGGTCCGCACCAGCCCACCCGTGGCCTCCGTCCGACCCGGACTGCAGGGCCTGCATCGCCAGGCTCCTCTGGAGAAGCTCAGCCGGGTCAGGCCCAGGGGCTGCAGGGCTGTGAGGCAGGTCCAGGGTTCGTCTCCGCGCGTCTCCGGCCTGGAGGGGTAGTTGGTGCAGGAGGCGAGGGGCCGCGCGCGGTGGCTGGCCTGTGACCTCCCCACCCCCACTGTGCCCGCCCGAGGCCTCCTTCCCTCCCTCCTCTCTCTCTCTCTCTCTTTTTTTTTTTTTTTTTGGACAAATCAGACTAATTGTGACAAAACGCTGGTTATCTCTGGAAAAACAATTAAATCCCTTCGATTACGGTTAAGGGGAAATGTGCTTAGCGGCGGAAAGCGGCCGGTAATGGGGCGGCCCGCGCCCCCGGTCGGGTCGATATCCCATTACGGCGCGTGCATATCTCTTTCAAGCACCTTGCAAACTCCCCCCGAACATCTAAATTATAGGGTCAAAATTCGGATAATTACTCGATTAAAACCTATTACACTTATTAGGGGCCGCTATTGATCGCGAATTGCATTCGACCCGCTCCTGATTGCATTTTGTGTCCCCTCCCCCGCCTCCTCCCTCCAACTTCCCGGCCCCGCCGAGGCACAGGGAGGACAGCGCGGGGCAGATGGGGCTGGGCCGCGGCCACGGGCTCAGCGCCTGGAGGCTGCGGGCCGCACCTGCGCGGGGCCCCTTCCGGTTGGCCGAGATGGAGGGCGAACAAATCCGGCTGAGTGGAGGGGACCTTACGGACTCTGCGGCGGCGGCGCTCAGAGCCTCCACCTCCGGGGAGCCTACGGGGCAGAAGGACGGGATCCCTCTGAAGCCGGGAAGGCGCGCGCATAGCACAGCCGGGGAGGGAGCGGGGCCAGGCACCCGGGGCAGGGCTAGGACGGCGCTCGCAGTCGTCTAGGGGCGGATCCTGCTCCTGCTGAGGGAAGCGGGGACCCACAGTCGCCCTGGAGGAATCTGACAGGAGCGATTGATCATTTCTTAGCGGAGATTTCGGTTCCGACCTGGCCGGAGAGCAGGCGGTGGCCGCCACTGGGCAGCTCTGTGGAGTGCACCTGCCCCAACTCCTCCTGACTTAGGCCCCCTCTGCCAGGGCATAGAAGACCCTGTCTGGGAGAGATGCTTTCTTCCAAATTTCAGAGACTCAAAATGCAGTCACTGCAGGGCCTCTGCTTGGAGGATGCGGGGCTGCTGTTCAGACTCTGCCGACCCGGGCCTTTAGGCTGCGGGGAGCCACTCCGACCTGCCTGCCCGCCCGGCCGTCCGGGTGAGGCCGAGCAGGGCCCTACCCACGGCAACTCTGCGCAGGGGCCGAGGCGCGGGCAGGGGAGCCGGGGCTGACCGTCGCGACCGAATCTCAGGGCCTGGAGGCTTGAGGTAGGGTCGGGGCCAGGGCATAGGATTTGGGTCCCCCAAGCCCCCTTCTCTCGGTCGGCTCCGGCCCCACTCCCAGACCTGTTATTAAATGCCAGGTAATTGGCTGGTCCTGCGCCGGCGGTAATTGGAGGGTAATATACGCCGAAATAAATTAAATGACCTTAACTAGTTTGTACATTACACAAAATGAGTTTAATTAAGTTTGTATCTGCCCCGCGGATCGATCGGAGCTTCTACTCCGCTGTAATCTCCGCAGCCCGGCCCGGCCCTCAGCACCCGTCCAGCCCCGCTCCGGCAAAAACGTCGGGCGCCGCGAGAACGGGCAGCGCAGGGCGAGAAGGACTCTCTCCATAGAGAGAAACGAACAAGGGACCGGGAGGAGACGCGGTCGGCGGGAAGGAAGGACAGGCCGAGGGGAAGGAAACGACGGAGCGAAGGAGAGAGAGAGGAGGCGGGTGAAAAAGCAGGAGGAGCTGAGCAGGAGGCGGGAGGGAATCCTGGGGGAGGAAGCGGGGCGCGCGAAGGGCGGGATCCGGGAACGGGCCTCGCCTAACTGCCCTGTCCTGTCCTTGTTCCTCCCGCCCGCAGATGCCGGCGACCCCTACAAGGCAGGGGAGGTCGAGACCAACGACACCAACGGCTACAGCAGCGGCGGCGGCGGCCACAGCCCGAGCGCGGACAGCGGGGACGAGGTTCCCGACGACGAGGACGACGACGAGGACGAAGCG
>NW_012114677.1:1633642-1656381 GCF_000951035.1 Colobus angolensis palliatus
TGGGCTCGCAGACCTACGGGGCGCCCGCCTTCTACGCGCCGCACCTCTGAGCCCCGTGCCGCTCCTCGCCCCCGAGGCCACCGCCGGGCCGGGCTGTTTTCTACGATTCTAGTCGTTGACTTTGTACATAACCGGTTGCTACGGAAGAGTTTTAAGTTTATAAATGACCATGCGCGTCGGGGCCGAGCAGGCGGCTCCCGAGGGCTCGGCCCGCTGAGAAGCACTTTGCAGAACTTCACTCAATCAATAAACCGCAGGCGGCCGCGCCCCAGTCTCGCAGGCTCCCGCGCCGCCCTCCGCCCGGCCCTGCCCAGCCCACCCATGAATCCTCTCCCGTGGGGACCAAGGCGCCTAGGGTGTTCGGCCTCGTGCGGGACTCCAGCCGGTTTTCCCACCGGCCTGGCGTCCTCCGGCCAGAATTCAGGCCTCTCTGCTGGTGCCTGCCCGTCGTCCTGGGCTTGGGGCTGGGCGCAGAGGCTCACCCGCCTGGCTAACTGAGACTCAGGTCTCAGCGTCTCCTCCCTGACCGCCCCCACCCCCCAGCCCCAGGAAAGAAGATCACAGGTCCTGGAAAGTGACCACCTGCTTCCTCTTTGCCTCTCCGCTTAGCCACTGAGCTGGTGGGACCGCAGCTGGGGGCGCAGCATTTTCTGCTTCCTGCTCCCCACCGCTGCAGCCTACTCGGGTCCCACTCCCCTGGTCCACATCCCCGCAAGGGAGCACCGGGCTGGGCGTGTCAGCCTGGGGGCGGTGTCAGTTTGGGCTACTGCCTGGAGGAAGGAGCGCCTGCCTGCTTTCCCCGGGGAGGAGAAGGGGCTAACCCGGCGCAAGAAGGGGCTGGCCAGGGGCGCAGCTACCTGCTCAAGAGCGTCCCAGCCCATTCAGAGCCCGGCCCCCAAGAGTCGGGTCGAGTGCTCCCTCTTGGTGCGGCCACCTCTCCTCCAGCGACGCTGGAAACGGTCCCTACATTCCCCGCACAGGCTCTCGGAGCTCTGTGGGTTTGGTGTTCGCCTGAGCTGGGCTCAGGGAGGCCAGAGGCGCTCAGGGCTAGGTGGCAGTGTGGATTCAAAAGCTGATGCTTCCAAGCGGGGAAGGGCGACGTGGGGAGGGTTCAGAGCCCCAGAACGGGTGGGGAGGTGGCATGGGACACTGGCGACAGCTGGGCAGGTGCCAACCCCTCTTCTGCTGCTGGCGGGTGTCCTGAGCCCTGCCTCACAGAGGGAGCCTGGCTCTGCCTGGCGGCTGTGCCCTGACTGGGCCCAGTCTCCTGGTGTCCTGTCCATTTTCCGTGAGTGGGCTGAGCTCATCTCTGGTCTGTCAACCAGGCACCAGCCAGTGGGGGAGGGCTGGGAGCAGGTGGTGGCAGTGGAATACTTAGTACCACAGGCAAGATGGGAGACAGAGCTGCCCACTGACTGGCCAGCACCTGTGGACAGAGAGCAGGCCCAGAGCAGCACCAGCCATCAGGCAGGTTGGTAGGGGTGGGGCAGGGGTGGCTGGGACCACCGTGTGCATTTGCTGCCCCCACATCCCGGGCCCCAGGCAGGCCTTGGCTTCTCCAGCCGAGGGCCACCCTGACTCCCAGTTACTCTCTGCTCCCTTTCTGGGTCTGCATAGGTGAAGTCACCTGCCTGCAGCAAGCGTCCTGAGGCTCACCAGTCCAGGGCCAGGGCAGCCTCTCCCTCCTCCCTCTGCTGGCAGAGCTCAGGCTTGCTGGGTGGGGGACGGTGAGGGAAGGTGAGTCCCACCTGCAGGTGGCCAAGTGTAGCCAGAGGGTCGACTCAGCTGAAGCCAGTGCAGCAGGCTTGGCCTGAGCTGGGCACTGGGGCTGCCAAGCGGGAAAGCAGCTGCTGCATGGCTGGGAGGGAACCAGGTCTGTGCTGCAAGGGCCTGACCCTTTGCTGAGCTTGCTGGAACATTCCAGGAGCTCACAGCCCCTACAGGGAGATGACAGAAGGTGGCTGTGACAGTGCAGGCCAGATTCAGACCCACTCAGAGCTGGCCAGACCGCGGCGTGCAGCCCTCCCATGGAGCTTAGATCCTGGCTCCCCATCCCTCCAGCTTCCACATGCCCCCACCCTGGCCTCCTCTGTCTCCTCCCCTCAAGGTTCAGCCAGAAACACAGAGCCATACCAGAGGGCCCTTTAGCAGTGCCCCTGGGCTGCGGATGGGATGAAGGGTATGGGCCGGGGGCTGTGAGGTCTGGGAAGCAATACCCACTCCATGCACCAGCGTCGCCCACCCCTTCTCTAAGCTCCCTGGACAGCCCAAAGCCTCATGCTGCAGGCGTGGGGGACATTTCCTTGGGTCCCTCCAGTCTCGTTCACAGTTGCTGCACAGCAGACCCTCGTCATAGGAGGACTGCATGCAAAGCCACCTGAGCCTCTCACTGTGCTTTGCTGAGAGTCAGATGTGGGAAACTGAGGCCGGGAGGTCACAGGGCTTGCTGGGGGCAGTGCCAGCTGTGGTGCTAGTGGGGGCCCTGCTCCCTCCTGGAGGAGCCCCCACTTTTTAGCCCATACTCCTACTGGGCTCCCAGGCCCCCAGTCTCCCTGGGGAGGCTGGGATGCCGTTCCCTTGGCTGCCTCCCAGGGAACCCTCGGGCTGCCCCACCACCCCCATTTCCACCAGGTTTGGGCCTCCCCTACCCGCCATTTCCAGTCTAGGCTGCCTGTGCCTGACTTGGTTTCAGCTCCCTGGGCCTGTGCTGCAGGCAGAGGTGAGCAGGAGCCTTGTTAGGGGCTTTGACGTGTCCCCCACTTTGGTGTCAGGGCCGTGAGGGAAGGTCTTGACCCCAGGATCTGAGGACGCTCTTCCATGGACCCTCCTCCTAGGGCTTAGGACTCATCCTGCTCTGGACCACACCTGCCCCGAGTTCCCAGAACTGCACGCATGTCGTTGCTGCAAAGCCAGGCACAGAAGGGGCCTCCTGTCAAGTGAGCATGAGCCCAGACAAGGGCGCATTTGCTCTTATGCCCTGGGCTCCCGTCTCCTGCCCAGGGACCACACTGACCCAGACGGTGAGAGGCCTCCCAGTGAGGCCACCTCCCCACCCCCACCAGCCCATGGTGCTGTGGTCCGTTGCTGTGGGGGTCAGGATTGGGTTTGGCTGCGTGTAAGAAAAAACCTGAATGAAGAGAGTTGAAAGGAGACTGTTTATTTTCTCTTTGTGAGGGAATTCTCACTGGTGGCAGCCCTGGGCAGTTTTGAGACTTTCACTGAGTCCTTGGAGACCCAGCTCCTGGCTCTCTGTGCTGCATCAGGCCTGGGCAGGCCTCAGCCTCACAGACCCCAGCGGAAGCTGAGGCTCCAGCCACCACATCCTCACCCCCGGCTGCAAACAGGAAAAAAGGGAGCAGCTGGAAACACCTGTCTCTTTTAAGAAGCTTTCCCGGAAGCCCACACAACACAGTTGCTCATGTCCCATTGGCCAGAGCTGGGTCACGGGTGCTCTCCTAGCCAAGGGAGGCTGGGAGATGCAGTCTCCCCCAGCGGGCATCTCACTCCTAGTGAAAGGGGAGGATGGATTGGGGCCACTGGCTGCTGCTGCCGAGCTCTCCACCCCCATGCCCACCTGCCCACCCCCCCAGCCCCAGGCAGCTGGGCTTGCTGAAGAAAGTCTCCCTCAGCCCGCCTGGTCTTTTCCAAAGCCCAGAGCCTCAACCTTGGTGGGCACCCAGCTCCTACACCCTAAGGTGTCTGCTGTACCCTCTCCATAGCCCCAGCCTGGGTTGGCCACAGGTCCAAGCCCATCTTTCAGCCACAGGATCTTGTCACCTGCCTGTGTCTGCCAGGGGAGACGGCCCCTGCTGGGCTTTAGATGCGTCCAGTGTCTCCCAGCTTAGGCATAACCCTCCCTGAAACCTGTGTGGCCTCCAGCTCTCCCCCTTTCCTCCCAGCCTCAAGCCAAAGTATCAAAAGAGCCATCTACACCTGCTGTCTACATTTCCTCCTCCTCACTTCTCCACCCTCAAGCAGGCTCTCACCATCACTCGGGCCCTTGGCTGCCCCATCCTGGCGTTGCCTTCCCAGCGCCCTGCTCACTTGGTGGCTGGTTCCTCCTGTTCAGAGTCCTGGGGCGGCCTGGGCTTGGGGAGCCCTCATCCCCCACTTGCCTTCCTGCCATGGCAATGGTGTGCCTGGTCCTGTCGTTGCCCCATGATGTCCTTCCTGGGACCAGGGGCCCTCCAGGCACCACAGAGCCAGACCAAGTCCTCCCAGACCAAGCCAGCCCCACAGCCTCAGAGCAAACCCCAGGCACCAAGCACCCTCCCCACATCCAACCTAATCTACCCACATCCAGATGCCCCAAAATACCCCACATCCAATGTGCCCCCTGCCACCCATTGTCCCCCCATCCCTAGGGGCCTCCCTGCGGTGCTCAGACCTCCCCACACCCAGTGTCCTGCCTGTGATGGCCACCACCTGGGTCCCCCGTTTCTTCCCTGGTGACTGAGTGCCCCCTCACTCCTGGTCTCTTCTGGTCGGCTTTGCACAGCGTCAGCTGGGACGGGAGGCTTCCTATAGAGAAGCCATTTACCATGGGGGGAGGTGAGGCTGGACAAATAGGCTGGCAGCAGAGGGAGGTGAGCGTGGGGAGGAAGGGGCAGGGGTGGGTGGCCAGGCAGGGTTGCAGGACTGCACCTGAGGGAGGAGGCGGGGCTGAGCCCCATTATTGCCCCCATGATCACTGCGGTCCCCACCTGCCTCTGGCACTGCTGCCCCTCCCCCATCCCAAGATCACCTTCTCCTCCACAGAGGCACATGGGGTGGGGGCATCTCATCCACCATTGGGCGGGGGAGCTTGCTCATGGGTGACAACCTGGGGATGTCCACATCCCACCTCCTCCTGACTGCCCTGCAGGGTAGACAGCTCTGCTGGTGGGGATGCCTTCCCTCTTTTCTTGGGAGGCTGTGGCTGAGCACTCACTCCCAGGTTGAGGGCCACATGTCCTGCCTCTGGGGCAAAGGGCAGCTGGGTGCAGCCTGTGACTAGGTTCTGGCCAAGTCGACATGGGTAGTGTGTGGGGGTGGGGGGCCGAGAAGGCTCCTTATGGGAATCAGCTCAGAGGGGAGGCAAAGCCCTTCTCCTCCCTTCTGTAGACCTGGTGATGGCTGGAGCCCCAGCAGCCACCTTGGGCCATGAGGTAGCCTTGGGGCTGGAGGCCACGTGCTCTGATACTGAGCCAGGAACTGGAAAAAGACAAGGTCCTTGTGGAACTGAGCCCCCTCATAGGTGCCTGGGGGCACCTACCCTTGGGCTCTGGATCAACAGGATACAAACCCTTATGTCTATAAGCCACTCTTACTTGGAGTTTCTGGTTGTGTGTAGCTAACCCTGACACCACTTCCCATGGTGACCCGTCCACCCCAGCACTGGGGCTGTGACCCATGCCCACCAGTGCTCCTTGGTCACTCCTCGCACCCACCCTCTGCTGCTCTCCGTGCTGACCTCAGCCAGTCTGCCTTGGATGAGGGCAGCAGCACGCTGGACCAGCCGGCACGGGCTCCCTCCCACTGTGAGCCCCACCAGTAGGCCCCGCATCCCTGGGAGGGAACCCTGAACCCTTGGCCTGGCACTGAGGACCTGCTCCTGCCAGCCCTGCCCACCACACCCAGGCCACCTGCCGTGATGGGCACCCTGCCTCAAGAATCTCTCTGCTTGCTGTTTCTGCCCTTCTCAAGAGCCACGCCCAGCAGATCCAATCACCGATGCAGCTGTGCCTGTGTCTGGAGGCCATGCTCTGTCTGCAACACTTGTTTCCAGATCCCAGCTCCTCTGTCCCCACCACCCAGGGTCACCGTCTGTTTAGCTGTGCACCCTGGGCAGCCTCCACCACCTCTGCCCTTCCTTCTGGATGCTGGACCGATGGAGCTCCCTTCCCATCCTCACTGGGACTGACAGTGTGCCCCTGCCAAGACCCCCACAGCTGCAGTGACCCCGCGTGCAACCTGAGGCTGCTATAGTGCCTGCCCTGTCCCCTCTGGGCCTGAAGCCTCTGGGGATGGTCCTGTTTTTAAAGCCCAGTTGCCTGGGCTACCAGCCTGTGTCAGTGCAGAGACACAGGGGAGGGACGGGCAAGCTGCTGACCCCTGGCTTCTGTGCTGCTTCTCAGCTTCCCAGGCTCAGCCAACCCCAGGTGTGCAGGGCTGGGGGCAGGGGTGTTGCAGGGAGCTCCTGGAAGGCCCCAGGAACCGCTGGGGGTCACTCCAGCAGGCAGGGTAGGCGAAGGGAGTCTGCACATACTTCCTGAGCCATGGGACCACTCTCACGGTCCTCAGGAACCCCACCCCTTCCTGGGCTACCCAGGCCCAACCTTCTTCCCCACCTGAATCCTCGCTGCTCCCTTCCCTCCCTAGGGAGGGGGCAACCTGCTCCCACGGTGGTTCCTGCAGGAACTGGACACAGCCCCGTCCTCTGGCTCTAAATGCATCTGCAGGCCAGGCTGCCCCAGGCTCCTCCGCCCCTCCATCTGCCTGGCTCATGGGGACCCAAACCACTTTGTGGCAAGTATGGGTGGAAAGGGTTTGCTGAGGGGATCCGAGAAAAGGATGGGCCCACCCCCAGCACCCCCTTAGTGCCAAGTCAGCCGCTCCCAGGGGCACAGTCGCCACTCCCTCACCCCACCAGTCAGAAGGGCCAGCCCAGCACCCCCACCGCACAGGGCCCCTCACTTGGTCACAGAGTCACAGGTTTGTCTTTTAATCAGCATTCATGAAAATTCATTAAAAGTCGGATACAAAAAGTACCAGGCTAACAAATCAGTCCTGAATTCAATTTTACAAAAACACCCTCTCCTCTTCCATCTCATCCCTAATATTCCCACTTTATCTCGAGGTGAAAAGAAATACAAAAGGGGCCTTTGACATAAAAATGTATTAAAAAGCCACCATGAGTAGAATGTACGGTAACAGCGTCTGACTCAGCCGGCAGGACAGGAAACCCACAGAGCCACTGTGCCAGGGCTCTGTGTGAGCAGGCGGGCACTCCAAATCGGCACGTGTGTGAGCAGGGGGCACTCCAAATCGGCACGTGTGTGAGCAGGCGGGCACTCCAAATCGGCACGTGTGTGAGCAGGTGGGCACTCCAAATTGGCACGTGAGCAGGCGGGCACTCCAAATCGGCACGTGTGTGAGCAGGCGGGCACTCCAAATCGGCACAAAGCAAGGGCTCACTGATAAGAGGTGCAGGGACACCTAGACAGCTATGTGAAATTTAAAAACTGGGTTTCCTGGCTCACACTTTGTATCAAAAACTAGAAGTAGATCAATGATTTCCATATGAAAATGAAACCCATAAAACTACTAGAAGAAAACATGGAAAACATTTCAAATACAATCTTTGAAAGGGGAAGAGCATTATAACTAGAACACAAAACTTAGAAGCCAAGAAAGACTGATAATTCAACTACATAACTCATGAAAGGAGGATCTGAGGAACGAGATGCTCACGGTGGCCGCTGAGAAGCTCTGCCACACTCCTGGAGGCATGGAAGGCCGTGCCCACACAGGCACAGAGCTGTGTGCATGCCCAAAAGGAACCTGAGTTGTTCCAGCCCTCGCCTCGGGCTGGCTTTGTGGCTGTGTGCAAGTAAGAAGTGAAGGCAAAGGCACAGTTGGCAGCTGCCTGCTGGAGCGCTGAAGGCACACACACCACGCATCAACTGCGTGTCAGCAGAACCATGAGAGTTATTGGTGCAAAGCACTTAAAGGGGTCCTCGGTCCAGTCACTGGCTGAACATGAAGCTGACGAGGTGGACACTTCAAATTAGTCCAGAACACACACTAAACAAATGGTAACAGCAACAAAACAAAAATAAACTCGTGGTGAGCACATCTGATTTCCAGAGTTGCTCAGCACGTAATTAAAGCGTCCAGTCTTCAAAAACAATAGACATACATGAGACCACAAAGAAAGAGTGTTATTTCCTTGGTTCAGACATGGGAAAAAAGGCCATCAATAGGAACTTTCCCTGAACAGGCCCTGATGTTGATGAACTTACTAGACAAGTCCTATCTATCTAATCTATCTATCTTATCCCATCTATCTATCTATCTATCTATCTATCTATCTATCTATCTATCTATCTATCTATCTATCTATCTTAGTTTTGAGACAGAGTCTTGCTCTGTGGCCCAGGCTGGAGTGCAATGGCTTGATCTTGGCTCACTGCAACCTCTGCCTCCCGGGTTCAAGTGATTCTCCTGCCTCTGCCTCCCAAGTAGCTGGGATTACAGGTGCGCAGCACCACGTCTGGCCTAGACAAGTACTTTAAATCAGCTTCTATAAATATGTTCATATAACTAAAGGAAACTGTGTCTACAGAATTAAAGTATGAGCCTATTTCACTAAATAAAGAATATGAGTAAAGATACAGAAATTATAAAAGAGAGCCAAATGGAAGTTTGGAGTAGAAAAGTATAATAACTGAAATGAAAAATTCACTACAGCAGCTTGACATCAGGTTTTGTTTGGCAAAAGCATCTGTGACCTTGAAGATAGGTCAATTGAGATGATTCTTTCCGAGAAGAAGAAAAAATTCCAGAATAAGGGAAAGTCAAGGAGGCCTCCGAGGCTGTGCCCAGCTCCACAGAAACACACATAACTGGAGTCCAACGAGGGGACAGAGAGCAGGGACACAAAATATTTCAAGTAATGACAACCAAAAATTTCCCAAATTTGCTGAAAAATATTAACCTCTATATCCAAGAAGCTCAAAGAACTTCAGGTAGGACACACTGAAAGATCCACAATTAGATACACCACAGTCAAACAGTCAGAAGCTAAAAAGAGACTGAGATGTGGTGCAGTGCTCCCGCCACGGAAACCACGGGGGCCAGAGGCAGTGGAGCGACGTCTATAGAGGGCTGAAAGAAAAAGAGGGCCATATCTAGCACAATGATTCTTCCCAAGAGAAGGAGAAACTACAACATTCCCAGATAAACAAAAACAAAGAGAATTCATTGCTAGATCTGTCCTACAAGAAATACTTGAGGCTGAAGTCCAAGACACCACACTCAAATCCACACAAACAGCACCGAAAAAGACAACAGCAAAGCCGGCAACAGAGACAGCAGAGACTCATTTCTGTTCACACACCTTTTCTTCGACACTATTTAAAAGACAACTAACTGCAGAAAGCAATAATTACAAGACTGCTGATGGACTTACAATCTAAAAGGAGCATTTATATGATAAATAGAGCAACAAGAGGCGGAGAGGAAACAAAGCTACTCGAAGCAAAGGGTTTTGTACATTATTAACTTCATCTGAACACTTGATTGGTTTTACATTGTTACTGTAATACTCAGAGCAGCCACTAAGAAAATTACTTCTAAAAAACTCAGTAAAACAGACAAGGAAATTACAATGTTACAGAGAATTAAATGTCCATTTAACACAAAAAAGTAATGGAGAAATAAAGGAAGAAAGATAAAAAAGACAATATAGAAAACAAATTTAGAAATGGCAGATACAAATCCAACCTTATCAGTAATCACACTGAATGTAAATGGATTAAACATCCCTCTCAAACAGCAGAGACCAGCAGGACAGATAAAAAACATGATCCCACTATATGCTGTCTACAAGAAACACACTTTTGATTCACAGCAGAGACCAGCAGGACAGATGAGAAACACAATCCCACTATATGCTGTCCACAAGAAACACACTTTAGATTCAGAGACACAACGAAAGTAAAGGGATGAAAAAAGATAATATGCAAACAATAATCAAAAAAGAGCTGAGTGGCTATACTAACATCAGACAAAAGGGACTTAAAGACTTTTTTTTTCACTAGAGACAAAGAAGGACATGTCATAATGATAAAAGGGTCTGTTCATCAGAAAGAAATAGAAACACAGATGCACTTAACAGAGTTTCAAAATTTATGAAACAAAAGCTGACAAAACTGAAGGATTCAATACCCCACATTCAATATCAATATAACTAGGCAGTAGATGAATAAGGGAAGAGAATATGTAAATAATCAAACTACAAACCAAACCAATCAGACCTAACAGGCTTCTCTACAACTCTACAAACCAATCAGACCCAACAGGCACCTATACAACACTACAAACCAATTAGACGCAACAGGCTTCTATACAACACTACAAACCAATCACACCCAACAGGCATCCATACAACTCTACAAACCAATCAGATCCAACAGGCTTCCACACAACTCTACAAACCAATCAGACCCAACAGGCATCCATACAACTCTACAAACCAATCGCACCCAACAGGCATCCATACAACTCTACAAACCAATCAAACCCAACAGGCATCCACACAACACTACAAACCAATCAGACCCAATCAGACCTAACAGGCATCTATGCAACACTAGAAACCAATCAGAACCAACAGGCATCTATACAACACTACAAACCAATCAGACCCAACAGGCATCTATACAATGCTACGAACCAATCAGACCCAACAGGCATCCACACAATACTACAAACCAATCAGACCCAACAGGCATCCATACAACACTACAAACCAATCAAACCCAACAGGCTTCCATACAACACTACAAACCAATCACACCCAACAGGCATCCATACAACTCTACAAACCAATCACACTCAACACGCATCTACACAACTCTACAAACCAATCAGACCCAACAGGCATCCATACAACTCTACAAACCAATCAGACCCAACAGGCATCCATACAACACTACAAACCAATCAGACCCAACAGGCATCTATACAACACTCCATCCAACAAGAGCAGGATAGAAATTCTTCAACACTCTGGGACAGAAAATACGGTACGCCAATAAAATAACTCTCAATACATATAAAAGACAGGAAATCATACAGTTATGTTCTTCAGCCATAATGGAGTGAAATAAGAAATCAGTAACAGGTCAGGCACGGTAGCCCACACTTGTAATCCCAGCACTTTGGGAGGCTAAAGTGGCAGGATCATTTGAGCCCGGGAGTTGCAACACAGCCTGGGCAACACAGTCAGACCCTGTCTCTACAACAAAATTTTTAAAAATTTAGCTGTGTTTGGTGGCTCATGCCTGTAGTCTCAGCTACTTGGGAGGCTGAGGTGGGAGGTCGAGGCTGCAGTGAGCTGTGATCACGGCACTGCACTCCAGCATGGGAGACAAAGTGAGATCCTGTTTCTCAAAAATAAAAAAGGAAAAGAAGTCAATAACAGAAGGAAACTTGGGAAATTCACATATATGTGGAAATTAAACAACAAACTCTTAAATAACCAAGAGGTAAAAGAAGAAATCACCAGAGAAATCAGAATATACTTGAGATTAAAAAAAGGCAAAACACAATATACCAAAACTTAAGGGATGAAGTAAATCAGTGCTGAGATAAAAATTTACAGCTACAAACGTCTATATTAAAAAGAAAGATTTCAAATCAATAAGCTAATTTTCCATCTTAAGAAACAAGAAACAGAAAAGAAAATGAAACCCAAAGCAACCCAAAGGAAATAATAACGGTTATAGGGGAAATTAACAAAATAAAGAATGGAAACTCACAGGGAATAATAAACAAAACCAGAAGTTGTTTCTTAAATAGATCAACAAAACTGATAAATCTTTAGCTAGACTGACTAAGGGGAGTAAAAGAGAGAAGAATCAAATTACTAAAACCAGAAAATACTATGAATAGGCTGGGAGCAACGGCTAACATCCACAATCCCAGCACTTTGGGTGGTCAAGGTGGGAGGGTCACTTGGTGCCAGGAGTTTGACAGAGATCAGCCTGGGCAACACAGCGAGATCTTGTCTCTACAAAAAAATTTTAAAGAAAATTAGGGCTGGGTGCAGTGGCTCATGCCTGTAATCCCAGCACTCTGCTAGGCTAAGACAGGAACATTTTTCGAGGCCAGGAGTTTGAGACGAGCCTGGGCAACATAGTGAGACCCAATCTCTACCAAAAATAAGCTTTTAAAAAATTAGCCAGTCATAGTGCCATGCCCCTGAAGTCTTAGCTACTCAGGAAGCTGAGACAGGAAGATCGCTTGAGTCTGGGAGGTCGAAGCTGTAGTGAGCCATGATTGTGCTACTGCACTCCAGCCTGGGTGACAGAGCCAGACTCTGTCTCAAACAAAACCAAACCAAACAAAGTCAGAAAATTAGCTGGATGTGGTGGTACATGCCTGTGGTCCTTCCTACTGGGGAGGCTGAGGCGGGAGGATCACTTGGGCCCATGAGTCTGAGGTTGGAGTGAGCTATGATTGCACCACTGCACTCCAGCCTGGGCAACAGAGTGAGACCTTGTCAGTTAAAAAAACTTTTTTTAATGCTATGAACAATTGCATATAAACAGATTGCAACAAAGAACCTAGAAAGGGACAAACTCCTGGAAAGATGCAAACTACTGGAACTAAACAGATCTATAATAAGTGAAGATACTGAATTAGGGAAAAAAATCCCACAGAGAAAAGTCCAGCCTTCACTGGTAAATTCCACCAAATGTTTAAATAATTAACAACAATCTTTCACAAACTCTTCCAAAAAATAGGAGGGGAGGGAACACTTTCCACCTCAATCTATGAGGTCAGTAGTGACGTGACTAAAATCAGACAAAGACATCACAAAAAGACTACAGACCAATATCCCTCATGAATACAGATGCAAAATCCTAGCAAACTAAATCCAGCAGCATAAGAAAAGGATTATATACCACGAACAAGTAGAATTTACCCCATGAATGCAAGGTCGGTTCAACATATGAGAAACAATGTAATATGCCGTATCACTAGAATAAAGGACAAGAATTATACTATCATCTCAACACACGGAGAAAAAGCATCTGACAAAATTCAACACTTTATGACAAAAACACTTAACAAACTAGGAGGAGAAGGTAAGTTCTTCAACCTGGTAGACAGCATCTACACAAAACAGCATGGTTAGCACCATGCTCAACGGTGAGAGACTGAAAGCTTCCTGCTAAGGTCAAGAGTCAGACAAGGATGTCTGTTCTCACCACATCTATTCAACATTGTCCTGGAGGTATCAGCCAGAGCAATCAGGTAAGAGAAATAAAAGAAACCCAGATTAGAAAGACAGCTGTTTGCAGATGACATGATTTTGTGTATGGAAAATCTTAAGGAACACACAACTAATTAGAATGAATAAACAAGTTCAGCAAGGAATGCAGAATACAAGATCAATACACAAAAGTCAATTGTACTTCCACATATTAGCAATGATCAGCCCCAAAATGAAATTCAGAAAACAATTACATTTATAATTGCTTTTGTAAATGCAATTTATAATCTTTTAATAATTTATAATTGCATTTATAATCCTTTTGGTTATAAATAAAAAAGAATAAAATATGAGTAAATTTAACAAAATAAGTGAAAGACATATACTGAAAACTACAAAATACTGTTAAAATAAATTTAAAAAGACCCAAATAAATGGAAAGATAATCAGAAGCTCATGACTCAGAAGATTTAATATTAAGATGGTAATACATCCCAAAGCAATCTCTAGATTTAATGTAATTCCTATCAAAATCTCAGCTGCTTTTTTTTTGAAGAAACTGATGAGCAGATCCTAAAATTCATTTGGAAATGCAAGGAATGCAGAATAGTTAAAATAGCCTTGAAATAGAACAAAGTAAAACTTATCACAACAAAGCAACACTGATCAAGGCATTGTGGTACCGGCATAAGGTGAAGGTCAATGGAATAGAGTCAAGTGCCCAGAAATAAACCTGTACATTTTTGGTCAGTTGATTATAAATAAGGGTGCCAAGATAATTCAATGGGGAAAAATAATGTTTTCAACAAATGGTGCGGAGACAACTGGATATCCACAGGCAAAAGAATGCGGGCTCTTATACCACACACAAAACTTAACTCACAACAGATCAAAGATCTACACGTAAGAGCTGACATTATAAAATGCTTATTAGAAACCAGGTGTAAATCTCTGTGATCTTGGATGAGGCGATCGCTTCTGAGATGTGACACCGAAAGCATAAGTAACAAAAGGAAAACCCACATAAATTGCTGGACTTCATCAAAGTTAACTTTTGTGCTTCAGAGGACACTATCCAGAAAGTGAAAGGACAGTATGGAAGAGTTTTTGCAAATCGGCCGGCATGGCGGCTCACACCTGTAATCCCAGCACTTTGGAGGCCAAGGTGGGTGGATCACAAGGTCAGGAGATCAAGACCAGCCTGATCAACACAGTGAAACCCGTGTCTACTAAAAATACACAAATTAGCTGGGCATGGTGGTGCGCGCCTGTAGTCCCAGCCACTCTGGAGGCTGAGGCAGGAGAATGGCGTGAACCCGGGAGGCGGAGCTTGCAGTGAGTCAAGATTGGGTCACTGCACTCCAGCCAGGCGACAGAGCTAGACTGTGTCTCAAAAAAAAAAAAAAGAAAAAGAAAAAAGAAAAAAGAAAGTTTTTGCAAATCACATGAGGATCTAGTATCCAAAATATACATATAAACTCCTGGCTAGGAGTGGTGGCTCATGCCTGTAATCCCAACACTTTGGGAGACCGAAGCAGGAGGATTGCTTGAGGCTAGGAGTTCGAGACCACCATGGGCAACACAGTGAGAGCTTGTCTCTACAAAAAATTTAAAAAATTAGCCAAGCGTTGTGGCATGTGCCTGTAGTCCCAGATACCTGGGAGGCTGACGTGGGAGGAGGCTTGAGCCCAGGAGTTTTGAGGCTGCAGTGAGCTGTGATCGTGCCACTGCACTCAGCCTGGGTAAGAGCAAAAGCCCATCTCTAAAAGAGAGAGAAAAAAACTGTTACAACTCAAGACAAATATTCAATTAAAAATAGGCAAGAGATTTGAATAGACTCCTCTCCACAGAAGATACACAAACGGCCAGTGAGCACAGGAGACGTTCAGTACCCTCAACGCTGCTGTGGACATGTGTGCACGAGCTTCCGCATGGACGGGTTTTCACCTCCTTTGTTTTATACATTGGAGGGGAACTCCATGGATGAACCCTGAAAACAGAATGCCAAGTGCAAGAAGCCAGGCACAAGAGGCCACATGTCCTATGAAAAGCCAGAAAGAGAAAGCAGATGAGTGCACGGTTCACTAGCCTTTGTGTTTGTGTTAAAAACAACATTTGCATAAAAGTGGGTTTCCCAGAGTTCCTGAGTGGTCGCCTCCCAGCTGGGGAATGCAAGCTCTGAAAGCTGAGCTGCACGCACACTCCGTCAGTGCTGAACCCCGCACCACGACATGCACTGGCCTCACGAGGACTCGCAGATGCCCTCTGGAACAGCGCTGCAGCCCGTCTTCACATCTCCAGGCCCGAGGGCCGCTTCTACGAGGACAGACCCGTCACCAGATGATGACGAACCCTGTCGCAGCAGCACAGCCAGACCTTCAGGGCATTTCAATGTGCCATTTCTTTACATCAAACAGTAATAGCCAAAGCATGGTTACTGCCCAGACCCACGCCCACTCTGCTGTCCTGAGACACTGGCAGAGGGAGAAGGTGCTAATGGCCAGTGCACTGGGCCCAGCTCTCTAGTTCAGTGCATAGTTAAACTGGTTTGAAAACTTCTCGTGCTTCTTCTGGTCCATCTGGTTCATGGCTGTCACGACCCTCCGCACAGCTGCTCTGTGGGGAAACAAGGCAAGATGTGACCTGGGAGGCTTCCGCCAGGGGCCTGGGCTCCCAGTGGTGGCATCACCAGGGTTAGCACTGGTCCTGGGGCAGCTGCTGCCCTTGGATGCTAACTGCCTGTGGGTGCCACCTTCAGAGAAAGATGGGCGACAGGACCCTTGGCCCTGTCCCAAGACAGAGGCAGGCTTGGAAAGGGCCACCCAGGTCCCAGAGCTGGAGTCTGTGGTAGGTGGTTCTGCGCAGTGAAGGTGGCCCCAGCCCCACCTTGGCACTTCTCCTGTGGCCTCCCACACTCCAGGATGAGGGCACAGCTTCCCTCTTGGTCTCCTGGGGAGTGGCCTTGCAGGAGATGCAGCCAGGAGGCATCAGGACGGCCCTGCCCACGGCTGCACGCACAGCTCCACCGCCAGGGATGGAAATGTGGAGGGCCGCAGCTGGGAGGTGTGCTGTGCTGACCAGCTCAGGTGCCGTGACACACGAGGGTGTGGAGCCAGCAGGGCCTGAGGCCACAGGGTGGTGAAACCGCCGCTCAGCTGCGGCCCTGTGGGGCTGCCAGGCACTGCTATGGGGGCCCCTCAAGGCAGGGTTTCGCCTGTGGTCACCCCCGGTCCTTTCTGTAGGGAGGGCTCTGGGCCACACAGCTGCTGTGAAGAGCCAGCTCCTGCCATGGGCTTCACTGCCCCCATGAGACACGGAGGAGGCCTGGCACGGGGCCACTGGCCGTGCCTGTTCCTGGGCATCAGCACCCAGGTTGGCCTCTGCCCCTGGCTGGTCCACAGGAAAACAGCCTCATCGTGAGCTACCAGGGGCCGAGGCGCCTTGTGTGGTTAGCTGATGTGATGGGTCCAGCTCTGCGCCAGGGGCCCCAGGCAGCCTCTCCACAGCCCCCACCAGCACCTCTGCCCCGCCCAAGCAAGGCTGTGGATGCACCGCCCACAAGCCCAGGGGATGCGTGGTCCGAGCGCTGTGAAGGCGCCTCCCGCCAGAACCCATTCAGGCCGGTGCAAGGTCATGCTGGCTAGGAGGGGCCGCCTCTGCCCGGCGCACTCAGCACCTTCCAGGGGTGTCCAAGGGAGGATCTCTGGGACAGCGATGGGTGGGGCCACTTCACTGGCGCTACCAGATAAACCTGCACCAGCAGGGACTTGGCACAGATGTGGGAGGGAGTCAGCAGCCTCAGGTGGCTTCTAAGCAAGCATTCTGGATTTTCTTGGGCGAGAAGAAGGCAATGTGAAGACAGAAACACAAGGCCATGCGAGTGGCTGGTGCCCCAGTGGACAGACCCCGCATGCAGGGATGTCGGGCTGGTGGGCTTCGCACTCTGGCCCTGCCAAGGCCTCACCAGTCACACAGGCCCACGCTGGGCTGCAGAGACACCAGGCCAGCCTCCCAGAGCCAGTGCTCAGAGCGGCCACGCTGGGACTAGGCTCTGCTGGGGCTGACGCGTGGACCCGTTGTGGCCGCCTTTGCAGTCACCACCCTCCCTGAAGTCACCGCTGCAGAAATACGCAGGCACTGACCAGGGGGCACAGCCAGGCAAGGGAGACGAGGGGGCTCACTCTGTACCAGCCGAGGCCTGTGTCCTGGCACGGCTCCCCCAGGAAGCGAGGATGACGGTGCCTGGTGGTCCAGCCCCTCTTATCCTGGGGAATGCTCCGGGGCGTTCCTGACCAGACCCTGCCTGCTGCCCCTGCTGGCTGGCACGGCCCCTCCCAGGGGAAAGGCTGGGTGGTCCCCCAGGGGAACTCAAAGCAGGGGAGCCCCTGGAGGCCCCAGGTCCCTGGAATATCTTGGAGCTCAGAAGGCCCCCTCGAACACCCTCACATGGGACCACGCGGTGGGAGGTGACCCAGCAGCCACTCTTACTTGGCGAAGACTTTTCTCCCGATGCGAGCGCGGGCAGTGTCGGCCTGAGCCTTCAGGTTGGTGAGGCTGGGGTACCTCCTCTTCTTCCCCCTGCCTTTCCCGCTGTACCTGGATGAGCCAAGATCCTGCCCTGTGGCTGCCTCCACATCTCTCATCAACTCAGGGTCCTGCCATTCTGCAAACAAAACTCAAGCACTTCAGGAAACAGCTGGCACTGACCACAGCCCGTCTTACCCGAGGCCCCCAGGAGGGGCTCTTGGTCTCGTCCGGACAGCAGGGCCGGGTGGGCTTGCCTACAGCCGTACCCTGGCACCAGCAAGCCCGACAGGATGCTCGGCGGGTAGGGTTCCCTGAGTAACAGGCTGGGGAGGGTGGGCACGCTGGTCCCCGTGGGGTGAAGGCGACACAGAGCTCATCCCCACCACCCCACAGCCCCACAGGCCCCTGCTGCCCAGAGATGGGGAGCCGGGGCTGGGCCCAGAGGCCACTGCTAGGGCACCCATGGACCTCCCAGGCTGGAAGGCGGCCAAGGCCAGTGGTTGGCGGTTGGTGCCACCCGCAAGCTACTTCCTTGCCTGCAGGATAGACCATGCCCCACTAGGCCAACTGTGGCCCTGCTGGTGGGGAGGTATGTGTGGCAGGGCTGGGCCCAGCATGATGCTCAGCAAAGGGCTTTTCTTCTTCGTTGATCCAAAGATGACCTGGCCTCAGGCCTCAGAAAGGCAGGGTGGGGCTCTCCTAGACAGAACTGCCCTTCCCAAGCAAGCCAGGCGTTGTCTGCTTGAGGCCCTGTGGCAGTGAGGGGTCACAAATGTCACCAGCCCCACTGAGCAGCCTCCCAGGCTGACGGCACCCACTGTGCAGATGGGCACCGAGGCCCTCAGGGGTCACAGGCCCAGGCTTCCCGTGGGGTTCCCCACACAAGGCAGAGGATGGCCTCCACCAGGCGTGGTACTGGTCGGGCTCGGAGAGGCCATCCGACGGGACTGTGATGGCCGAGGGACTTATAGACAACCCTGGCTCGCGGAAGGGGCTGGGCACTGATGCTCCAGAGGCACCTGCTCCTGCAGACAGGACCCCATGAGCTGAGCCAGTGGGACCAGGCCACGGGGGCGACCAGGCCCCGGGGCACATCCCTGGAGGGATGCCTACGCCTCGGACTGATGGCCAGGCCTCCCAAGCAGATTCTTTGAAGTGAAGGAATACGGGGCCCACAATTCAGATACAGGAACGATTAATCCAAGATTAAGGAAAACTGTCCAAACAGTTTATCTCCCAGTAATAAGAAGGCGTCACAGTTTAGGAACCCAGTGAATGGAGCAATTGTTTAAACACAACGAAAAGGCGCCGGCACCCAGTAGAGATGGAGCGAGCGTCTCAGTGAAATGAAGGAGCAATTTAAAAGCCTTTGAGGAAAATCAATAGATGCTGGGAAGCGCCTTCCTGGGCGCTGACGGGCCCTGCAGCACACGCACATTGTCACTGAGGTTAGCGCCAGGGAAAGGAAAATTGCGCCGTGCGCGAGGGAGGCGGGGATCAATACTGTAGTTAGTAAAGAGATGCTATTTCACATCTGACTGGCCAGCGCTGGCCACAGCCCGCGGCCTGATACCTGTTTGTTAACAAGTCACCAAGGGCTGGAAAACCAGATACTCTTCAGGGTTGACACAAAAAATAGGCACTTAATTTGCTCCTGAGTGTGAGCCCCCAGGGAAGGCCTCACCCAGAGACGAGCAGGTCAGGGCCCTCCCACCGCCCAGGGCCGAGCTGCTGCGTCTGGGCTTCAGGCTGCACTCAACATCCGCCTCTCATGACCGGAGTGTAAGATGCCCAGGAGCCATGACAGAGACGGCTTGGAAGGGCCCCCGGGCCCCCAGCACTGCTCTTCAAGACAAGGTGTGACCCCCCAACTTCAGGCCAGGGCCAAGCCTGCAGGCGTGGCGACTCTCCAGAAGGGATTGAGGCTGGCCGGGGCTCACGCCTGTCATCCCAGCGCTGTGGGAGGTGAGGCAGGAGAATCGCTTGAGTCCAGGAGTTCAAGACCAGCCTGGGCAATACAGTGCCACCCCACCTCTACCAAAAATAAAAATACAACACTTAGTCGGGCACGGTGGCATGGTAATTCCAGCTACTCGGGAGGCTGAGGCAGGAGGATGGCTTGAATCTGGGAGGCCATGATTGCACCACTGCACTCCAGCCTGGGTGACAGAGAAAGACCCTGCTTCAAAAAAAAGCCAAATCAGATTTAAAAAGGAGAGAGAGAGTCTGAGGCCGGCCAGGGCCTCTAAAAACAAAGTCTTCCTTGGAAAACAGAAACGCACCCCACCCGGGGATGAGCCTTCGGGGAGGCACGGGGGGCAGATGAGCCCGGGGGAGGCAGGGCAGGCAGAGGGGCCCTGCTGACGTGGCAGTGCTGCCCCACAGTGGCCTTGCTGTCCGGGGCCTCTGGGCACCCGCACTCCTGCTGCCGTAGCAGTGGCCACACGCCTCCTGGACAGAGCTTTGACCACTTGCACACTGAGGCAGGTGCGGGGCACGGCTGAGGAGGCCAGAGGGGTTCCTGGAAGCCACTCCCGGCTCAGCCTAATCACTTCTCTAGCGTCAAGGCCTTCACCTGCCTGAAAACACGAGGAAGCAGGACCCAGCCACACAGACGGCACCTGTGGCTTCGGGGCCCTGGGTGCCCACCTCCCGGTCGGGGTCTCACGAACATGTAACTCCCCCTGAAGCCGGAGACTCCTCTGGAGCCCCCAAATCCAAGACCCTCGGGGCAGCATCCCCTCCTGATTCCACCAGTTACGACCGAGGGGCGTGTAGCTCTGTGGACTGAGCTGGCAGAGAGGGTGCTCTATGACTCTGCAGATGCACCCCAGGCAGCCAGTGGCAGAGAGTCCCAGGCTGTGCCTCCCACGGTGCCCGCCCCACCCGCCTGCCCAGACCTACCCGGGCGCTCCTGCTTCTGCAGCTGCCGCCGCTGCTCGCGAGCCCTGTCCTCCGGGTCGAGTGGCCTCCCTTCATCGTCCCTTGGAATGATCTTCCCGTGGAAAGGGCACTGCACAGTGAGGACATGGTGGCTGACAGCGGGGAGGGGTCCACCCGCCTCGACCACCTGCCCCCACCGCGACTCAGGCACAAACAGCAACCAGGGAGGGCAGCATCGCAGAGCCAAAGTGTACACAACCCTGGAATCCTCAGGGGAGGGCGTCCTGAGAGTCGTGTGGGCGGCTCCGTCTCCCCCCTGGAGCCGGGAGCTCTCGGGCAGCTGTGGAGAGTTTAGGCCTCCCTCACGCCAGCACGGCCACAGCAACCCCCCTGCACCATGCCCAGCTGCCAGGCTGGGAGCTGCCCTGGCCCCCCGGCCTTGCCTCACTTTTGAGGAGCCCAGGCCGAGCACAGACCCGGGCTGCAACCATGGAGGACACTGTGAGTCTCGGCCCCTGGAGAGTCCCCAGGCCGTGTACCCAGGTGTCAGGCTTCAGGGCCCTGGGCAGGAGCCCCAGACACCATTCTGATGACCAACGGCTGAGCAATTTCTGCCCACCGCGGACAAGCCCCTTCCACGGGCTTCTCAGTGCTTCCCCACCCAGGGCAGGGGCAGGTGGGGCTCGGCACCCCTCCGGCTGCCCCACCCTGGTCCAGCCCACGCCCACCCCTGCCCTCAGGCCACGGCCTCACCTTCAGCCGATCTTGGCGCTCACAGAGCCGGCCGTCTGGCCTCAGGGCGCGACACCGGTGCTGCACAGGCTCAAACCTCCCTGCAAAAGTGATGTGGCGGCTCCGGAGCATCTCGGAAACGTCGGCATTGACCACTTCCTCCTCCACCTCGCTGGGCTTCCAGAAGCGGTGCTCGGAGTCAGATCTGCAGACAGAGCCAGAGGCCCTCAGAGCATCTGCAGGGACCCCAGAGGAGCGTGGCCACGGTGGTGCAGGCACAGGAGAACGCCAAACCACCGCAGCCCAGCCACCCCACCCTGCCGACAGCACGCAAGCCGGAGAACACGGTCGCTCCTGCCTGGGTCTGAATTCTGACGCCACATGAACCAGCTGCGAGACCATGGGCACACCTGCCACCTGCAGGATAGGTTCTCCCTACAGGGAAGGGCGATAGCCGCTGGGTCCTTGAGGCGTGACCTTGAAGGTTTGCGGGACGTGCACATGAAGGTCGTCTTTCCACTGCAGGGGCGTAAGGACAGGGCGGTAGCGCACCCAGGAAAAGGAGTGGAGGCTGTTCAGCCCTCGGCAGCACAGAGGGGCCAGGGGCTGGAGACCAGACTCCGCGGCCCTGGGTTTCCCAGGCGTCCCAGGTCTCCCAGGCATGTCTGGTCCCATGCTCTGCTGCTGTCACCAGCCTGATTAGAGATGCTTTCCTGTGGATGCCACAGGATGGGGGAGCTGGGTGTGCTGGCCTCAGAGGAGGCTGGCCTCAGAGAACTATGCCCCCTGCCCACCTGGATGCCCAGGCAGAGGAGAAGTGTCTGAGGGGAACTCACACAGACCCGACTGTCCCTGTGCTGCCACCAGGCCTCCTTCTAGGGCATACAGCCACACTTGGGGCCAGCAGGAACCGGGGAGGACAGATGGACAGTGCCAAGGGCTCCCAGTGATGAGAGACACCACTCACCACCTGCTGACTGGGGAACGGTTGGCTCTGCCCAAGGCTCCCAGGCTCCCACACCCTGTACCCGAGGGTGCTGAAGGAGCAGAACCCAGCAGCCCTGCCCTCGCCCCGGGTCCACAGACAGGAGCACAGCCCCAGGCACAGCCCACACTAGGGAGAAGGGACTAGCAGGAGGCCCTGCCCTGGGGCTGCCTGGACCTCATTTCTGCACCTACCTTGGTCTGGGATGAGGCTGGGGTGGGATAAGGCAGTGGGTGGGAACACAGGCAGAACGTGCTGCCTGGGGCCTTGGCCCCACTACAGGGAGAGGCATCTCGGGCAAAGCCCTAGCGGGCTGAAGAAGAACACCTGGCCACATGCCCTGCAGTCAGGAGGGGTACATGCGGCTCCCCCGAGGGTGGCTGACCGCCTGGCCAAATGCCTCCTGCCACGCCAGGGGAGGCCCCGTGTGAGAAGCAGCAATGTGTTCTGCCACCCAGAACTCGGACCAAAGACGCCCTGTGGACCGCAGTGACCCGGCGCACACCACGGGCTCCACCGCTTCCTCCCCATCCAGGCGCAGGGATACTCCCCTTGGCTCCCCTCAGCCGAGGACCACTGGCTTTTTTTTTTTTTTCAGGCAGAGTCTTGTTCCGTCACCCAGGCTGG